>NC_136918.1:102899343-103499343 GCF_949752795.1 Hyperoodon ampullatus
GCAGATAATCTAGATTTGTATCTGTCCACTAGAGAAACACTTGATTATTTTTGTTGGAAATGTGTCATCCAATGTTTCCAACATAAATACTGAAAATATTTGGAATCAATTAAGGGAAAAAAAACTACTGTATTTTAAGGTTCAACTGGTCATTAAATATCTACAACAACAATATTATAATAAGTGATGTCAATATCATGGAGGCATGAGACACTTTCTTTGTCTTTCCCCTTCAACTTACAACCAGTTAAACATCCATAACTCTTCTTCTGCCTCTATATACAAGTAAGTTAGAGAGTTCCACATATCTGTACATCTACAGGTGGGTGAACTGGAACACAAGAGGCAGAATTGGGGGCACAGCAGAGGCAGTGTTCATAATCCTGGTCTTCTGGCCATGGCAGCTGAACCTGCAGCCCCAGAGAACCTTGTAGCAGCAGAGGAGGTAACACACACAACTCTGGCCTTCCAGCTGTAGTGGCTTCTGTGGCCACAGGGAATTGTGCAGCAGCAGTGGGGCATGTAACCTCACCTTCAGCTGTGGAGGCATCAATGACTCTGGTCCCCCTACCACAGTGGTGGTGTCCACAAATCTGACAAACCCAAATATTGCAGAGGTGACCATTCCCCCAATACTGCCCCATCCTCCCACTCCCTGTGCCTTGGAAGAGCCCCACAACCTAGGCAAACCCATATGGGTGAAGACACCCATCGTCCTGGAGCCCCAGGCAGTAATGCCAGCAACAGCAACAAAACAAGCAGCAGCAAGGCATCAGTGACCCTGGAGACATAAGCAGCAACAATAAGGGCCCAAGGCAACACCTCTAGCAGAGGTGGTGTAGGGTGGAAAGTGTCAATTCTCAAATATAGCCAGAGACAACGTAGGTAAGAGAAATTTTTTTAAAAAGCTTATGCTTTAAAATTATCTATTCAAAACCAAAAGAAAGGCCTCTAATTACTAACCTTTGAATGGTTAGAATCAAGTACAAAAAATCTTTACCTAAAGAAGAAAGTTGTTTACTATGTCAAATGTGCCAACAGAGGAACAACTTATCAAGCACCATGAAAAACTATAACATGGTATCACAAAAAGGACATTTCTCCAGAAACCAAACTTAAAGTCACAGAATATTTTAATCTGATAGAAAATTCAAAAAGCTGTCACAAAGAAAAACAATGAGCTACAAGAAAACTCAGAAAGGCAGTTAAATGAGCTCAGAAATAAAACTAATGAACAGAAGAAATACTTTTTTTTAAAAGGATTGAAACATTAAAAAAAAGAACCAAAAATAAATTTTGTAGCTGAAGAACTCAATAACTGACATGAAGAACACATTAGTACTGGAAATAAAACAGACCATATGGAAGAGAGAATTAGCGATCTTGAAGAGAGAAATCTAAAAATGATAAAGGTAGAAGAGGAGAGAGAAATAAAATCTGAAAAAAATGAAGAAATTCTATAAGAAATATACAACTTCATGAGGAAGGGCGACATACGGATAATGGGTATCCCAGAAGAAGAAGAGAGAGAGAAGGGAGCAGAAAGTTTATTTTTAAAAAACTAGCTGAGAACTTCCAACCCCGGGGGAGGAATTGGAGTTACAAATCCATACTGCTAATAAAACACCTAATTATCTTAACACAAAGAAAGATCTTTTCCAAGACATATTATATTAAAACTATCAAAAGTCAATAACAAAGAAAGGGTTTTAAAGGCAGCAGGGAAAAAATTGACAGTAACCTACAAAGGACCTCCCATTAGGCTATCAGCATATTTCTCAGCAGAAACTCTAAAGGTCAGGAGAGAGTAGAAAGACATACTCAAAATACTGAAAGATAAAAACTGTCAGCCAAGAAAACTCTATACAGCAAAGTTATCTTTTAGATATGAAGAAAAAACGAAGGCTTTCCCAGACAAACAAAATCTGAGGGAGTTCATTACCACTAGACCTGCCTTATAAGAAATGTTGGAAGGAGCTCTTTTTACCTGAAAAGGCAAAAGTACATGAAACTTTGACCAAGAAAGTTGAAGCTCTATATCAGAAAATTGAAACTCTATATCAGAATAGGTGGTTAAACAATTATAGCATAAAGGTTAAGGGGGAAAAAAGAAGTAAAAATAAATATAGCTACTTTAATTTGGTAATGAACTCACAACATAAAGAGAAATAATTTGAGACAACAAAAGCATTAAAGAGGAAAAGGACAGAACTTGTATAGGCAAATGAAGATAAGATGCAATCAGTAGAAAAAGGACTACTTTGTCTATGAGATGTTTTATACAAATCTATAGTAACTGCAAAACGTAAGTCTAGAGTAGAGACTCAAAACATAAAAAAGGATTTCCACTGGAGGGAGATCACGATGGCAGAGTAAGAGGATGTGGAGTTCACCTAACCCCACAAACACAACAAAAATGTATCTACATGTGAAGCAATTGTCATGGAAAACTAACTGAACACTTGCAGGGGGACTCCTATACAACTAAGGCTAAAAGAAAGATACACACGTAATTGGGTAAGATGAGAAGAAAAGTATTAGGTCAGGACATATGTCCCTGGGAGGGGACCATGAGGAAAAGGGAGATCACATGAGTGGTCACTTGCTCTGGGGAGTGAGCAGGTCAAGCCACAGACTGAGTGGCCCAGTCAAGAAGTCCTACCTCTGGGACAGATAGGAGAGCTCTTCCTGGGCCTACAACTAGTCACGCTGGTCAGACCAATAAAAGACATCTGTCCCACTCTAAAAAAAAAAAAAAAAAAAAGAAGTCCTACCTGTGGGAGACAGGCCTCCTTGGCTGCTAGGAGAAAGTCTGGGACAGAAAGAATGTCTGGAGAAGGCTAGACTCCACTTGTGAGAAGTGTACAGGTGCTGGCTTGCCTCCAGATAGGGTGGAGAAAGATGTGTCCTAGCAGCTGCCACCTTGCCAGGCGTCACAGTGTGAGCCAAGCAAATGCCCAGGCTCCACTCACTCCATGCCACAGCTTGGTACTAGATCCAGGCCACCCAGGACCTGGGAAAATACTTGATCTAGGAATGCAGAAGTGACCCAGGGACCTGGGATGTAGCCCAGGTATGGTGGCAGTGACCAGTGTTGGTGCTTACTCAAACAGCACCCCAGAAGCAGCTCAGACTTCTGATGGCACCATGGCTGCTTGAATTCCCACAACCAGCACGCTGTGCTCCCCAGTTCCAGCCAAGCAAATGGTCTAGACTTGCCTGCTCCACATCACAGCCTAACACTAGATCTGGGGTCACTATGACAAGGGAAAAGACAGGACCATGGGCTGTGTCTAAGCAGAGTCACAGACACCTATACAGGCAGCAAATCAGGCCCCTGTAAGTGAAGAAGACCACTTGCTTCAGCACTACCCTTCTTTGGAGCAAAGGTCTCAGTGCAAGGAGAAGGAAAAACACACACTTGAATGGAACAGAGCTGGCTTGAGTGCAAAATTTAGGACTTCCACTCCATGGCCTGTGAGCCATGGCCCCTGAGCCTGAGCGTCCGGAGCCTGTGCTCCACAACGGGAGAGGTCACAACAGTGAGAGGCCCGCATACAGCAAAAAAAACACAAAAAACAAAAAAACAACTAAAAACAAAACTACTAAATGACCCAGCAATTCAACTCCTGGGTATATGTCCAGAAATAATAAAAACATTAATTTGAAAAGATACATGTACTCCTATATTCATAGCAGCACTATTTACAATAGCCAAGACATGGAAGCAACCCAAATGCCCTAACAGATGACTGGTTTTAGAATATGTGGTATATATTTACAATGGATTATTCATCCATAAAAAATGAATAAAATGTCACCATTTGCAGCGATGCAGATGGACCTAGATCATATTATGCTTAGTGAACAGACAAAGTCAAATACTGAATAATATCACTTGTATGTGGAATCTTAAAAATGACACAAATAATGTATATACAAAACAGAAACAGACTCACAGATATAGAAAAATACTTGTGGTTACCAAAGAGGAAAGGAACAAATTAGGGGTATTGGATTAACAGATACAAACTACTATATATAAAACAGATAAGTAACAATGATATACCATATATCACAGGGTATTATACCCATCATCTTGTAATAACCAATAATGGAGTATAATTTTCAAAAATGCTGAATTACTATGCTGTACATCTGAACTAACACAATACTTTAAATCAAATATATATCAATTTTTTTTAAAAAAAAGGAAATTGGGGCTTCCCTGGTGGCGCAGTGGTTGGGAGTCTGCCTGCCGATGCAGGGGACGCGGGTTCGTGCCCCAGTCCGGGAAGATCCCACATGCCACGGAGCGGCTGGGCCCGTGAGCCATGGCCGCTGAGCCTGCGTGTCCGGAGCCTGTGCTCCGCAACGGGAGAGGCCACAACAGTGAGAGGCCCACATACCACAAAAAAAAAAAAAAAAAAAAAAAAAAAAGGAAATTGGAAGGAAAAAAAACCTTCATTGAAAACCACCAAACTAAAATGTTAGGCAGAAACATGCACAGACACACACAGATGGGGATACAGGGCAATCAGAAAACAAAAGATAAAATGGCAGTACTAAGTTTGCATTTTTCAACATTCAACCTAAATGTAGATGGATCAAATTTACCAAGCAAAAGACATAGGGTAGCTGGTGGATTAAAAAACAAGATTAAATGATATACTGCCTTCAGGAGATTCATCTCAGTTCTAATGAAAAACATAGGCTCAAAGAGAAAAGATGTAAGATGATACTCCAAGCAAATGGGGGCCAAAAGAAAGCAACTTTAGCCATACCCATATCAGGCAAAACAGACTTCAAGACAAAAAAGGTAATAAGAAAAAAAGACAGATCTCATATAATGTCAAAGAGGAAAATTCATCATGAAGACACAACAGTTATTAATATATATGCACTTAACAGAGACACAGAAAAATATATAAAGCAATTATTATCTTAACTAAAGGGAGAAGTTGACAGCAACACAATAATTGTAGGGGATATTAGCACCACTCTTAAACTGATGGATAGAACATCCAGACAGAAAGTCAATAAGGAAACAGCAGCCTTAAATAAAACACCAGACCAGATGAACATAGGAGATTTGTACAGAACATTCCATTCAAATGCAGCAGAATACACAGTTTCTCAAGTGCACATGGAACATTATCAATAACAGACCATATATTGGGATACAAAACAAGTCTTAATTAATTTAAGGAGACAGAAATCATATCAAGCATCTTTTCCAACCACAATGGTATGAAACTAGAAATTAAATATAAGAAGAAAGCTGGAAAAATCACAAATATTTGGAGACCAAACAACATGCTACTATACAACTATTAGGTCAGTTAATAAACCAGAAGAGAAATTTTTTAAATACCTGAAGACAAATGAATTTGGAAATACAATATGCCAAAATATATGGGAAGCAGCAAAATCAGTATTAAGAGGAAAGTTTTTAGCAATACAGGCCTACCTCAAGACACAAGAAAAATATCAAATAAACAATTTAACTTTTCACATAAAAGAACTAGAAAAAGAATGAATGAAACCCAAAGTCAGTAGAAGGAAGGAAATAATAAAGATTGAAAGGAAATAAATGATATAGAGACTAAAAAGACAATAGAAAAGATCAATGAAGCTAAGAGCTGGTTCTATAAAAAATATATATATATACAAAATTGAGAAACCTTTAGCTAGACTCACTAATAAAAAAGAGAGAAGTCTTTGATAAATAAAATCAGAAAAAAATAGGAGAAATAACAATGTATACCACAGAAATACAAAGAATTACAGGAGAACATTATGAACAGTTATATACCAAACAATTGGAAAATCTAGAAGAAATGAGAAAATTCTTAAAATTGTACAATTTTCCAAGACTGAATAATGAGGAAATAGAAAATCTGAAGAGACAAATCACTAGTACAGAGATTGAAATGATAATCAAAAAGCTCCCTTAAAACAGAAGTCAAATACCAGACAGCTTCACAGGTAAATTCTACCAAACATTCAAAAGGGTTTAATACTATTTTATGAAAGTATTACAAAAAATTGAAGAGGAGGGAATGTTTCTTATCTCATTTAATGAGACCAACATCACTCTGATACCAAAACCATAGAAAGAACACACACAAAAAATTACAGACCAATATCCCTGATCAACAGAGATACAAAATCCTCAACAAAATATAAGCAAAGCAAAAATAACAATACATTAAAAGGATCAAACATCATGATCAAGTGGGAACTATTCCAGGGATGCAAGAATGTTTCAGCATCCACTATTATGGACTTCCCTGGTGGTGCAGTGGTTAAGAATGTGCCTGCCAATGCAGGGGACACAGGTTCAAGCCCTGGTCCAGGAAGATCCCTCATGCTGCAGAGCAACTAACCCTGTGTACCACAACTGCTTAGCCTGTGCTCTAGAGCCCACAAACCACAACTACTGAGCCCCCATGCCACAACTACTGAAGCCTGTGTGCCTAGAGCCCATGCTCCTCAGCAAAGAGAAGCCACCACAATAAGAAGCCCGCACACCGCAACAAAGAGTAGCCCCCACTTGCTGCAACTAGAGAAACCCTGCACATAGCAGTGAAGACTGAACGCAGCAAAAAATAAATTAATTAATTAATTTAAAAAAAATCCACTGCTATCCCAGGGGAAGAGGTTCTACTATTTGTTATATCTGAAATCTTCTTCATTCTTGATTTATCCTTCTATCTTGTTGATTAATATACTTCAGTAAAACTAACAAATACATTGGAGATAAATGTCATATTTCCCTGTTTGACAATTGTAACCATTATCTATTGCTGTATAATGAAGCAGTCACAACTTGTTGGCTTAAAAAACAATAATTTCATTTCTCAGGATTCTGTAGGACAGGAAATTTTGCAGTGCTAAGAAGGCATAACACATGTTTTTACTTTATAATGTCTAATTAGGCCTAGATTTCAAAAGGCCTAACTCATATAATTTGAGTTATTACTCTAAGTGGTAGTAGTAAAATATGTTTTTCACTAATGTATTTGCTCAATAAATTTGTCTTGTAATACTATTTATTGATTTCACAATACGTAATTTTTTTTTTACCACACCAGGTCATTTTATCTTGTTTTTGGTGATCCTTAATATTTAATTTTATTTTCATGTGTCCCTTGTTGTGATAACAAAACAATAAAAAACAATACATAAACAATAAATAAAAACAATTAAAACATTTTAAAAATTATCAAAATTATCTTTTCTAATCTCCAGATATTAACTAAAGGCTAGCAAAAATCTGCAAGCATTGATATATTTTAACTTGCCCTATTCCCATTCTCCTCTCCCCATCTCTGCAAAATCTTTAAAAACCAACAGTCTTTCAAACATAAAAGCAGTGGAAATAAGCATTGTAGTAGCCACTGGAGTAGGTAGAATGGGTTTGGAGATCACCAGAAACCTCATCTCCAGAAAACTGTGACAATTTTGCCTAACTGGAAAGTCCCTGGAAAACACTTATTCACAGGGATTGTCTTTATTGACCTTACTCAAACTTACTCAGTAAGAAAAATAATATCCTGAAGGCATTTCCTGAAGGTAATTAAGAATTTTTTAACAACAGAGATTTCTGAGCTAGTAATACCAATTAAGATAAATAAAAAACTGGCCAAAAATGTAAAAGGAAAATCTGGGGAATGAGATGATGATAAGGGTCTTTGAAAAATCCAGACACAACTGTTCATATCTATATGTCCACATTAAATTGAAAGAAAGTCCTGAGTAAGCCCTAATCTCTAACCTATGGCTGACATTGATGCACTGCACAAAGAAGTGAAACCTAAAGCAGAATTGAAAAGTGAAGAACTTATTTGTACATGGCATTTCATAAAATGTCTGTATAATCATTAGCTGGCAAACAAATTAACCAAACTGAGACACAAGTTATCTCACAAAACAAACAATTCAGAAAAATAAACAGAATATAGACTTTAAATAAATAAAACAGCAAAGGCACAAAACAAATAAATAGTACCACCACACCAAAGACAAAGGCAAATAACACCATGAATAAACTTTTAGAGGGAAGAAGAATCTGATTTCCAGAATTTTTACATTATATTATTCAATAAATTCAGTTTTTAACATAAAATATGAAATACACAAACAGAAAAATATTACTGATACACAGGAAAATGACAGCCAATAAAACCTATCCTTGAGGAACTCAGTCTAAAGAACTATAGAGAAGTGTGAGAATGCTGTCTCACAAATTAAGAATATCAGTAAATCAATAGAAATTATTTTTAAAAATCCAAACAGAAATTCTGAAGTTGAAAGCATAACTGAAATGAAAACTTCACTAAAGGGATTAAATAAAGTTTGGACTGATAGAACAAGGACTCAAACAACTTGAAAATAGGTGAATTGAGATTATCCAGTCTGAGGAACAGAAAGAAAATAGAATGAAGAAAAATAAACACAGACTTAGAAACCTGTAGGGCACTATCAAATGTACCAACATATGCATAACAGGAGTCTAAAGTTGAGATAAGAGAAAGTCAGGAAAATTATTTGAAGAGAAAATGAAAGTTAAAACTTCCCACATTTGCTGAAAAATTTTAATCTACACATCCAAGAAAATAAACTCAAAGTAATATATACTCAAAGAAATCCATACCTTTATATATCATAGTCAAACTGTCACAAGCCAGAGACAGAGAGAGAATCTGGAAAGCAAGCAAATGGACTCATACCATACAAGCGATCATCAGTAAGATTAACAGCTAATTTCAAATCAGAAACTATGGAATCCAGAGGGCAATGAAATGACATATTCAAAGTGCTGAATTTTTTAAAAAGTCAGCCAAGAGTCTACATCCAGCAAAATTATCCTTCAAAAATTAAGAAAACATTAAGACATTATCAGATTAAAAACAATTGTTGTACAAATCCAAAGGGAAACACAGACTATTAGAGCTAGTAATCAAGTTCACCAAGATTTCAGGATAAAGGATCAATACACAAAAATCAGCTGCATTTCTGTACATTAACAATGGACAATCTGAATAAGAAATTAAGAGAAATATTCCATTTACAACATCATCAAAAATAATAAAACACCTAGGAATAAATTAAGCAAAAGAAATGCAAGATTTTTACATGAAAAAGTAGGAAACATTATTTTAAAAGATTAATAAATGGGAAGACATCCCACATTTAATTTTTTTACAAAATAATTTTTATTGGAGTATAGTTGATTAACTTTGTTGTGTTAGTTTCTGCTGTACAGCAAAGTGAATCAGTTTTCCTCTTCTTTACACAGTATCTGCTCCTTTTTAGATTCTTTTCCCATATAGGTCATTACAGAGTACTGAGTAGAGTTCCCTGTTCTATACAGTAGGTCTATAGCTGTACCACCCTGAACGTGCCTGATCTTGTCCCATGTTTATTGGAATCTTATTAATTAAAATTGCCATGCTCCACAAATTGACACACAAAGTAAAAACACTCCCTGTCAAAATTTCAGCTATCTTTAGGAGGAAAAAAAGGGGAAAAGATATTGGACAGAGTGAGCAAATACATTGTATTTTGTACAACTGTATTTTGTACATAGAATTTAGAGCCCAATTATCTGTAATATTGAGTTCCTATAAGAGATAAGATTGAAATAGAGACCTTGAAGATGGTGGAGGAGTAAGATATGCAGAATACCTTCCTCTCCGCAAGTACATCAAAAATACATCTACAATTCACTTTGTTATAAAGCAGAAACTAATAAAAAAAAATGAAAAAGAAAAATACATCTACATGTGGAACAACTCCTACAGAACACCTACTGAACAAAAGACCTCAGACTTTCCAAAAGGCAAGAAGATCCTCATGTACATGGGTAGCACAAAAGAAAAAAGAGAAAACAGAGACAAACTAATAGGGAGCTTTGAGGGAGGAAAGGTTTCCAGACACTAGGGAGCCCCCTCACTGGTGGGGATGGACAGTGGGTGGAGGAGAAGCCTCAGAGCCATGGAGGAAAGCGCAGCAACAGAGGTGCAGAGGGCAAAGCAGAGAGATTCCTTCACAGAGGATCAGTGCCAAGCAGCACACACCAACCTGAGATGCTTGTCTGCTCACCCGCTGGGGCGAGTGGAGGGTGGGAGCTGAGGCTCAGGCTTTGGAGGTCAGATCCCAGGGAGAAGACTGGGGTGAGCTGCGTGAAGACAGCCTGAAGGGGGCTAGTGTGCCACAGCTATCTGGGAGGGAGTCTGGGAAAAAGCCTGGACCTGCTGGAGAGGCAAGAGACCATTGTTTCAGGGTGTGCAAGGAGAGGGGATTCCTTCCCTGTGTGCCCATAGAAGGCAGAAAACTGCCTAAGCAAGCTCCAGTGACAGATGTGAGCCACAGCTATCAGCTCGGATCCCAGGGACAGGCATGAAACACTAACACTGCTGTTGCATGTTAGAATCCTGTGTGCAAGCACAGGTAACTATGCACCACCACCAGCCCCCGGGAGCCTATGTAGCATGCCACTGCCAGGGTCCCGAGATCCAGGGACAACTTCCCTGGGAGAATACACAGTTCACCTCAGGCTGTTGCAATATCATGCTGGCCTCTGTCGCTACAGGCTCTCCTGACTTTCCAATTATGACTACCATACCCCTCCCTCTCCCCGGCCTGAGTAAGCAAGAGAACCCTAATCAGTCGCTGCTTTAATCCTCTCCTGTCTGGGTGGTGAACAGATGCATGAGGGCAACCTAACATGCAGAGGCAAGGCCCAAATCAAAGCTGAACCCAAGGAGCTGGGCGAAAAGAAAAGAAAGGGAAATTTCTCTGTGCAGCCTCATGAGCAACATATTAAATCCCCACAATCAACTTGATGAATGCTGGATCTGTGGAATACCTGAATAGATGACATATGTTCCCAAAATTGAGGTGCTGGACTTTGAGAGCAACTGTAGACTTGGGGTTTGCTTTCTATGACTGATTAGTTTCTGACTTTTATGTTTATTTTAGCTTAAATTTTTAGTGTTTGTTATCATTGGTGGATTTGTTTATTGCTTTGGTTGCTCTCTTCTTAATTTTTTATTTTATTATTTTTAAAATTTTATTATTTTTTTTCCAGTTTTTCTCCCTTTTCTTCTGAGCCCTGTGGCTAGCAGGGTCTTGGTGCTCTGGCTGGTTGTCAGGCCTGAGCCTCTGAGGTGGAAGGGCTGGGTCCAGGACACTGGACCACCAGAGACCTCCCAGTTCCATATAATATCAATCAGCAAGAGTTCTCCCAGAGATCTCCATCTCAACACTAAGACCCAGCTCCACCAAAAGGCCAGGAAGCTCCAGTGATAGACACCCCATGCCAAACAAATAGCAAGATAGGAATCACACACACCCCCATTAGCAGAGAGGCTGCTTAAAGTCATATTAAGTTCACAGACATCCCAAAACACACCACTGGGCATGGCCCTGCCCAACAGAAAGAAAAGATCCAGCCCCACTCACCAGAACACAGGCACCAGTACCCTCCACTAGGAAGCCTACACACTCACTGAATCAACCTCACCCACTGGGGACAGACATCATAAACAATGGGAACTATGAACCAGCAGCCTGTGAAAAGGAGATTCCAAACACAGTAAGTTAAACAAAATGAGAAGACAGAGAAATATGCAGCAGATGAAGGAGAAAGGTGAAAACCTACAAGACCAAACAAATGAAGAGGAAATAGGCAGTCTACCTGAAAAAGAATTCAGAGTAATGATACTAAAAATGATCCAAAATCTTGGAAATAGAAAGGAGAAAATACAAGAAACATTTCACAAGGACCTAGAAGAACAAAATAGCAAAGAATGATGAACAACACAAAAAATGAAATGAGAAATTCTCTAGAAGGAATCAATAGAAGAATAACTGACACAGAAGAACGGAAAAGTGACCTGAAAGATAAAAAAGGGGAAATAACTGCCACAGAGCAGAATAAAGAAAAAAGAATGAAAAGAATTCAGGACAGCCTCAGAGAACTCTGGAACAAGATTAAATGCACCAACATTTGAATTACAGGGGTCCCAGAAGAAGAAGAGGAAAAGAAAAATTTGAAGAGATTATAGTTGAAAACTTCCATAACATGGGAAGGAAATAGTCAATCAAGTCCAAGAAGCACAGAGAGTCCCATACAGGATAAATCCAAGGAGAAACATGCCGAGACAAATATTAATCAAGCTATCAAAAATTACATACAAAGAAAAAATATTAAAAGCAGCAAGGGAAAAGCAACAAATAACACACAAGGGAATCCCCATAAGGTTAACAGCTGATCTTTCAGCAGAAGCTCTGCAAGTGAGAAGGGAGTGGCAGGACATATTTAAAGCAATGAAAGGGAAAAACATACAACCAAGATCACCCTACCCAGCAAGAATCTCATTCAGATTTGTTGGATAAATTAAAACCTTTACAGACAAGAAAAAGTTAAGAGAATTGAGCACCACCACATGAGCTTCACAAATGCTAAAGGAACTTTTCCAGGCAGGAAACACAAGAGAAGGAAAAGACATACAAAACAAATCCAAAACAATTAAGAAATTGGTAATAGGAACATACATATTAATAACTACCTTAAATGTAAATGGATTAAATGCTCCAACCAAAAGATACAGACTGGCTGAATGGATACAAAAACAAGAACTGTACATATGCTGTCTACAAGAGATCCACGTCAGACCTAGGGACACATACAGACTGAAAGTGAGGGGATGGAAAAAGATATTCCACGCAAAGGGAAATCAAAAGAAAGCTGGGGTAGCAAGTCTCATATCAGACAAAATAGACTTTAAAATAAAGACTCTTACAAGAGATAAAGAAGGACACTACATAATGACGAAGGGATCAATCCAAGAATAAGATATAACAATTGTAAATATTTATGCACCCAACATAGGAGCACCTCAATACATAAGGCAAATGCTAACAGCCATAAAAGGGGAAATCATCAGTAACACAGTAAGAGTAGGGAACTTTAACACCCTGCTTTCACCAATGGGCAGATCATGCAAAATGAAAATAAAAAAGGAAACACAAGTTTTAAATGATACGCTAGACCAGATGGACCTAATTGATATTAATAGGACATTCCAGCCAAAAACAACAGAATACCCTTTCTTCTCAAGTGCTCATGGAATATTCTCCAGGATAGATCACATCTTGGATCACAAACCAAGGCTTGGTAAATTTGAAAAATTGGAAATCATATCAAGTATCTTTTCCAACCACAACGCTATGAGACTAGATAACAATTATGGGAAAAAAAACTGTAAAAAAAATACAAACACATGGAGGCTAAACAATATGCTACTAAATAACCAAGAGATAACTGAAGAAATCAAAGAGGAAATGAAAATATACCTTTAAAAAAATAACAGTGAAATCACAAGGACCCACAACCTAAGGGATGCCGCAATGCAGTTCTAAGAGGGAAGTTTATAGCAATACAATCCAACCTCAAGAAACAAGAAACACCTCAAATAAACAACCAAACTTACACCTAAAGCAGTTAGAGAAAGAAGAGAAAAAAACCCCCAAAGTTAGCAGAAGGAGAGAAATCATAAAGATCAGACCAGAAATAAATGAAAAAGAAATGAAGAATAACAAAGATCAATAAAACTAAAAACTGGTTCTTTGATAAGATAAACAAAATTGATAAAACACTAGTCAGATTAATCAAGAAAAAAGGGAGAAGACTCAAATCAATAGAATTAGAAATGAAAAAGGAGAAGTAACAACTGACACTGCAGACATGCAAAGGATCATGAGAGATTACTACAAGCAAGCAACTATATGCCAATAAAATGGACAGCCTGGAAGAAATGGACAAATTCTTAGAAAAGCACAACCTTCTGAGACAGAACTAGGAAGAAATAGAAAATATAAATAGACCAATCACAGGCACTGAAATTGAAACTGTGATTAAATATCTTCCAACAGACAAACGTCCAGGACCAAATGGCTTCACAGGTGAATTCTACCAAACATTTAGAGAAGAGCTAACACCTATCCTTCTCAAACTCTTCCAAAATATGGCACAGGGAGGAACACTCCCAAATTCATTCTACGAGGCCACCATCACCCTGATACCAAAACCAGACAAGGATGTCACAAAGAAAGAAAACTACAGGCCAATATCACTGATGAACATAGATGAAAAACTCCTCAATGAAATACTAGCAAGCAGAATCCAACAGCACATTAAAAGGATCATACACCTGATCAAGTTGGGTTTATTCCAGGAATGCAAGGATTCTTCAATATACGCAAATCAATCAATGTGATACACCATATTAACAAATTGAAGAAGAAAAACCATATGATCACCTCAATAGATGCAGAGAAAGCTTTTGACAAAATTCAACTCCCATTTATGATAAAAACCCTCCAGAAAGTAGGCATAGAGGGAACTTTCCTCAACATAATAAAGGCCATATATGATAAACCCAGAGCCAACATCTTCCTCAATGGTGAAAAACTGAAACAATTTCCACTAAGATCAGGAACAAGACAAGGTTGCCGACTCTCACCACTATTATTCAACATAGATTTGGAAGTTTTAGCCACAGCATTCAGAGAGGAAAAAGAAATAAAAGGAATGCAAATCAGAAAAGAAGAAGTAAAGCTGTCACTGTTTGCAGATGATGTGATACTATACATAGAGAATCCTAAAGATGTTATCAGAAAACTACTAGAGTTAATCAATGAATTTGGTAAAGTAGCAGAATACAAAATTAATGCACAGAAATCTCTTGCATTCCTATACACTAATGATGAAAAATCTGAAAAAGAATTAAGGAAACACTCCCATCTACCATTGCAAAAAAAGAATAAAATATCTAGGGATAAACCTACCTAAGGGGACAAAAGACCTGTATGTAGAAAACTACAATACACTGATGAAAGAAATTAAAGACGATACAAACAGATGGAGAGATATACCATGTTCTTGGATTGGAAGGATCAACACTGTGAAAATGACTATACTCCCCAAATCAATCTACAGATTCAGTGCAATCCCTATCAAACGACCAAAGGCACTTTTCACAGAACAAAAACAAAAAATTTCAGTTTGTATGAATACACAGAAGACCCCGAATAGCTGAAAGAATCTTGAGAAAGAAAAATGGAGCTAGAAGAATCATGCTCCCTGATTTCAGACTATCCTGCAAAACTACAGTAGTCAAGAGAGTAAGTTACTGGCACAAAAACAGACATACAGATAAATGCAGCAGGATCCAAAGCCCAGAGCTAAACCCATGCACATATGGTCACCTTATCTTTGATAAAGGAGGCAAGAATATACAACATAGAAAAGACAGCCTCTTCAATAAGTGGTTATGGGAAAACTGGATAGCTACATGTAAATGAATGAAATTAGAACACTCCCTAATACCATACACAAAAATAAACTGAAAATGGACTAAAGACCTAAATGTAAGGCCAGATACTATAAAACTCTTAGAGGAAAACATAGGCAGAACACTCTATGAACATAAATCACAGCAAGATCCTTTGGACCTGCCTCCTAGAGAAATGGAAACAAAACCAAAAATAAACAAATGGGACCTAATGAAACTTAAAAGCATTTGCACAGTAAAAGAAACCATAAACAAGACAAAAAGACAACCCTCAGAATGGGAGAAAATATTTGCAAATGAAGCAACTGACAAAGGATTAATCTCTAAAATATATAAGCAGCTCATGTAGCTCTATCAAAAAAGAACCAACCCAGTCCAAAAATCGGTGGAAGACCTAAATAGACATTTCTCCCCAGAAGATATACAGATTGCCAACATACACATGAAATAATGCTCAACATCATCAATCATTAGAGAAATGCAAATTAAAACGTCAACGTGGTATCACCTCACACTGGTCAGAATGGCCATCATCAAAAAATCTACAAACAATAAATGCTGGAGAGGGTGTGGAGAAAGGGGTACCAATGCTCTCGCACTGTTGGTGGGAATGTAAGTTGATACAGCCACTATGGAGAACAGTATGGAGGTTCCTTAATAAAATAAGAAAAGAACTACCATATGATCCAGCAATCCTAGTACTGGGCATATACCCTGAGAAAACCATAATTCAAAAACAGACATGTACCCCAATGTTCACTGCAGCACTATTTACAATAGCTAGGACATGGAAGCAACCTAAATGTCCAATGACAAATGAGTGGATAAAGAAGATGTGCACATGTATACAATAGAGTATTACTCAGCCATAAAAAGAAATGAAATTGAGTTATTTGTAGTGAATTGGATGGACGTAGAGTCTGTCATACCAAGTGAAGCAAGTCAGAAAGAGAAAAACAAATACCATATGCTAACATATATATGTGGAATCTAAAAAAAAAAAAAGTTTCTGATGAACCTAGGGACAGGACAGGAATAAAGATGCAGACCTAGAGAATGGACTTGAGGACACGGGGAGGGGGAAGGGTAAACTGGTATGAAGTGAGGGAGTAGCATTGACATATATACAGAACCAAATGTAAAATAGAGAGCTAGTGGAAGCAGCTGCATAGCACAGGGAGATCCGCTTGGTGCTTTGTGGCCACTTAGCAGAATGCAATAGGGAGGGTAGGAGGGAAACACAAGAGGGAGGGGATATAGGGATATATGTATACAGATAGCTGATTCACCTTGTTATACAGCAGAAACTAACACAACAGTGTAAAGTAATTATACTCCAATAAAAATGTTTAAAAAATTGGAAATATATACTGTTAAAATACATATTAGTTAATAAACCCTAGGCTAATGAGACCAGCTATTTTTTTTTGAGAATTATGTGGGCATCACTGACAATTTATGATCACAGAAATGACATGATTTAACCCAAGTCTGAGATATCTTAATCTAGGAGCAATGTAAATTATCAATTTGGAGAAAGGGATTTTGCAGGGCAAAGGATAGTAGATGCATCCAAACTGCAGAAAGTGTGGCAAGATAAATGAAAGAGAGCTGAAGGATAGTTAAAGCTAATAGAAAACCAGCAGCATTTGACAGCTGACAGGATAGAGTTTTGGAGGGAAATACATTTTGAGGTATGAAATAGAGTTAACTTAAAGAATGGCACTTCCATTTAGAGAAATAGAGTGATTAACTACCTCATGGATACCTCTCTGAATTCTCATCACTTTATTCATCAAATTGAAAACTGAATAATAAATTGCCCTACTGTACACATATAGCCCTACCAAAAAAGTTTTTCTTTTTCAGTGAACACAGCTTGATAAATGACACCACCATATCCTAGTCAATTAAGTCAGAAAACTCAAGAGTCACCTTAAAGTTATACTCTCTGATCTATCATCATATCTGTTTTATTTAATCCTATGTGGAAGAGAGATCTGATGTCACTCTTCCAGGTGTGGAGAAATTATAAGCAGTTGACACTGCTTTAGTAATGTCAGAAAAGATAGCTTGGTAATGTGTGCTTCCACATGTGCAAGGGAAGCAATTCTTTGTATCTGGAAAATTAGACAAGAAATAATCACAATTGTTGTCTTATTAGAGATGCCAAGGACATTATCTACAGTTTATTCAAAGTTGATCTATGAACACTTGGTTTCAGACATACCAACTCATTCACTGTGTTAGCAGACTTAATGATTGGCTTTGAGGGTTGCAGCCTGAATAAGCACATAGTTTCATTGCAGATGATAATTTAATGGTATTTAATATTCATCAAATACTATCCCCCTTCCCTATCTTCATGTTTGTCTTCTACACTCCAGTGAAGTTCTTGGGTATAATTTCTGTCCCTTATACCTTTGAGAGTCTAGTTCAGTGCCTGACATATAGAAGATAGTCATTAGACAATGTTTTTTTCACTGAATACATGAATAGTTACATAATATGTTGCAAGATTATTTTTACCTAGTAAAGGATGTCTACTTTATAAGAAGAAAAGCGTAAAACTTTAGTTTAAAACTTTAGTGCTAAAGGGTTAAATTTTAGCACTTCCAGACAGAACTGCTAACATTTAGTAACTCATGACTGGGTTTTCTGATTTCAGTTAAGTGGGTTTCTTTTTGGTAAAGAGAGGAGAAAAGAGAAAAGGAATAAATTTGAATCCATAGCTTATACATTCAAGCAGCTCACTGTGACAGCAGAAATATTAATAAGGTAAAATGTGAGTGAGATGACATGAGTTATGCATTTGAATTAAATATTATATTTTTAAATCCATGGCAACCATGTAAAAGCTAATTTGGATAACATGGGTTGAGTTCAAAAATGACTGAGGAAAAGAACAAATTTACTCTTATGCAAAATGTGTTATGCTCTCAAAAAAATAGAATATGCAAATATGAACATAGCAACATATAAACCTAAGGAGATATAGTAATATCCTTTATCAGCATTCCAGTGTTTAAATAATATTTACCGGGCATCACCTGCTTTTATAGCACTATATATTTGCATGTTATCAAATCACTAGAGTGTTTATTAATGTTTCAATGAAATTAAATTTTCTATATTGTAGAAACAAATGTTTACAGAAAATGTAATATTGTGACAAGAAAGGTAATTTTTTTTCTCTATTACAGATAATTCTAGGTGGTAAAAGGATTATGTTAAACATTCTGAAGTAAAGAAATTACTACTAGGTATAATGTACATCAGTGTTATGGACTGAAATATGTTTCCCCTAAATTTGTGTGTTGAAGCCATGTGACTGTATTTGGGAAAAGGGCCTACAAGTATGTAGTAAAGGTTAAGTGAGGTCATTAAGAGTGGGGCTTTAATTCAATAGGAATGATGTCCCCATACAAAGAGAAAGAGATATGAGGCACCTCTTTCTCTGCAGAGTGCACAGAAGAAAACTTGTTTGAAGACACAGGGAGAAGTAGCAATCTGCAAGCCAGGAAGAGAGCTCTTACCAAAATCCAAATCTGCTGTCACCTTGATCTGGGGCTTTTAGACTTCAGAAATATGAGGGAAAATATGTTTCTATCATTTAATGAGCCACCCGGTCTGTGGCATCATTATGGAAGCCTTTCCTGATGTTACCTAACAATGACTTCTCATCATAGAATATCAACATATAATTATGAGAGTATCTTATTAGAGAGTATCATGAAGTAGGTGGAGAATAACATTCATGGATCCTTGCCACCCATCCCTAAATCAGAGAGCGGAGAATAGATTCTCAAATAAGCAACCATTTCAAGGAAAATGTCAAGATGGCAGGGTCAAGATAGCAAGTCTTCTTTTCTGATGGTAACTACAAACTAAAACAAGGAAAGGGAAACTGTATAGTATTTTCAAAAATAAAATGAGCAAAAGAGAAATCTCAAAATCCATGAAAATATACTGGATGAAAGAAAATGCTTCTCTCTTAAAAATTTTTTTTAAGAATCCAGCCAAGGGGATATTGTATGTATAAAAACTAAGAAAAATTAAAGGGAAATGACTTGAGTTTTAGGTAAAAATACTTGTAGATAAAAGTGACAATTTGTCTATTATAAACTATAATGGAAGCAAGGAACAAAACTGCAGGTACAGAAAAAAAAATGAGTATAAAAATGATGAAGAAGTTGAAAAATTCTTCTAGAACTAAGGTAATATAAAGCAAAGAAAGTCACTGATCAAAAAAAAGTTTTTTAAATAAAACAAAATTTAAGAATACCTTGGGAACAGATCCAGAAGATCCCATTTATTTACTATAGAACTAGAGTCAAGAAAGAAATGGTAGATTTAATGGAAAGGAAACAATAAGAGACTTCACATGCTAAGAAATATCAACTTTTGAATGTAGGCAAAATAAATAAACATATTTTGATACCTAAACATATTCTATTCTTTTTATTTAATTAAATTATGGATTAAGTTTCCAAAAGTTTTTGGACAGAAAATATATACAACTTAAAATGAAGCAAAAATCACCCTGGCCAGTACAATTATTTACAATGTAAAACACCACAATTAAAAAAAAGAATGTGGCCTTTAGTCAAAATCATATTTGATTTTGGTAGTCACAAAATTCTGAGAGCTATAGAAAATCATTTTTAGAATATTGGGAAACAGAGACACTTCTTTCTGAATAAAAGTTAAATAATGTAGTATTCCTGTTAACAAAACAAAAAAATAATTCTGGAAATTTCAGATTATGGGATAAAAGAGAGTCAGTGTCTAATGTAGCCAGTTTAAGAATGATTAACTATCATCACCGCCACCACCATCACCCAGATTATATCAACAAAATGCCAAGTGAGGTGTAGTAGTGAAAATATGCTAAACTTTTAACTCATAAAGTTAGAATGATGATATCTCATTTGATCTCACTTTAACTTTGACAACAAAAAGGAAAATAATCTTTTTAATGTTTATTAAATATAATAGTAGGACAGTAGGATGCATACTTTCAAACAAAAACAAAATAATAAATCTACATCATACAAAAGAAGAGATGGAAATAAAGAGAAAAGAGTGAAGAGTTAGGTGACATAATTCAAACCTAAGAAAAATAACACCAGTGAATTTACAGTGCATTTATATGATAAAATATTATACAACTATTAAAGTATTTATGAATGTATTCATTCTAGATAACAAGTCACTATGTTTATAGATAATTAAAGCAAAAATAAATCTTTATATGTAATCTAATTTTAATTGTTTTAAAAAGACATCATAGTTGATAATAATGACAAGAATAATAGTAATCATGATTTATGGAATTATATAATTAATTTTCCAAATACTACTATGAGATAGGAACATTAGATCTGTGATAAAAATGTGATACATCAACACAAGAGAGTTTCTGAAATTTGGCAATTTTCACACACCTAGAAACTTTAGTGTACAATTCTAAATTATGACTATTTTTCAAACAGTCTAGCAGTTTCAACTCTAGCAGTTAGGAAGCCTGTTAATAAGTGCTAGGTTGCCTCTACTCAAGAGCAATAAGAGCAGAAAATGGAGCTAAGTTGAAAATATTCTTAGTAAACAAAGACTGGCAGTCTTAATAGCACTAGGAACTTAATCAAAACCTCTGCCAACCCCAGGCTGAACAATAAACTACTATGACCCACAGCAACTCACAGGAAACCAGGAATAAAATAAAATCCAGAAGTATGTGTCTGCACCTAAGACTGCACACTCTCAGGAGTGTCAAAGGGTTTTGAGAAGAAAAATCTCATCTGTTAGACCTAGGGTGAAAATGGGACAAAATAATTCCTTACTGTGATAAAAACCTCCAATACACACACACACACACTACACACTCACACAATTATATGGGGGTAAAATACAACTTGCTAAAAGTCTTTGCTAGGATTAAGTATAATCTTAGACTTGTAAGTGGCATATGTTAATCTGGGGAATTTCTTAAAGAGCCAGGCTAAAAAATAAAAACAAAACAAACAAAAATCAGAGGCTACATATTGCAGGGAAAGAAATTTCATATAATCAGTTTAGTCAAGCCATTATACAAATAAATAAATGACCATGGAAACAACATCACCTTCAGGGGTTGAAGGGTTGAGTGTCCAGGGTAGATATAATATTGTTTATTATCTAAAATATCTAGTTTTCAACAAAGCATAGAAGACATACAATATAATAGGAAGGTGTGATTATTATACAGGAAAAACATCAGGTAATAAAATTTATTTTTGAAGGAGCTCTGTTAAACTTGACTAACAAAGACTTCAAATCAGCTATTATAAATATGTTCAGAGAATTAAAGGAGATGATGTCCAAAAAATGTAAGGAAGGTATGATGACAATGTGGCATAAAATAAATTATGTCAAAAAAGAGATAAATATTACAAAAAAAGAATTTAATGAAAATTCTGGCATTGAAAAATGACAATAAAATTTTTTAAAATTCACTAGAGGACTTCAAAGTAGATTTGAGTTGTTAGAAAAATAGCAAACTTGAACACAGATATATAGAGATGATGCAGTCTGAAGAACACAGAAATAAAAAGAATTAAGAAAATTAAACAGAGCCTCAGAGAAATGTGGTATACTTTAGTTCATCAACATACATATAATGAGAGTATTAGATGGAAAGAAGGGAAAGAACATAAAAATATTCAAAGAAATAACAGCTGAAAACTTTCCAAATTTGATAAAAATAGTAATGTATATATCGAAGAAGTTCAATGAATTCCAATAGGATAAACACAAAAGATCCACTCCCAGACAAATCATAATAAAAATGCTGACTACTGACAAAGACAAAGAAAAAAATCATATAAATGGAACCCTAATATGATTAACAGCTGACTTTTCATCAAAAAGAATGGAGGAGAAAAGGCACCTTAACTATATATCCTAAGTAGTGAAATTTTTTTAAAAACCTCAAAAATATAGATTTAGCAAAACCATATTTCAAAAATATAGGTAAAATAAAGACATTCCAAGATTGGCAAAACCTGAGAAAATATTTTACTGGTATTCTACCATTCAAGAAATACTAAAGAGAGTTCTTCATGCTAAAATCAAATGACTACAATACTGAGTGAAGTCAGTCAGATACAGAAAGACAAATATCATATGATATTGCTTATATGTGAAATCTAAAAAAAAAGGTATAAATGAAATTATTTACAAAACAAAAGTAGAGTCACAGATATAGAAAACAAATTTACAGTTACGAGAGGATAAGTGGGGAGGGGATAGGGATAAACTGGGAGATTGAGATTGACATATACACACTACTATATATAAAATAGATAACTCATAAGAACCTACTGTATGGCACAGGGAACTCTACTCAATATTCTGTAATGGCCTATATGGGAGAAGAATATAAAAAGAGTGGATATATGTATATATATAACTGATTCACTTTGCTGTACACCTGAGACTAATGCAATATTGTAAATCAACTAAACTTCAATAAAAATTTTTTTAAAAGTATAAATTCTGATGATCAAAAAACAAGCAATCAAAAAAATAAATCAAGTGACTACTGACAATAATTAAAATTTATGCAAAAAATGTTTAAATAATGCTGGTTAAGGTAATTATGAATTATAAAATACTATAATTGTATATTTATTTCTTTTCTCAACTGATTTAAAAAGTAAATATATAAAATATTTACATAATTATATTTTTGAATTTGTTTATAATAAATAGAAATATAATATATCGTACAATAAGAGCACAGAGGTGGTGACAGGGAACAAAGATATATTTGAGTAAGAAAATGACTCAAGAAAATAACTCACAGAAAGAAATCTGCAGAAATCAAAATGGTAGGTAAAGATAATATTACAAATTCTATAAGTATATACTCTCCTTTTTTACTCTCAGCTTATTTGAAATACATAAAATGATATAAAGTAATAATTATGATAATCTCTTGTTGATTTTATAACATGAAAGGAATATATATTAAAATAATAGCACAAAGAAGGGGGTATAGATAAAAACTATAAAAGAATAATGTTTTTATTTATTTATTTATTTATTTATGGCTGCATTGAGTCTTTGTTGCTGCTCATGGGCTTTCTCTAGTTGCAAGAGTGGGGGCTACTCTTCATTGCGGTGTGCGGGCTTCTCATTGTGGTGGCTTCTCTTTGTTGCAGAGCATGGGCTCCAGGTGTGCAGGCTTCAGTAGTTGTGGCTTGCAGGCTAAGTAGTTGTGGCACACAGGGTTAGTTGCTCCATGGCATGTGGGATCTTCCCAGACCAGGGCTCAAACCAGTGTTCCCTACATTGGCAGTAGGATTCTTAACTACTGTGTCACCAGGGAAGTCCCAAGTTTGTTTATTTTTAGAACTGAGGTTTTATATATCTAAAATATATCCAAGAAGTTAAGATGTTTAATATAAGCCCTAAAACAAGCAATAAAGTAATAAAAAATATATATATAGAACTACTAAAGGGATTAATATGTTATACTAGCAAATATTCATTTCATAAAGACATTAAAGTGGAGCAGGGGATTAAGGGAATAAGAAGACTTGAGGCAGGGCTTCCTTGGTGGTGCAGTGGTTGAGAGTCTGCCTGCCAATGCAGGGGACACGGGTTTGTGCCCTGGTCTGGGAAGATCCCACATGCCGTGGAGCGGCTAGGCCCGTGAGCCATGACCACTAAGCCTGCATGTCCGGAGCCTGTGCTCCACAACAGGAGAGGCCACAACAGTGAGAGACCAGCGTGCCACAAAAAAAAAAAAAAAAAAAAAAAAAAAAAAATGACTTGAGGCATATAGAAAACTATAATTAAATGGCAGATGTTGATCCTACCATATTATTAATGACAATAAATGTGAACTTATTAAACAATCCAAACAAAAGGCAGAGATTATTAGAGTTTAAAATACAACTATATGCTGTCTGCAGAAGACACAATTTAGATTCAAAGAAACAAGTTGAAAATAAAATGATGAAAAAACAGCGAGTGAGAGAGCTGGGGTGGCTAAAATAAACCATAATAGGCTTTAAAACAAAAATATTAGAGATAAAGAGGGGTATTTTATGATGATAAACTTGTTATCATATCTGGTAGAAACAGTAATTATACACATGTATACAGCTAACAGCAGAGACCCAAAATACATAAAGCAAAAACTGGCAAACTTTGAGAGAAATAAAAAATGCAAAAATAATAGTTGGAGAGTTCAATTCTCCATTTTCAATAATAAATAGAATTAGGCAGAAGATCGAAAGAAAATGGAAGACTTGAATAACCTGAAAATTCCAACTAGACCTAACAGATCAGTATAGAATACTTCACCCAACAACAGCAGATTTCATATTCTTTCAGGAGCACATGGAACATTCTATGAGATAGACCATAAGTTAGGCTATAAAACAAGCCTTAATAAATTTGAAGACATTGAAATCATTCAAAGTATGTTCTCTGATGATAATGGAATGAAATTAGAAATCAATTCAATTTATTTCAGTGTATTAAAATTAGAAATTAGAAGAAAATTTAGGAAAAAATTTTAAAAAACTAGCAATGAACAATCCAAAAATAAAATTTAAAACATCAATTTATAAAATCAAAGTATCAAAACACTTAGGAATAAATGTATCAAAAGGAGTGCAAGACTTGTACACTGAAAATTACATAGCATCATTGAAAGTAATTAAATAAGACGTTTTAAATAATTGGAAAAACATCCCATGTTAATGGATTGGAAGACTTAATGTTATTAAGATGACTATATTCTCCAAAATGATATACAAATTCACTACAATCAAAAATACAATAAGGCTGACAAAAATCACAGATATCTTTTTTTGATAGAAACTGACACACTGATTCTAAGATTCAAATGGAAATGGAAGATGTAAAGAATAGTCAAAATAATCTTGAAAAAATATGTTGGAGAATCATACTTCCAGACTTCAAAACTTTCTAGAAAACTACAGGAACATGACAATGTGGTACTGGCACATGGACAGACACATAGAAATTGTAATAAAATTTAGAGTTCAGAAAAAAAAGACCCTAATATTTGTAATTGATTGGTTTGACAAGGTTTACAAAATAACTCAAAGGGGAAAGATATTTCTTTTCAAACAAATAGCAATGGAACAACTGAATATTCACATGCAGAAGAGTTAGTCCTTATTTACACTATACACAGAAATTAACTGTAAATGGAACATAGACCTAAATTTAAGAGCTTAAAACTATAAAACTCTTAGAAGGATACATAAATCTATATGGTCTTGATTTAGGAAATGTTTTTTTAGATATGATACCAAATGCACATGTGACAAAAAATAATTAAATTGGACTATATGGAAATTTAAAACATTGTGAAGATAATATCATTAAAAAATTAAAAGATAACCCACAACCATGTTGGCAAATCATATATCTGATGGTGGATTGATATCCAGAATATTTAAAACACAACTCAATAATAAAAAGACAAGTTGCTCAATTAATAAATGACACAGTATTTGTATAAAATACTCAAAATATTAAACAGTAATACTCAAAAGAGAGGAAACACAGCAGGAAAAATAAGGAGACAGAAAGAAAGGGACAGACCTTTTGAGACAAAGAGAGATGCAGAGAGACCCAAGGAGGAGCAAAGATATAGGTAAATAAAATGATCACAGTGACAAATGGATTTAAACATGAATTTAAATAGATGCACGGAGGATTTTACAATATAAAGGGAGGTAAAAGGAGTTTATTTTACTTTCATCAATAGAAGCATATTTTACTGAAACTTTGCTTCAAAGGAAATTTTAAAACAGTTGAAACAACCACAAAATTAGACTTTTAAGGTAAAATTTACCTAGAGGTATTAGTGTAAAACTGTTTCTGCTAAGTGGTGTAATGGTTGGTCATTAATGATAGAAGCCAAGAGAACACTTCAAGGATAAAACTTCTCACTGACACTCTTCCTTCTATCTTACCTTTTTTCTATCTTCTTAGCTTTTCTTTCTTTGAGAAAGTAATCTTACAATACCTGAGTGATTTTAATTTTGTTGATTTTATTTTATTTTGGTACAAGTCTATCTCTACCACTTTTTTTTTTTTACCATATCTTATTATTTAATTTTAGAAATAAGAAAGAGATGAACATAACCTGCTGTGCATGCTTGCCACAGATAAATACAATTATGTGCAACATCTCCACTGAACCATCTCTGAGTGAGTAGGAGGTACATTTGCTGTAAGCCACAATAAGCACAGTTCAGAAATGAAAATCAGTGTGGTTATAAGTAATTTTAGTGAACATATTCATAACTGAGTCACACAGTTACCAAAAAAACCATTTTTTTAAATTCATATAACTGTGAATACTTATTAAAGAATTTTGGTTACAGTTCATTAGTCCTGAAGAAATGTACTTTAAATTTCACTCAAGGAAATTGCAGATTTATATTAACTAACACAGAAAAAATAAATGATGAAATGAAAGTGACTCTTGGATTACATTTTTACTTAAATGACCATATGTACTGTTAATTTGAAAATGAATAATCCATGAGCAAAATAGAAGACTAAACCTTACAGAAATTTTGAATGAATTTGGAGCTTTAAAACATTGATCAAGAAATGAAAGAGTCATTGTTAAAACCTTCTACATGTAATACTGAAGTCACAAAAACACTTTCCTGATAAAGGCACATGAGCACAGGAAGGAATATCCTGAATATTTTTTTATCAGGGCCATAGGAAGTGAGTGATTGACATTCATTAGACAACCAAGTTGGCTTCAGCTTGCGCTTCTTATACAGATCAATGCCCTAATTATTCTTCCTTGTCAGTTCTGAGATTACTACTGAATTTCCATAGCAAAGTGGATACATACAATCTGATTATCTGTTTAGTTTCATATTCTCCATAAATAAAATAACCAAGTGATATGCTCTTACCTGACCTTGTTTTGCTGACCATCATGTGTATCAGAAAACTTCTGGTTTCCAGTGATGCTGATCTAAGGCCTCACAGGTTTTTGCTGATATTGTACCTTGTTCCTGAAGGAGACACAGATATAAGACATAGGAAAAACATGAGAAAAATTCAGCAGAAGGGTAAATTAAAACTACAACTTGGGGAATAACAAGAGAAGGTCAATAATATTAATTTTATATAATGAATGAATTTAAATGATGAAGTAGATACAAAAAACTTAGAAATTACAATAAAATTTAATAAATATAAGAAAATTATTGTTTTCAGCAAAGGAAAATGAGACTTAGAAAATGATTTGTCCATCACCACAAAGTGATAGGGTGATATAAAAGGAATCTAATTCTAGATCATTTGACATCAAACAATTTGTTCCTTTGCAAAATATATTTGAGAGAAAAAAAATTTATGTGGGTCAGTTTTCATAAGTCTTTTCTTCTCTTGGGCACATTATAATTTTGCCTTCACTTCTGGGAAAATTTATCTTTTCTTCCATGTATTTTCTTGACTAATTTTTGTTTTATTTCTGACATTCATTTACATGGTTTAATTCTCATTTAAAGAATTAAGTTGAGAATTTATTTTGTTATAGTTGCTGTGTAATGTTGACTAATACTTTTGTCTACTTACATTGTAGACAAGATTCAAGAGCATCCTCTTTCATTAGTCTAGCAAAGGACAGTTTTGTGGTTTAATTGATGGCTTCTTGTGTTTTTGTTTTCTTTTAGTAAGATATTATTCCTATGTTGTTCTCTTTTATCTTAAAAGTTCCTCAATATCCCATGTTCATTATTTTTTCTCTCATTATTTTGTCTCCAAAGTATTGTTTTCCCTTCTTTTCCCCAGTGGTGATACTTTTTAAAGATTGCCTCAAGTTTCCCACACTTAAAAATCTTTTCCCCATAATATTTGTTTTGATCTACCATGACATCTTTCTTGTAATTTCACAGTTCAGTATTGTTTTAAACTGATATTCCAGAAATACACAGTTAGTTGCTTCAGCATTTTTCCTCACATATGCTTCTTTTAGTATTTATGGGGGTTTCTTGGGGTTTTTTTTTTTTTTTTTTGCGTTACACAGGCCTCTCAATGTTGTGGCCCCTCCCCTTGTGGAGCACAGGCTCCAGACATGCAGGCCCAGTGGCCATGGCTCACGGGCCAAGCCACTCCACAGCACGTGGGATCCTCCTGGACCAGGGCACGAACCCACGTCCCCTGCATCGGCAGGTGGACTCTCAACCACTGTGTCACCAGGGAAGCCCAGTATTTATGTTTTGAGAAATATTAAGTTTATTGTTCTTGTTAATGTTTATTTTAGACCTAATATTTTACATAGGTGATTCAGGCTAGCATTTTCTATAGTGTTAGTCTCATTATAAGGCTGATATGGATCACATGTAAAATAATTTATTGTACAAGGGAAGTATTTTCATAATGACTAATTCAGATATATTCAGTGATATCTCAAGGTATACAGATTGAAACAAGAATACAGTTTTCACAAGAATAACTAATGAAAATGAAACACAAATTATACCTTATGTTTTAAAGAGATTACTAGATAGCTCAGTAATGCATGCTTGGTCTTACTTGTTATTCTAGAAAATCACTAATCTTTTGGAAAATCAAAAATAAGTACCATAGCATTAATCATAAAACCTAAATGCAGCAATATGAACCTCATTTGATGGGTGAAAATAACTTTAAAAATTCTATTCACTACTGACTTGTAATAAATATTATTTGCATAGGTAAGAATTTTTTTTTTCTAAATTATAAATGACAAACTAGGAATCCATCTTAACTGGCAGAAATAAAACCGACATGGAAATCAGTGGAACACATTTTTTTCATGCTCCAAAATTCTATGCTTTGATATCTTGCTAAAGTATTTGATTAAAGATAGGCTGAAAACTTGTAAGGAGATGGAAAACAAATTTATCTATCAGTGAAATACCTTTAATCTTATGCAACCATTATCAACACACTGCAGGATATTCAACACAGAGGAAAAATATGGCATTACTAAAGACTCAAGGTAAGCAAGGGCTATCATTTATTTATTTATGATTTCTTTGTTTTAAAAAAGGCATAGGTTACCTTTTTATAAATTCATTTAAGCCCAGTGATTACTTCTGGCTATGTCTCATTAAAACAATAGGCCATGCTTTTAGAGAGAGTTCAAGATTGCAGAGTAGGAGGACACTGGACTCACCTCCCCTCACAAACATTTCAAAACTACAAATACATATATAGAACAACTTTCACTGAAATTGACCTGGGAACTAGCTGTTAATAAAGAACAACACAGGGGGCTTCCCTCGTGGTGCAGTGGTTAAGAATCTGCTTACCAATGCAGGGGACACGTGTTCAATCCCTGGTCCGGGAAGATCCCACATGCCGTGGAGCAACTAAGCCCATGTGCCACAACTACTGAGCCTGTGCTCTAGAGCTCATGAGCCACAATTACTGAGCTCGAGTGCCACAACTACAGAAGCCTGTGCACCTAGAGCCCACGCTTCGCAACAAGAGAAGCCACCACAATGAGAAAGCTGTGCACTGCAACAAAGAGTAGCCCCTGCTTGCCGCAACTAGAGAAGGCCTACATGAAGCAACAAAGACCCAATGCAGCCAAAAATAAATAAATAAAATTTATAAAAAAGAAAGATAGAACAACACAAAGTTTACATGAGAAGCAAGCTGGTCAGGAACTGCATCTCTAGCAGGGGACAAAAGAAGAGGAGACTTATCACAGGCTTGGGGATCTTACCTGGGGAGTAAGGTGGTTGAGCTACATATTAGGCACCCCAGCTCTGGGGTCCAATACCAGGAAGACAAGCCCCTTAGCTTATTTGAAAACCACTGTGGCTTACTGGAGGGCTATATGAAACTGAGACTCCACTCTTAAGAGCACATTCACAGATTTGCTTACTTCCAGTCACAAGGCAGAGGAAGTAGACAGAAAATTGCCTGGGGCTCTGGCCAGCCTGCCAGGACCATCCCAGTGGGCCCCCCAGCCCACACTCGGCTCCTGCTCCAGTACTTCTTTCTTCAGTGCTTCTCACCACTAAGGCAGAAGCTACCTTTGTCAATGAGACTGCACACATTTGGAGGGAAAGTAGCTAGGTCAGACTCAGTCCCTGTCTCTGACTGGGACATGTTTTGGTGTTCACACTCTGAATGGAGTGAAGGTAGCTCCAGGGCAAAGACCAACACCTCCACAGAGCACAGTCCTGTGCACACTTGGGTAGGGGCAGAGACAGCTCAGTGGTGTGGTGCCAACCTCTCTAGCCCCAAGCCAGCTACCAACTAAGGTGTGTCCACCAGGGGAAAAAGTAAAACCAGAACTAAGTGTAGCCCCAAGCCATCAGGTCCCTGCAATGTCCTAAACCAAGGTGGAGCCTGCCATCGCACCAGGGAGAAACTCAACTCACTCAGGGTTCCTGCTCCAGCCCCTTGGGCCCCAACCATGCCCCAGATAGAGTGGTGCTGGCCACTAAACATGGGAGAAGCCCCTGCTTGCAGGTGGCTCAGCTCCAGCCTCTCCAATTCCATCCTTACCTCTCACCAAAGTGGAGGCTACCAGCACACTTTGGGAGAAGACACAGACCATGCTCACTAAAAATCCGGGTTTCCAGCAAAGCCACTGGACACATGCAGACTGAAGAGGGATGTTCCACACAAGGACACAACTTTAAGACTTGGATAGGTAAATGCTTAACCTAATTTCACAGGGACAAAGTTAAACAAAACGAGAAACAGAGAAATATGTTTAAAATGAAAGAACAAGAAAAAAACCCTGGGGAAAAAAACCCTAATGAAACACATATAAATAATTTACCTTAGGCTGGGGAAAGAACAGATAAACACAAGAATATAATAACTGCAAAGAAAAAGTAAACTAGTGGGAATTAACAGCAGTTTAAGTGATACAACAGGACACACAAGCAGTCTGGTAGAATAATGGAAATCACCTAATCAGAACAGCAAAAAGGAAAAAAAAAATTTAAATGAGTGTAGTTTAAGGGACCTCTGAGACAACATCAAGCATACTAACATTTGTAGTATAGGGGTCCTAGAAGGAGAAGAGAGAAAAAAATGCAGAGAATATATTTGATGAGATACTGGCTGAAAACTTCCAGAACCTGAAGAAGGAAACAGGTCTTCAGCTAAAGGAAACACAGAGAGTCTCAAACAAGATAAACCCAAAGAGATCCACACCAAGACATATCATAATTTAAATGATAGACATTAAAGATAAAGGAATTCTAAAGGCAGCAAGAGAAAATCAAAGAGCCACATACAAGGGAAACTTCCTAAAGCTATCAACTAGTTTTTCAGCAGAAAACCTGCAGGCCAGAAGGGAGTGGCCAAATATATTTAAAGTGTTGCAAGAAAAAAACCTACAACTTAGGATATTATAGCCAGTATGGTTATCATTCAGAATTGAAGGGGAGATAAAGAGGTTCTCAGACAAGTTAAAACTAAGAGTTCATCAACACTAAACTGATCTTCCAAGAAGTGTTAAAGTGTCTTCTTTAAGTGAAATAAAAGTGCTACAACAAGAAATAAGAAAGTATGAGAAAGGAAAAATCCTACTGGTAAAGGCAAATATAAAGTAAAGTAAGTAAAGGCAGTCAATCAACCACTTACATAAGCTAGTCCAAAGCTTAAAAGAGAAAAATTGTAAAATCAACTCTAACTACAATAAACAGTTAAGGAATAGACATGAAGATGTAAACTATGACATAAAAAATGCAAAACATCAAAACATGAGGTTGGAAAGTAAAAAATGTAGAGCTTTTAGAGTGTGTATGAACTTAAATGACTATCAATTGAAAATAACTAGATATAGCTATAGACGAACTCCATAGTAACCAAAAATGAAAAACGTACAACACACAAAAACTAGAGAGAAAAGAACACTAACATGACACTAAAAAAAAAAAAAAAAAATCAAGCCACAAAGGAAAGCCTAAAAATAGAACAGAGCAGAACTACAAAAACAACCAGAAAACAAATAACAAAATGGAAATACATAGCATATACCTCTCAGTAATCACTTTAAATGTCAATGGACTAAATTCCCCAATCAAGAGACAGGATGGCTGATTGGATTTAAAAAATCCATCTATATGCTGCCTACAAAAAACTCACTTCAGAACTAAAAACATATAGACTGAAAGTAAAGGAATGGAAAAAGATGTTCCATGCAAATGGAAACAAAAAGAAAGCTGGAGTACCAATAATCATATCAGGCAAAGTAAACTATAAAACAAAGTCTATAATAAAAGACAAAGAGGGCCTCCCTGGTGGCGCAGTGGTTGAGAGTCCGCCTGCCGATGCAGGGGATACGGGTTCGTGCCCCGGTCTGGGAGGATCCCATATGCCGCGGAGCGGCTGGGCCCGTGAGCCATGGCTGCTGAGCCTGCGCATCCGGAGCCTGTGCTCCGCAACGGGAGAGGCCACAACAGTGAGAGGCCCGCATACCACAAAAAAAAAAAAAAAAAAAAAAGACAAAGAAGGGCATTATGTGATGATAAAGGGATCAATACAAGAAGAGGATATAACATTTGTAAACATACATGCATCTAATATAGGGGCACCTAAATATATAAAGCAAATATTAACAGACATAAAGGGAGAAATTGACAATAATAAAATAATAAGAGGGGATTTTAACACCCACTTATATCGATGGACAGACCTTCCAGAGAAAAAATCAATAAGGAAACAGTGGTCTTAAATGACACATTAGACTAGGTGGAGTTGATAGATATCACAGGACATTTCATCCAAAAACAGCAGAATACACATTCTTTTCAACTGCACATGGGATATTCTCCAGGGTGGATGACATAGTAGGCCATAAAACATGTCTCAACAAATTCACGAGGAAAGAAATTATGTCAAGAATCTTTTCCAAACACAACTGTATGGCACTAGAAATCAATAACAGAAAGAAAATGGGAAAAATGCAGACACATGAAGACTAAACAACATACTGCTAAGAAACCAATGGGTCAATGAAGAAATCAAAGAGAAAACCAGAAAACACTTTGAGACTAATGAAAATGAAGCACAACTTTTCAAAATCTATGGAATGTAGCGAAAGCAGTTCTAAGAGGAAAGTTTATAGTAATACAGGCCTACCTCAAGAAATAAGAAAAATCTCAAATAAACCACCTAACCTACCATCTAAAGGAATTAGAAAAAGAAAAGCAAACAGAGCCCATAGTCAGTAGAAGGAAGGAAATAATAAAGAACAAAGAGGAAATAAATAAAATAGAGTCCAAAAAACAATGGAAAAGATCAGTGTAACCAAGAGTTTAGTTTTTGAAAAGATAAACAAAACTAATAAGCCTTTAACTAGACTCATTAAGAAAAAAAGAAAGAGGAACTAAATAAACAAAATAAGAAATGAAAAATGAGAAAATACAATTGATATCACAGAAAACAAACTTACGGTTACCAGGGATGGGGGGGATAAATTGGGAGGTATGGATTTATATATACACACTAATATACATAAAATAGATAACTAATAAGGACCTACTGCATAGCTCAGGGAACTCTACTCTGTAATGGCCTATATGGGAAAAGAATCTAAAAAAGAATGGATATATGTATATGTATAATTGATTCGATTTGCTGCACACCTGAAACTAATGCAACACTGTAAATCAGCTATACTCCAATAAAAATTTAAAAATAAAAAAATTTTAAATGGAAAACAAAACAAAAAATTACAATCATAAGAGAATACTATGAACAGGTATATGCCAGCAAACTAGACAACCTACAAGAAACAGATATATTACTAGAAACATACAATCTTTTAAGACTGAATCAGGAAGAAATAGATAACTGTACAGACAAATTACTAGTATTGAAATTGAATCAGTATCAAAAATCTCCCAACAAACAAAAGTTTGGGACCAGACAGCTTCACAGGATAATTCTACCAAACATATAAAGGAGAGTTAATACCTATCCTTCTCAAACTATTCCAAAAAATTGAAGAGGATTGAACATCCCCAAATTCATACCATAAGGCCATTCTTACTCTGATACCAAAAGCAGAAAATGCACCACAAAATAGAAAATTACAGGCTAATATCCCTGATGAATACAGATGCTAAAATCCTCAACAAAATATTAGCAAGCCAAATTGAACAATATATACAAAGGATTATAGACCATGATAAAGTGGGATATATTCCAGGGATGCAAGGATGGTTCAATATCCACAAATCAATAAATGTGATAAGCCATATTAACAAAAGGAAAGATAAAAATCAGATGATCATCTCAGTAGATGCAGAAAAATCTTTGGACAAAATCAACATCCATTTATGATAAAAACTCTCAACAAAGTGGCTACAGTAAGTCACCTACAAACGAACCTTCAAGTTGCAAACTTACAAAGATGAAAACATGCATTCGTGTGTCCAATCATGTTAGTTAGTTCACGTGTCTGTCATACATTGTCACATGCATGCATTCTCTACAAGTGGTTGTGCTTTTGTGTACTTTACTGTATAGTACTATATAGAGTACAGTAGTACAGTATCTATTTCAAGCCCAGGATGTCTGGAAACAAGCATAAAAGCAGCAGTGATGTAGCCGTTACTACTGTAGTTTTCAAAGTACTGTACTGTAAGATTAAAAATGTTTTCTTTATTTTTTGTGTTTGTTTGCTTTTTATGTATTATTTGTGTGAAAAGTATTATAAACCTATTACAGTACAGTACTGTATAGCCAATTCGGTTAGATGAGTACCTAGGCTAAAATTGGACTTATGAAAGTGCTCTCAGAACTGAACTCATTCATATGTAGGGGACATAATAAACATAAATAAACGCCACATATAACAAGCCCATAGCTGACATCATACTCAATGGTGAAATGCTGAAAGAATTTCCTCTAGATCAGAAACAAGACAAAGGTGTTTACTCTTACCACTTCTATTCGACATAGTAATAGGAGTCCTAGTCACAGTAATAAGAGATGAAAAAGAAATAAAAGACATTCAAGTTGGAATGGAAGAAGTAAAACTGTCACTATTTCAGATTACATAATACTATACATACAAAACCCTAATACTCCATCAAAAAAAATTATTAGAGTAAATGAATTCAGTAATGAACTATCAGAAAGATTAATCAAGAAAACAATCCTATTTACAATCTCATCAAAAAAGCATTAAATGCATAGAAATAATCAAGGGGATGGAAGACCTATACAATGAAACTATAAGATATTGATGAAGGAAACTGAAGATGATACAAATAAATGAAAGGCATCCCATGTTCATGAATTGGAAGAAGTAATACTATTAAAATGTCCATACTCATCAAGCAATCTACAGATTTAATGCAATCTCTATAAGAATACCCATGGCATTTTTTCACAGAACTAGAAAAATAATCCTAAAATTTGTATGGAACCACAAAAGACCACAAATAACCACAGCAATCTTGAGAAAAAAAGAAAAAAGCCAGCAGTATCACACTCCTTGACTTTGGATTATACAACAAAACTACAGTAATTAAAGCAGCATGGTACTGGCATAAAAATAGACACATAAATCAATGGAACAGAATATAGAGCCCAAAAATAAACCCACACACATATGGTCAATTAATCTATGACAAAGGAGGAAAAATATACAATGGGGAAAAGACTGTCTCCAATAAATGGTGCTGAGAAAACTGGAGAGCTACATGCAAAAGAATTAGAATTCTTTTAGAATTCCTCACACCACATATAAAAATAAACTCAACAAGTATCAAAGACTTAAATATAAGACCTAAATCCATAAAACTTCAAGAAGAAAATATAGGAAGTACACTCTTTAGCACTGGTCCTAGTACTACTTTTTTTTTTTTTTGGTATGTCTAGGCAGGCAATGGAAACAAAAGCCAAAATAAGCAAATGGGACTACATAAAACTAAAAACCTTGTACACAGTGTGGGAAACGATCAACAGAATGAAAAGGTCACTTAATGGGACCTTTGAATGGGAGAAGATATTTGCAAACAATATATATCAATCATAAGAAGTTAATATTCAAAATAAACAAAGAACTTATACAACCCAACATCAAAAAACCCAAGCAATCCAACTTAAAAAATGGGCAGATTACCTTAAAAGACATTTTTCCAAAGAAGAGATACAGTTGGCCAATAGGCACATGCAAAGTTGTTCAGTAACACTAATCATCAGGGAAATGCATGTCAAAACCACAATGAGTTATCACTTCACACCTCTCAGAATGGCTATTTTCCAAAAGATAACAAATAACAAGTGTTGGTGAGGTTGTGGAGAAAAAAGAACCCCTGTGCACTATTGGTGGGAATGTAAATTGGTGCAACTATTATGGGAAACAGTATGGAGGTTTCTTTAAAAAATTAAAAATTGAACTACCATACAACCCAGCAATTTTATTACTCAATATTTATCTGAAGAACTTGAGAACACTAATTTGAAAAGACTTATGCACCCCTATGTACATTGAAGCATTATTTACTATAGCCATGATACACAAGCAACCTAAGTGCACATCAACAAATGAATGGATAAAGCTGATGTGGCATATATACACACATACATATATATACACACATACATATATACACACACATACATATATACACACACATACATATACAAACATACACACACACAATGGAATATTATTTATCTATGAAAAAGAAATGTTGCATGTTGCCACTTTTTTGAAACATGGGTGGACTTAGAGAGTACTATGCTAAGTGAAATAAGAGAGACAGAGAAGGACAAATACTGTATAAATTCGCATATATGTAGAAATCCAAAAAAACAAAATACACTCAGAAATACAGAGAACAGGCAATTGTCAGAGGGAGGGGACTGGGGAGAGGAGAGAACTAGCTGAAGGAGATTAAGAGGTACACATTTTCAGCTACAAAATAAGTTATAGGTATGAAATGTACAGTGTGGGAAATATAGTCAATAATTATGTATTATCTGTGTATGGTGACAGATTGTAACTGGACTTACAGTGGTGATCATTTTGAAATGTACAGAAGTACTGAATCACTCTGTTGTGTACCAGAAACTATAGTACTGCATATCAATTATACTTCAAAAGCAAATAACCAGCCAAATAATTTCAAAGAAAAAAGCATCATATTTGTGATTACCAGAGGAAAAGGGTCAGGGGAAGAAAAATTGTACTGAAAAAAGAAAAAAAAAGATTATTATTTAAAACATACCTGATTGAGATAAAGCTTATTATAAGCTTATAATAAGTCTTTCTTTTATGTTGAGAACAAGAACTCTCATTTAATGTGGTGGTATTTGGAAAACAGCTTAGTGTTACCTATCACACTTGAATTTGTGCATATACTATGTTATATAAATTCCACTCCTAGAAATATATTCTTTTAGTACTGTCCCACATATCCACCAGAGATATGTATAACAGTGTGTATATAAGCATCATTCATAATAGTAGTAAATAAATAAATATATAACCTGGAAATATATATAACAGAAATACTCAATAGCAGAAAACAAATTCTTGTATCTCAATGAAATATCATAAAATTGTGAAAATGAAGAATGGCAAATGTCATCAATATTAATAATTCTAATGGGACTCTATGATAAAATAACTAGGTGTTTGGAGCCAGACTTCCTGGTTTCTAATCCTGGCTTAGCCATTTACTTGCTGTTTAGCCTTATGCATAATACTTAACCTCTCCTTCACTCACTTTTCTCATGTATATAATAAGGATAATTAAAGCAAACAACCACCAAAAATTTTTGCAATGTTAGATATTTATGTTCATATTAAGTACCATAAAATTGTTAGTTTTTGCTATCCCAAAAATTCCCACCAAAATATCACTGAAGAAACAAATTTCAAAAACATACATAATTGTTAGCATATTTAATGTTAAAAATAAGCAAAACATAATTATTTAACAAATATTTATATTTGGGGTAAATGTATTTTTAAGAAACAAGAATATAAATAACTAGAAAAAGGATAGAAGTTAATGACTTGACGGTCAAAACGGAATAATTTCAGGCAACGGGATACAAGCATTTTCAATGGTGTTAGTGATGTTTTATTTTAAAGCTAAGTCCTGTGTGCACAGTTGTTTGATGATTATCACTATCCTTCAGATTGCACAGTCATGCTATATACTCTTTATGTGAAATGAATCACAATAAAATTTTTTTAACTTTAAAAAAGTAAATTGTCTAAAATCTACAACTATTCATAAGTACTATTTTGTTTCATTACAGTATGTTAAGTTTCTTAGAGCAGAAATTTCTGTTACTGCTGGACCTCCAATGCCTACAAAAGTCCCTGGTAGGTAGTGGTTGCTCAGTGCATATTGATGATGGATTGAATGTTAATATATAATAACCTAAACAAGATTGAAGAAAAATTATGTTGAAATTGCACTGTAACATTATCAAACCTTCATTTTCACTTACACAAACCTGAGAACATTGAATTCTTCCCGACCTAGATGTTTTGTTTTTGATCCTCTTTTCCATGATGTACTTAGACCTGCCAACTCTTGTTCCATAGTCTCTCTGAAATCTATCTTTTCTCCTTTTGCATCCAGAGCTCACTACCTTTCTGAGTACTGCCAATATTGCACTAAAATTCATGCTCCATACTCTGGTATAAGTTCTTTTACTTGAACCATAGTTTTAAGCTACATGTATAAAGTTAGGCAAACAGACTCCTGACAATTCAAAGGTGGTATACATAGTTTAAAAATAAAGGAGTAAGAAAGAAATGACTTCCATTCATCTTATTTTTAATCACAAGAACTATTTCCAAAAAGGACAAAACTCAGGGAAGCAGGCAAAAAACAAAAACCAAAAAAACCCCAAAACCAAACCAAACAAAAAACTATGCTTGCGAAAATAATGAAAAGAGTAGTTATTCAGTTAAAATTTTAAAAAATACATGAGTCTCAAAAGAAATAATTTTAAAATGAGGAAATCTGACATTTTTAAATGTTGGATTGGAGAACTTTTATAAATCTGACAATTTACCTTATAGAGTGAAATATAGTTTGAGCCCATTAATCAACATGAATCCCATCTAAAAATAATCCTCAATATAGACTTTCTCAGGACATATAAGCTATGTAAGAAATAATATATTCTTGCTAATTTATAATAGATATTATATAATTGTATAATTGCTCCTTCTGAATAGATAACTCAATATGAAAAATATGAAATCCATGTCAAGCAAGCAATACAAATATTTAAGCACTTACTATTCACTTTTAAGCACTTTCTATGTGTCCAGTTTTGAGAAGATTACCAGTGATATAAAAATTAAGCAATACATTATATTTACATTCAAATAGCTTGTAGTCTCATTAGAGAGATAAGTAACTATAGTATAATTAAGTGCTGTAAATAAGTATTCACAAGATCACGTGCAATCCCAGCAAACAAAGTCTATCTTAAATAGGCAAAGCAAGGAAGAAAATGCATAGATATTGAAATCTAAGTGTTTTCTGGGTGAAAAATGGGAGAAAATGGAGATAGATAGGAAAAGCCTTCCAGGTAGATGCAAAAATACAAAGATGTCAAAGCATATAAGAAATCTGAGGAATAAAGTCTAATGAAACAAGAGCATGAAAGTATTTAAAACAATGATGAAGATACACTGATGAAAATTCAAATTTAAATTTGGAACCAAATTTAAAGTCCCTTGCATGCATATTAAACCATATACCTCAATGAGCATAAATGCTATTTTGTTTCTTCATAATTAGTCTCTTAGTGCTTGACAAAATATAAAATAACATTTTGCAGCCATTCTGACCTAAGGACCCTTTCCAGGATGTAACACTTTGTATATATTCCAAATATGAAGTTTAGATCTGTTATAAAAATCATAAAATCAACATTGATGGTGGGAAATAAATAAGTCTCCTTGAGACACCTTTAAGAAAATACATATTTTAAGTTATATTATTCAGAGATAATCTTGAGTGCTATAATATCCCAGAACTGAATTTTTCTTTTATTTACAACTTCTAGAGGTCTTCTCTGTTCCTGGTTTCCAACAGGCCCGTTTGGGGAAAAGTGAACATTAGAAATGTGGATTCCATATTCTTTCAGGATTATAGGAGACATTAAAACAGGGGAAAAGCTTCATGACATTGGTCTTGTCAATTATTTCTTGGATACGATACCAAATCACAGACAACAAAGCAAAAATAGACAAGTGAGACTACAAACTAAAAAGCTTCTGTACAGCAAAGGAAATTAACAGTGTGATAAGGCAACAAATGGAATGGGAGAAAATATCTGCCAACCCTGCATTTGATAAGGGGTTACTATTCAAAATGTATAAAGAATTCTACAACTCCATAGCAAAAAAAAAAAAAAATTTAAAATGGGCAAAAGACTTGAATAGACTTTTCTCCACATAAGATATTCAAATGCCCAGCAAGTTTATGTAAAAGTGCTCAATATCACTAATGTAAATGAAGGGAAATGCAAATGAAAACCATAATGAGACATCATCTCATACCTGTTAGGATGGCCGTTACTAAAAAAAAAAAAAAGAAAAGAGAGCAAGTGTTGGTGAGGATGTGGATAAATTGGAACCCTCACATACTGTTGGTGGAAATATAAAATTGTTCATTTGCTCTGGACAACAGTATGGAGGTTCCTCAAAAATTAAAAATGGAACTATTATATGATCCATCAATCCTACTTCTGGGTGTACTATTCAAAAGATTCAGGATCTTGAAAATTTATTTGCACTTCTATGTTCACTGCAACAATATTCACAAATACCAAGATTTGGAAACAAATTTCCACTGATAGATGAATAAATAAAGATGGCTTGTCAACCATATATGAAGTAAATCCTGTCTCCATTTTCTATTTTCCTGCTGTCTTGCATAGGCAAGTTTTGAGAGAATATGAATACAGCTATTTAATTGATTGACTATAATATTTCTTGATAGATTGACTCTATGGTTTACAAATAATCCCTATCCAATCCCTTTCATTCTCCAAGTGTAGGATAGCTGGTGAAGACTTGAATTATCTCAGATCAAAGGAATAGCTGGATAATTCCTATTGTTGGAGCTTCAGGATCTACTGACATCTATCCTTAATTAGATTCTGATCTTGTACACTAATGCAGACTTAACTCCATTCTTTAGATGTGTTTTTAGAGTCATTTCTCCTTTGAGACCCTGTTTGTAGTTCATCCTGTAACTTCAAACTTACAGTAAATTTTCTTGCTCTCTAGACACAACCTATCATATAAGCCTTGCTGACATTTTGTCCCCATTAACTTCATCCTCCTGCATTTTTCCTCTTGGTTCAATCCCCACTGATTTGTCTTGAAGTTACCATCTCTGAAATTGGCAGAGGACTTGTCTCTGAGTACTGTTTTTAGAGGCAATGACACAAGATTCTAGGAATTTGGAAGGTGGCAGGAACTCAATTAATAAGAAACTGTAGAGAAAAGGTCAGAATAATACCAAAAGCAGAACTGACAAGTCTAACTTGCTGAGTACTAAACTAGGAATTCTTATAGCTATAGGGGATAGAATAATGTAGAGGCATGATCTTAAGAGCCTTGAACAAAAATATACTATTTTACTAAGTTTGATTTATATGTCATCCTACTGGAGCATGCTTAACATGGGTGTGAGGACATCTCTGTGCCCGTGAAGAGAAATGGCAGAGGTATGAATGTCTCTATTTGACTCATGAGGAGGCAGAGAACAAAGCTGTCTGGTTTGAGTCAAGGCTGATGTTTTTAAGAGCAGCTATTTATATTTTCTACATCATTGCTTTATATCCAAATGCTTTCTTTAAAATGTCAGTTGCAGGAACATTGAGTTAACTTATAAACTTGCAGAATTTCTAAATATTCATAAAAGAAGGTAACTTGTTAGCAATATTTGAAGTAATCTATAAAGACAATCCAGATTTTTCCCCCACATCTAAGATCAATAAATCAGATACTATGTAATGTCTTTGGGGGATGGGATTGATTTTTCAATATTTTAACATTCCTGTAAAACTACTGTATTAACTCTATAAAGTTCCCATTTAAATTTGGTCTATTACACTTTATTGGAGCTACATAAACTGATTTTAACTACTGAATATCCTCTTTTCCCACAAAAAAAGAAGAAAAAAAATCTGAGAATTTAATGAAAACTACAATAATTACCACTGCATGCTATTTATAAAAATGCATTCTGCTCCTGACCTAGTGTGTTACTTAGTGATATCTTGAGTCTTGACATATTTCCTGTGAGTGGAAAATTAATTGACTACTTTAATTTAATACTATACTATTTTGGAATTGTGTTTCTAAGTAAATATGCTACTGAAAATTTACTGTTACTCTTTTAGAAACTTTATTATTCTAGTTTTATTAGTATGGACATATCTCCTATTATTGTAAAGATTATATACAATGATCTTTCTACATTATGGTTTGTCTTAGGATTTAAATATTAGCTTTTTATATTATATTATATTAACTTTCTTAACTTGAAATTTTATATGTACCAGCAGCATAGATTTTAGTTGTAAGAAAGTAACAATAGACTGAAATATTTGATAATGTGTATTTCTTTTGTACACTTATGAAATCATTTAAATCTAACTCATGGAGATAAGAAGATTCCCTGTTAATTCTTATTTATTTACCTTTTAAAATTTATTTTTGGCCGTGTTGGGTCTTTGTTCCTGCACGCAGCCTTTCTCTAGTTGTGGCGAGCGGGGGCTACTCTTTACTGTGGTGTGCGGGTTTCTCATTGCAGTGGCTTCTGTTGTTGCGGAGCACGGGCTCTAGGCACGTGGGCTTCAGTAGTTGTGGCTCGTGGGCTCTAGAATGCAGGCTCAGTAGTTGTGACACACGGGCTTAGTTGCTCCGCGGCATGTGGGATCTTCCCAGACCAGGGCTCGAACCGGTGTCCCCTGCATTGGCAGATGGATTCTTACCACTGCGCCACCAGAGAAGCCCCTCTTATTTTTAATATTAGTGCTCAGATACTTCAATGAATATGTTCAATTCTTGGAACTTGGTCCACTGAAAAATTTTAAAACTAGTCTCAATCCTAGACAAGAAACAGAAACATTAGGATACCTGACTTTCTTACGCTTTCTATCTTCTTATTTTTCATAAGGTACTATTATTTCAAAGGAGGTAAATAGAACTTAAGCACACATGTTACTTGATTAACTTCAGCCATAAAGATAGTGGCTATGTTTTATTACAAAAAAAATAGATAATTATAAACTCACATTCTCCCTTTCTCATATTTGAGTAGTGTTGCTTTGCAAAGACATAGCTGTCTCTGCAAAGTTCAGGGAAGTTAATTTCTGCCTCCAAGAAAACTGCTTTGATTTTTTTTTTTTGCTTTGATTTCTATTGACTTTTAATGTCTTTCTTCAGGCTAATATCTAAGACCCCCTACCTACTGACACCTTATAAAATACTTTGGAATAGCAACACAAAAATACCATTGTAGAGCCAGTATGATGCTGTTAAGTCTTAATGGTAAAACATTCTCTTAGTAAGTTTTAACATAGTCTAAATGTCCTACTTAGAATGAGAACTTATTTCTAAATGTTAACTATAGATCATGTAATTCTGGGTAGCAACTATAAGAAATTTTAAAGACTTTCATAATATTAGGTTTAACATAATAAAGGCAGATATTTCATTTATATTACATTTAATTTATGTATACCACTGTAGTTTGAGTTTTTATATCTTAAGAAGTGTATGCTTTATTAAGATCAAAGCAATTGTGATCAATTGATTATCACAGGTATGAATCCCTATAGTGACATTTACTAATATTAAACAATGATAATTTTAAAGGAAAATATTTACTTTCACTTGCAAGTTTGAAGACTGTTGCACAAGTTATTCATAGCAGGAATAACTTAGATGTCTAAAATACTGCTAAGTTCACAAAACTGCATATGAAAAGAACTATACATAAAATTATATTTTATTAGCATATTAAAATATGCTAATAAAACTTTGTTAGCATAGTTCTGATTGCAAAGATTCATAAACAAAAAATTCATCCCTCTTATTTCAATTTTACTCATTAATATGGTAAATTTTGATCCTAAATTATACTTCTACCAATTTTTTAAAAAATACATCTGTCACTACACTGGGGTCTGGCATTAAAAATTGGATAATCAATTAAATTGATCAACTCAGCAAATCTTCAAAAACTCATTATAACTTTTTTTTAACTTGAAATAAAGTAAACCAGGCATCACACAATGAAATAAAATATAAACAGGCTGGATCCAGATGTTTAACCATCAAGATGCAAGATGGTTGATCTGCTGGAAAGGGATGTGATTTATGTGCTTTGACTCAGAAAGCTTTAGAATGGTTAGAAGTAGATCAAAGGAGGCAGGAAAATTATCAATATGAATGCTACACTGAGTTATATTTTTCCCAGCCAATACCTGGAGCATTCTGTGGGTAGTACAGCAATCAAATGAACCAATAGAATTGTTCTTAGTGGCTTTGCACTCATGCCCTACTAATGAAAATTGACAAAAAGACAGATAGTTTGCAAAGGGGGCATAAAGGTTTGAAATCTAAATTGAACAAATTAACAGAGAAAGTTAATAACCTGGAAACACCAATCAATGGCCCAAAGGAATAAACAGCTAGTGTTGACTGAGTCATTACATGAAACTCAAAGGAAATGATACACTCTAAAAATTTTGCAGCAGTGGGAGAGAAAGGAAGGTGAAGTTTTATGACTTTAACTAGAAACCAGTGAGAACTGTACATACATGCTCTATAAACATCAAATTTACCTCAGGGGTTAGAGAAATCGACCAGGTAGCCTACTTGTAAAATGATGACTCCAAAGTCTTTAAATTGAACGCAAGGTGCAATTAGTCCATTCCTCAGAAAAAAAAGCAACAATCTACACTCTGGGGTATCTTATTTGCTTTTTTTTTTTTTTTTTGCCTGGTTTTCAGGAAAAGTATGTTTCTAAATTGACAATGGTACAGTAAACTAAAGTGGTTTCCAATTTAGTTTTCAGAAATATTAATAGAAATCATTTTCTCTCCTGTATAATTCACAGTAATAATAAAACTCCAGGAGAATTAATGAATGCAATAACAAATGAACAAATTAAAAAATGGATCTGCCATTGCAAATAGGCTATTATATTTTAACCTACTTTTTCCAGAGTTACTATTATCATTTTAACTCACTATTCATTCTAAACTTAAATAATGCCCAAGGAGTCCCCAAATTTTATAGGAATCATGCCCAGATATACAAATTAATTAAGACTCATTGAGAAGTTAGCATTTGAAAAACACACTTTGTCAAAACACCATCTTTTCCGACTATAATTTCAGTTCACACACACACACACACACACAATACTTCTATTTATTGTGTATTCCTTCACAGCATTCTTTGTTCTATCCAGTTCTTCCCCTATTTGGCAACATTGTTCAAAACTTTGAATAGTCTGGAACACAGAAAAAAATTCTGTATAATATAATATTTGATAGGAGATGGGTTCTTAGAAGAGACAGCATTCTGCATGCTAGGATTCATTGACTGTTTGCAACTACTGATATACTAAGAATACTAAGGGCATATCAGAAGAGACAACTGTAAACTATTAAGGTATATGTTAGGTAAATCTATCATTTCGCCTTTGTTCCACATTTCATCTTTGTTCCACATTTGTTCTACATCTGAAGGGTCATATTGATAAATTTTAACAGAAGACTAACATGAATGACTAGTTAGAGTAACAAAACTAGTAAGATCAGAGGTTTTAAATGGCATATGGGAAGACTGTTCTGGGACCCATTAAAAAAACTGAGCCATAGTAAAAAAAAAAAAAAAAGCTGGACCATGGAAATATTCAACAACAAATATTGCAGATGATTTTCAGGCATATTCCTTGATCTGATCAATCAATGTTTTAGTTACAAGAATAGTTTCTTTGAGTATTTGACATTGCATATGTCACTGCCTCCAGATGATGGGTTTAGTTTGCTTAACAGGTCTGTTTTCTGTAATGTAAAAACCAATGTATTTGGGGATACTGCATTTCTTACTCAACATATGTTTCTTACATAAAAATATATATTGCAAAAAATAAAACTAAAGTGAGTAAATATCACCCTTTAGTAAAGATTTTGTTTCATATTTAAAATATAATAAATATTCATGAGATAGAAATTAAATATAGAGGAAAGTAGAGAAAAGAGAAATAAAAATTTCTTATATTCCCCCAAAACAGAGACAAATACTGTCAACAAGTTTGTGTGTTTCCATTCTTCTGTCAATGCACTGAAGTATATCTTATACATATAAACATATTATACATATATGTATAATTCTAATTGTTTTATTATACTTTAAAATGGACATATGTCCATTTATTTTCAACTAGATGGTTGTAAAATTGTATATATACACACACATGTGCACACACACATAAACAGAGTAACGAATGGTAGCCTCATGAAAGAGATGGGATGCTTGTGCTTTGAAGAAATGATCGTTCTGTGAGTACGGGAAACAACTTCTCTGGGAATGCATGGTCATTCAGACTCAGGCAAGGAGAAGCTTGGTTTAGGGTGCTGGTAATTTCTTCCTAGATAAAAATTTTAAGGATCAAATTAAATGTGTAAACGTGATTCTAGGGGCAAAGAAATCATTGAATTGAAGCAACATCAATCAAAAGTGTATCATAACTCTCTAGAAATATGCTTATATATACTAAAAAGAAATGATTAGAGAGATTATAGTGATTAACTGAAATTTTCTACTTAGCAAGACTTTATTAAATTTGTGTTTTATGACACATTCTTAAAGGAAAGGCATTTATTCTATTCTTCTATCAACGATTTATCTTACTTCATTATGATTCTACCACTATTCCATTAATATTGATTTCTTAGCTGCCTTTGGAAGTAAAACAACACTTTAAAGTGTGTGCATGGCTTGAAACAGATAGACAATGCAAACATATAGCAAAAGAATTTGTGGATACACTCAACTACTATTCTGCTTGTTCTTCTTCACCAAAAGAAGAAAATTTTACATAAAATTAGACAAAGATTGACAAAGAAGTTAAACCCCGAAGTTAAGATAACATATGAGAGCACCTAGATCACCAGTACCCAAGCCATCCATGACTGATTTCAGTAAGAGGTACAAAGTAAATTTTCAGATGACATGGCTGAACCACCTTGAGTTTGTTTAAAAAAAAATAGTATGGTAAATAAATCTTCATCATCACTATGCTACTAACTTTACCAAAGTTGCTTGTGAGAGCTATATTTTAATTAATTACAAATGGTTATTCTATTATTACAAAATAAATATACATTTCAGATTTGAAAAAAAGATTATAGGCACAAAATCACAGGAGTTTTCGTAACTTTCCTATAATTCGCAACACCATAGTATTGTTATAAGAGACAGAATACTAGGACAGGAAGGATATACAGTTTCTTACTTACAGTAACTTTATATTTAGTTGAGCATGGCACTATAAACTGTCTTGTCATTTAAAGAAAATCATTTTATTTAGCATGTAATGGGCTTTTATAATACTCAGTGTAATTTCAACAACTGAGAAAATTATATCCAGAGGACAATTTTATGAAGCACTTAGACACAAACAATGTAAAACTACATTAATGTTATCTCTTCTTACTTGTCTGTAGCCACCATTTGATTTTTGTAAAGTAGGAGAAATTATTTATGCACATTAACAAAGTAAAATCCCCTAAAGGAAAGATAAATAATTGATAAGCTATTTCCCTACGAAAGAGTGATGAGAAAACAAACCATCATATGGTTTGTTGATGGGATCTGAGTCAGAAAGCTTCAAATTCTTTTGTTACAGGAAATTTGTTTTCCTCCAAATGTATATAGTATTAGCTGTTTAGTTTATGTTGCAAATAAATTTTAAAATTCTAATCTTTTCGAGTCTTTAACTTAGTAACCATTTGACATAATTGAACATAAATATTTTATATTTTCCTTCTCTTTCTAAGTATTTTAACATAAACATGTTGAGAAATAAACATAAAACAATTTTTTCCCAAGTTTTTACTCTACTACAAGCTGATAGCATCATTGTCAAATTTTATTTTTTTAAAAAGAAAAATCTTTGCATGGGTCATGTGCATGTATGTAGAAACAGGAATTCTTTTATGAGAGTGAAAAGAAAGAATTTGCGATCTTGTTTTTCCAATTGTCATATTCTGGGATCTAATTGGAAAATCAGTAAAAATTAGGGCCATTAATCATTTAAATCCTTCTCTTAACAGTTGGACAAGAGCAACAGTGTTCTGTCCTTCATAATTAATGTAATGAATACTAATTTTTGTTTAGTATATTAACTAAATGTTTGTGTGTGTGTGTGTGCATGTGTGTGTTTGTGTGTATCTATGTGTGACTTTTGGTATCAATAGAACATTTATAAAATTATCTCCCTCTAATTTGTGGACTTGCCTAATTATTTGAAAGTGTAGACTTCATCTTGGAGACCAAGTCCAAATACAGTGTCCTGCAAGCCTAGGGAGATAAGATTAAAGTTTACATTATAAATAGGTAGGATCAATATGCCAAGAATTCTGTAAAATTTAAAGGTAAGAATTTTCAGGTTGAAAATCTAAGTTTTAAGACACAATCCAGAAGAAAATCCCAGGTATATATGAGACTATAATGCAGAGTTATTAATTAGGATGTAGAGTACAAAGTTGTTATATACACACTCTTAAAACTTTGGAATAAAAGCTGAGAGATAAAAGATTATTAAATGTCACTAATGTGCATATTTTAGAACTGTTCAACATCATCCATAGCTCATTACTTTGAGTAGGCTACTGGGAAGGGATGGTGAATATATTTTTTCCCAAAACATAACAGGGTAGGTCTCAATTTATTTTTAAGAGGATAAACTGTTTATTAAGTAACTCTGGAAAAAATAATGATTATTCACTAGAAGGGTAAAAACACAACTATAAAATTTAGCTTCTTATTCCTTATTCAAAGAGAGAAAGAAATATCAATAGCCATTAATATTTAGTTTCTCAAGAAAGTAAAATCACATAAAAATATATGTATTAATTTTCACATATCATATTTGATAGTTTTTTTATAGAAGTTTTAGATTTACAGAAAAAAATAGAGAAGATAAACAGAGTTTGCCATACCCATGTACACAGTTTATCCCTGGCTATATATCAGAATTATCTGGACTTCTATACCAGATCACTTAAATCAGAATTATTTAGGGAAAAGCTTAGGCATGGATATCCTTAAAAGCATCTTTGATGACTCTGAGAGCTATCCCTATACATGAATTTCTAGTTAATCGAGACACACTTAATATACATTCTTAATACCATTTCCTTCTGAAACATAAATAAACAAAGTCAAATGGAACAGGTAAAAAGATGGCAGCAAAAAATATTAGAAGCTTTAATGCAGATAGAGAAGCAGTAACTTATTTAGCAGGCCAGAAGAAAAATTGAAATTTAAAGCAGCACTGGAGGGATGCAGCAAACAAAGCCTCTCTTGAACCTTAGGAAGCCCAGGAGTGGAAGACTCCTGCTAACTAAATGAAGGGTTCAAACAGAGCTGAAACTAAGAGGATTGATTGAAAGTCCATTGGAACATGGACTTCAATTTTTCATTAAAACCTTTAAAAAATACTAAAATTTAAATATACTTAAAATCTGTAAGGATTCACAGTTATAAAAAGTTATAGAAAACTTACAAAACCATTTACTTTATGGCAAAGTGCAGTTAATGATTGTAAACTATAGAGAAGATTTTCTACTTTTACCCTTATATTTCTACCATATTGGAATATTTTATGGGAACATATTTTATGTCTAATTTAATTAATATTCTAAAGAGATTAAATCTTGCCAGTGTTCATTATTTTGAAAGTAGGGTTCTATTTTCTCTACTGAAATTTCAAGGACTGTACTTTTAAAGTTTATATCTCTTCTACCAGATTATAATATAATGACATGCAAGTCATTATTTATGAGTATGGTGAATACTTCTTAATTGTTTATTTATGGATCCTATGTTGTGCTGTACTATCCAAAATCCCCTTGTTATGGACCAAATATCTGTGTCCCCCATAAATTCATATGTTGAAACCCTAATCTCCAATGTGACAGAATATGGAGGTAGGACCTTTGTGAGGTAATTAGGGTTAGATTAGGTCTAAGGGTTGAGTCCCCATTATGGGATTAATGCTTTTATAAAAAGAGGAAAAAACATAGGTATCTTTCTCTCCATGCTCTACCCTTTACCTGTCAACCCCTCCAGGAATGACTTCAACTGCAAAAAGTCATTTAACCAAGGCCACAACCCTTTCTGGGTCAGGCTACATACTATGACTGATTGATATGGGTTATAAAAGCCTGGACATCAACCTCACTTGTGACAACTATGAAAAATCATTTTAATCTTAAGATCTTTGTGGAGTTTTGGGCTTGTATCAGAGCTTGCCTTTTCCATCTGTCCAATCCTACTTCCTTTCCATAGCTGTTGAACCCAAGGACATTTATGCACATTAACTACAACTCAGAGAGTCTAAATCCTGGAACCTCATCTCCATAACCTTTAAAGAGGTGAAGTATGTTTTTCATGTGTATAAGAAACTTTTGCTGCTGATTTGTTTCTCCTCTATTTAGACTGTGTTTGTTATGATAAAACACACCATTAATCACAAGTTAATATTTTATGGATCATCAGAACCCAATCAAAAAGATGTTCTCATTCATTAAATTTGTGTCTCTCAAAGTAAGTTAAAATTTTAAAGCAATACTAGTTTGGTCATACTCTCTACACCTTTCTTAATAAAATATGAACTAATGTGCAGTAAGTCTTGATTGAGATGAAGTAGAGAGACACACTATGAAACTTAAGATTCCTGAATATAGATTGAGGAAGATGTCAATGATATAATTCCCCCTGATCTCTTCCATTTTTTCACAAATCAGAAAGAAGGAACACATGTAGCTCAAAAAATACCCCAGGAAGAACATTTTACATTTCAAAGTTTTTTGTCCTGGAACAAGAGGTAAGTTATCAAAGCTCCACAATTAGTGTCATTTAATCTTTTCTTATGTTTTTACACACTCAGTAAATGGGTGTTTATCCATCTTAAGTACCCCATGTTAAAATGTTCTTAATGCAATGTTTCTTTACTAGCAATTAATATGGCCTTAATTTTCCCCTCAGTATGACTAAATGTTAGACAGGCTTCTTCCTGACTCTGGGTCTCTGACTTCCCTTTTCTTAAAGCATTTATTTTAGATAATATATAATTGTACATTCTTTCTCTACTCCTTTCAAAAGCTCTCTTGCTAGCTTTACAAACTAGAAGTGAAAGACACTTAGAGGAAGGACCTTAGATCCATCCCATTCCTTTAAAATATAACCATCCAGGAATATCAGGCCCCTATCTCCCAGTCTCTGTGGGAAGGTAGGAGACTAATTCAATGGGCACCAATTAGAAAACACAGTTGGCATAATCACAGAGAAAAACATTTCCAAGGTCCGCAATAACTCACTGTTCTCAACACAACTCATTGACTATCCTCAGAAGCAGAAGTAGACAAGAAAAACTCTCAGGCAGCAAGGTTATTTTAGACCCATGGGAATAAAAAGGAAGAAAAGATTGCATAGGGAGGATATCATACCTTAGCACTGCTTTGAGAAAGTCTTAGAATGCTGACGGGTAGTCCTCAAGCCTAAGTTACCCTTAGGAATTTCTACTATACTCAAACATTGCTGGGAGCAGGCCAAGGAAAATATGATCTTGGGGCATGCATGTGGTGGATCCAAAGATCCTAGATATATACTTTCAAATGTTGATTTCCAAACATTTTAAGAATCTAGATTTGACTGCCAGATTATATTATTTTCTAGTGGTCTATTGCTGAAGGAAGTATATTCCATAGCTTTTTGAAAGTTGATCTTCTCTTTGCCAAATGTGAATTCTAATATTAGTCACAATGGTTTGTTGATCTATTAGATTTTCATGTACACAATAACATCATTGGTAAATAACCATAGAATTTACCCCCTCTCCTTCAAAGTACATTCTCTCCTTCACAGTACATTGACAGTCTTATTTTTCTAGACATGTCTCCTCAGGCAAGGGAAACAAAAGCAAAAACAAATGGGATTACATCAAACTAGAAAGCTCCTGCACAGCAAAGGAAACCATCAATAAAATTAAAAGACACCTACTAAGTGGGAGAAGATATTTGCAAATCATATCTGATAGGGGGTTAATATCCAAAATATGTAAAGAACACAGATAACTCAACCAAAAACCAACCTGATTTAAAAAATGGGCAGAGGAGAGGAATAGACAGTTTTCCAAAGAAGACATACAGATGGTCAACAGGTACATGAAAAGATGTTCAACAGCACTAATCATTAGGGAAATGTGAATCAAAACCACAATGAGATTTCACCTCACACCTATCAGAATGACTGATCAAAAAGACAACAAATAACAAGTGCTGGCAAGGATGTGGAGAAAAGAACCCTCAGACACTGTTGGTTGGAATATAAATCGGGGCAGACATACTGTGTAAGACAGTATGGAGATTACTCAAAAAATTAAGAAAAGAATTACCATATGATCCAGCTATTCCTTTTCTGGGTATTTATCCAAAGAATTTAAAAACACCAATCCCAAAAACTATATGCATCTCTGTGTTAATCAAAGCATTATTTAGAATAGCCACAATATGGAAATAACCTTAGTTCCCATCAACATGAATGGATAAAGGGGATGTGGTGTGCATGTGTGTGTGTGGTGTATATATATGTATATATATATTTATGTATATAAATGTAATACTACTCAACCACAAAAAGATGAATTTCATGCCATTTGTGGCAACATGGATGAACCTTGAGGGTATTAGGCTAAGTGAAATAAATTAGATGGAGAAAGACAGAAACCATATGACTTCACTCATATGTGGAAAAAACCCTAATAAACAAACAGAAAAACAAAATAAGTGAACAAACCAAGCCAAACAAAAACAAATGTGTAGACACAGAGAAATGTGTAGAACTGAGTAGTGGTTACCAGAGAGGAAGTGGTGGGGGCAGGGCAAAACGGGTAAAAGAAATCAACTGTATGGTGATGCATGGAAACTAAATTTTTGTTGTTGAACATGCTGTAGGGTGTATAGAACTAGAAATATAATGTTGTACACATGAAACTTACCTAATGTTATAAATTGTTGCCTCAATAAAAAAAGAAAAAGGCCATTGAAACTTAAAAAATAAATAAAAATACTTTGTCTTCTAGGACTATTTTAAAGAAGCAGGTATTCTGTGCTACAGTGGTAATGAAGGAAGCAATAATACCTTATGGGAAATCCGCCAGAGATAAGAGCATCAATAAAAACTTTTCCTTGAAGAATCTACTTTCTGCTCTGGCTAGTTTCTCTTCTATACATGGCCAGAGTCTTCTGTTTACCAAAGCACTTCTCATAGCTTTTTTTTTTTTTTTTTTTTTATTAGTTTCTGCTTTATAACAAAGTGAATCAGTCATACATATACATCTGTTCCCACATCCCCTCCCTCATGCATCTCCCTCCCTCCCACCCTCCCCATCCCACCCCTCTCATAGCTTTTTATTAGTCCTTTAGATTCATATACTTTTCCCTCACTTCCATTTTATCTCCAGATTTAGAAAAATGTCAACAACCTATAACAATTTATCATTTAGCCCCTTATTAAAACATACTATAAAATCATTGAATTAAAAATAATGTAATAAAGACATTTAGTTTCAGCTCTCACTTATGAGTTGCCATGTCTGTCCTTATAACAAGAAAAAGATGGGCAGGCTGAAAATTAATGACTGTTCTTATACCAATTAGAGAAGTAAGGTCTCAGGGAAAACCATCACCAAAAAATCTGGAGAAAAAGGCATATCCAGGGAGATATAGCAACCAAGTCTGCTTACACGGAGCAGAAGTCACTGTAGTCATAAGCTGGTAGGAAGATTTAAACAGTGATTTTGACGAATTGCTGGAGGCTGAACGTGGACTAGCATAAGAGCAAAAAACCCCTGGTGGCCTCAGTCTTGGGAAATCCCCACACTTTCATGGATCTTCCTCCAGGAAACCCCTGGCTCTCACTATGAAAACTGGATAAAGATCCTTTCTTGGCTCTGGCAAGGGGAGGGGAAAAGTAAGCACTGTGAAAAATACACAAAGCCTTCTCCATTAAAACAACAACAACAACAACAACAAAAACCTATTCTCTAGAGCAGCAGTGGTCCCCAACATTTTTGGCACCAGGGACCGGTTTTGTGGAAGACAATTTTCCACAGACAGGGTGGGGTGGTGGTGGTGTTGGTTCAGGAGGTAATGCGAGCGATAGGGGGGATGGTTCAGGCAATAATGCAAGCGATGGGGCATGGCAGATGAAAGCTTCACTCGCTCTCCTGCTGCTCACCTCCTGCTGTGTGGCCTGGCTGCTAACAGGCCGCAGACTGGTACTGGCCCACAGCCAGAGGTTAGTTACCCCTGCTCTAGAGCAAAGGTTTTTGCCTGAATGAAATTCTAAAACCTGGTGATAGCTGGAGGAAAGAAATTCCACCCCACCCCAGTCACCTCCAGGCTTCCAATATCCTCTAGGTAAGGGTGAAGGGATACTTAACAAGGATCAAGGCTTCAAGGAAATAGACTGGGAATGGGAATGTTAAATCCAAGAAGGGAATATGGGACAATGGGAAATTTTTTTTTTTAATTCTTTAAGATTAGATAGCAACATTTGTGAAAGTCAAGCTCTGAGACATAAGCTTCCTAACAGACAGAAACCTAATAGGAAGAACATAAAACACATCCTTCCTATGGATTACTATCACTTTGACATTATATTTATGTTATTATGATAACAGTGTAATAATAGTAAATTTCAGCTGAAAGACTTTTAAGAGACAGACTTTCTGAGAAGCACACAAGGAAGCCCCATAGTCAAGAAGGGAGACAACAATAAAAGAATGACAGAGAAATATGAAGCCTCTGGTATACATTAAACCCAGTCCAAATCCTAAACAGATTAACATAAAACATCATACTAAAGACATATTTAATTCAATTCCTATACTGGCTTGCAACAGAAAATATAAATGATATAGTATAAGAAGAGACAAAATAGAATAATGTAAAATTCTCAATTAAAATCAACAATGCAGAAATAGGGGGACTACAAAACCAAAAATTGCAAAAAGCAGAACAGTTACAAACATGGTAGATATTAATCCAAATATAACAATAAGGTAAATGTGAATAGTCTAAACACACCAACTAAAATAGATAACCAGTGTTAATTAATAAACATAAGACCCAACTATATGTTTTATTTTAAAAACCCACTTTAAATTTAAACATTCAGATAGGTTCAAAATAAGGGGAAGAAGAAAGAAACAGCAAGCTAAGATTAATAGAAAAAAAATCTGGAATAAATATATCAGGGATAATACCTAAAGACATAAATGAGTCCTAAAAGTGTTTGAATGTAACAATAGAACATCAAAATACTTGAGGTAAAAAGTAAGACCTAAAAGGAGAAATAGACAAATCTACTAGTATAGTCAGTAATTAATGAATGAAGAAGGCAGGAATTTAATAAGGATATAGGTGACCTGAACAGCTCCAATCATTAACATAATTGACATTTATAGACTACTTCATCCAACAATGGTAGAATATACATTCTATTAAAATTGACACGGAACATTCACCAAGACAGAATGCATTCTGTGCCATAAAACACGCCATACCTACTTAAAAGAATAGAGATCTCAGAACACTGTAGCATTAAACTACCAACCAATAACACAAAAAAAGGTGGAAAATTCTCAAATACTTTGAAATTAAGCAACATACTTCCAAATAATTCATGGATCAAAGAGAAAGTTTCAACAGAATTTGAAACATCTTTTGAACTGTATGAAAATATATTTTATCAATGTTTTGGGAGTGTAGAAATAAATGTATTTATAGGGAAATTTATGGTATTAAGTGTATATATTAGGAAAGAAGAAAGTTAAAAATCAGGAGCCTATCTTAAATTGTGGTAAAGTAGACAAATAAAAGAAAATTAAGTTTAAAGGAAATAGTAGAATGAAGATAAGAAAAATAAGAGCAGAAATCCATTAAATTAAAAAAGAGGAAATGATAGAGAAAATAAATGAAACCAAATGCTGTTTCTTATTAATAGACTAATGAAATTGATAATCCTCTAATCAAGTTAACTATGGGGGAAGAAAAGGAGGCATTAGTTATGAATAACAAATCAATAGGGGTCATCCCTACTGATCCAATACACATCAAAAGAAAAATAAGTGAATATTCCAAGCAACTCTAAGCCCCAAGATTTCATAACATGGATGAAATTGACCAATTCCTTGAAAAATAAAAACCGTTAAACTTAAAAGATAGTTAACCTGAATAGCTTTTTATCTATTAAAGTAATTGAAATAATTAAAACTCTTCCCCCAACAAAATAAAGTACTAGACTGAAGGTTTTATAGGTGAAATCCACCAAACATTCAAAGAAATAATAGCCAGTTTCCACCACATTTTCCAGAAAGTAGAAGAGAGAATACTTTGTAACTAAATTTTATGAGGCTAGTATTATATTATTAAAACCATATAAAGACATAATAAGAAAACTATAATCCAATATCTCTCATGAATATTGACATGCAAACCTTGAACAAAATATGAGCAAACCAAATTCAGAAATACAAAAAAGGATAGTATGTCAAAACAAAGTTTTTATTCTACAAATGTAAGGCTCAATCAACATTTGTGAAGCAATCATTGTAATTTACTATTTTATTAGACTAAATAACAAAAACCCTATAATATCAATAGATGCATAAAAAGCATTTGACAAATTCCAACACCCTTTCATGAAAAAAACTCTCAAAAAACTAAAACGTGAACTTCCTTAAGCTAATAAAGGAAATATTCAGAAAGCAAAACAAAACAGCCTACCTTATAGTTAGTTAAAGGTGGGAAATGAAACACTTCTCCCCTAAGAACTGGGAACAAGTCAAAGAAGTCCTCTCTAAACAAGGTTTTTCTACATAATACAATGAGAAAAGAGGAAATGGAATATATATGGCTAGGAAAGAAAGTATGTACTGTCTTTATTCATAGAGGGCAAGATTGTCTATGTAGAAAAACCAAAGAATCAAAAAAAAAAAAATCAAACGAAAAGTTCTGGAACTAAGTAATGAGTTGGCAAGGTCAATGGATACATGGACAATACACAAAAGTCAACTGCTTTTCTAAGTGCCAGCAACAAACAAAAAGAATTGGAAATTTTAAAGTGTCAAATGAAATTATTACTTAGAAATCGAACAAAATACCACAGATTCTTCAAGTGGAAAACTACAGAACAGTGAAGAAAAAAATGTAAAAAAAAAATCTAAATAAATGGAGCATTATTTTTGACTGGGTTGAACGACACAATGTTGTTGAAATGTCATTTTTCTCAACTTGATCTGTAGATTCAATGAAACCACAATCAAAATCCCAGTGAGCTGTTTTGGAGACTTGAAAAATCTATTCTAAAATTGATGTGGATATGCAAAAAAAACAAGACTAGTCAACATAATGTTGAAGAATGAAGCTGGAGGGCACCTAGTACTTGCTTTCAAGACTTGCTAAAGAACTGCAGTAATCATGACTGCATAATATTAGTCAAAGAATATACAGATAGATCAATGGAACAGAAAACCCAGAAACAGACTCATAAAAATATAGTTCACTGATCTTTGTCAAAGAGAAAAGAAAAATTAATGGAGAAAAGATAGTCTTTTCAAAAACTGTGCTGGTACAATTAGACATCCATAGGGGGGAAAAAAAGAATATAGAAATAGACCTTACACTATACACAGAAATTATCTCAATTAGATGAAAGACCTAAATATAAAAGGCAAAATATAAAACACCTAGATTAGAACCTAGGAGAAAATCTAAATGATCTTGGGTTTGGTGATGTTTTTAGACATAACAGCAAAAGCATAACCCATGAGGAAGAAAAATGATAAACTGGATTAATATTATAAATTTTTGCTCTACAAAATACACTGTTTAAAATACAAACAATTCACAAGATGGCAGGTTTGCAATATTTGCAATTTTCTTATCTCATAAAGGACTTGAAGCCAAAATATACAATGAATTCTTAAAATTCATCAAGAGGAAATAAAAGTCCAATTATAGACAGAAGATCTGAACATACACCACACCAAAGAAGATATATAGATGGCAATTAAGCATGAAAATATTCTCATTATTATGTCATTCAGGGAAAGCTTATTAAAACACCTCCTAGAGTAATGAAAATTAAAAATAAAATAAATGGGAACTAATTAAATTTAAAAGCTTTTGCACAGCAAAGGAAACCATAAACAAAATGAAAAGATAACCCTCAGAATGGGATACAGTATTTGCAAATGAAGCAGCTAACAAGGGGTTAAACTCCAAAGTATATAAAGAGCTCATGCAGCTCAATAGCAAAAAAACAAACAACCCAATCAAAAAATGCACAGATCCAAATAGACATTTCTCCAAAGAAGACATACAGATGGCTAAAAAGCACATGAAAAGCTGCTCAACAACACTAACTGTTAGAAAAATGTAAATCAAAACGACAATGAGGTATCACCTCACACTAGTCAGAATGGCCATCATCAAAAAATCTACAAACAATAAATGCTGAAGAGGGTATGGAGAAAAAGGAACCCTCCTACACTGTTGGTGGGAATACAAATTGGTATAGCCACTATGGAGAACAGTATGGAGGTTTCTTAAAACACTAAAAATAGAGCTACCATATGATCCAGCAATCCCACCCCTGGGCATATATCTGGAGGAAACTATACTTCAAAAATATACATGCACCCCTATATTCATAGCAGCACTATTTACAATAGCCAGGACATGGAAGCAACCTAAATGTTCATCAACAGAGGAATGGATATAGAAGATGTAGTCCATATATACAATAGAATATTACTCAGCCATAAAAAAGAATGAAATAATGCCATTTGAAGCAACATGGATAGACCTAGAGATTGTCATACTGAGTGAAGTAAGTCAGACACAGAAAGACAAATATCATGATATCACTTATATGTGGAACCTAAAAAAATGGTACAGATAAACTTGTTCACAAAACAGAAATAGAATCACAGATATAGAAAAACAAACTTATAGTTACCAAGGGGGAAAGGACAGGGGGTAAGGGGAAGGGATAAATTGGGAGATTGGGATTGACATATACACACTACTATATATAAAAATAGATAACTAATTAGGACCTACTGTATAGCACCGGGAATTTTACTCAATACTCTGAAATAGCCTACATGGGAAAATAATCTAAAAAGGAGTGAATATATGTATATGTATAACTGTTTCACTTTTCTGTATAGCAGAAACTAACACAACATTGTAAATCAACTATATTGCAATAAAAATTAATTTAAAAACAAGATATATAAGCCTTAAGCATCAATAAATCCTTAAAATTATGAAAGTTTGATGAAGAAAATGATGTTGACAAGCCTCAAAGTACTTTCCCACAAAGACTACATCTTGTATGCTTTCATAGAAATATCTAGGAAGGCAAAACTTTAGTGGAAAAAATGTAGATCAGTGGTTGCCTTGAGCCAGGAGTGAAATGAAAATTGACTACAAATGTGCATAAGGATCTTTTCCAGGAGGTGATGGAAATACTCTAAAAGTGGTTTTACAACTCTGTGAATTTATTAAAAGTCATTTAATTGTACATTTAAATGGATACATTTGTGGTATTGAATGGTAAATTATATGCCTCAATAAAGATGTTAAGAGTTTTCTTGCAAAGGGAAAAAAACTAACTTTACAATAAAGATATTGTCAGGCACCACCTAAATCAGGTGATCAAATTTAACATCAACAATAATGGAGCAAATCAAAATCATGTAACACCTGACCAAAAGCAATGAGAAGAACAAAACATCACACCTGTCATACTTCTGGCAAAAATACATGGGCTGAATCTAATAAAATATAAATGAACCCCCAATCAAGGAATCTTTTAAAAAAATAACTGCCCTGTAATCACCAAAAGTGTCACAGTCATGAATCTCAGAAAACGCAACTGATAACTGCTACAGGTTAAAAGAGAATAAGGAGACATGATAACTAAATAGAATGTGTAACCTGAATTGCATCCTATTGGTATAAAGGACATTGGCAACAACTGAAACGTTGAAAGGATCCTAAAGGTTACATGATAGTCATGGATCATTGTTATTTCCTGATTTCAGTGATTACATATAGATATATAGGATAATAGACTCATTTGTAAGAAATTCATACTAATATATTCATGAGAAATGAGATATTATGTTAGGAAGTCTCAAGTTGTTCAAGAAAAAATATGGTGCTATTCTTTTTTTTTTTGCGGTATTGGGGCCTCTCACTGTCGCGGCCTCTCCCGTTGCGGAGCACAGGCTCCAGACGCGCAGGCTCAGCGACCATGGCCCACGGGCCCAGGCGCTCCGCAGCATGCGGGATCCTCCCGGACCGGGGCACGAACCCTTGTCCCCTGCATCGGCAGGTGGACTCTCAACCACTGCGCCACCAGGGAAGCCCCTATGGTGCTATTTTTGCTCCATTATTATAAACTTAAAATTATTTCAAAGTAAGAAGAAAACTATGACTATTGAATTTTAGTTGACTATCAGGAATCCACAAATTGCTGTAATATACCATATTTAAAATGCCAGTAGTAGAGTTAAGGCTGTCTTTCAAGGTTCTAATTGTTAGGCAGAACAGCAAGGACTAAGTTACCAAGCATTCATTGAGCACTTTGAGTATGTATTTTATCAGGAAGTTCAGGATGCTGCTCCCACCTAGAAACCACACAGCAAGCAGTCCCCCCTCCCTCACTCACCTCAGAAGCTCGGAGTCCTCAGCAGGCCCAGCTGCCAGGGAGCCTCCACTGGCTTGTTCCTGTCTTGTGCGTTCACAGTGGCATCCTTGGTTTGTAAGGAAAAAACGACTGGCCCTTTGGAAACAGAGTAACTGTTTCCAAAACATGCTGCTTCTTACACAAAGCCCGCTGATTCTGAAGGGGGCAGCTGCCTTTTCCTGCTTGTTCGCTCCTCTTGTTATCTGATAAATGTTAAAATCAGAAACAACTGGAGACCAGCCTCGAAGATTCCCTGAGCAGGCAAAACCAATTAGTCTTACAAACAAAGCTTAATTTAGCTTATTTCGCAAGACTAACTTGACCTGGGTCATTCCTTGCTTGTGCCTATGGAAATCATAAGCAAAACTTTAAATGTTTCTGGAGGTTGATGTGAGGTAACCACTAACAAATTCTCTATCATTTAAGAAAATTTTAAATAACTAATTACTATGGCGAATAAACAGTCACTGTCTCCACACTATATAAACTGCTTTATGAGAATATACCCCTTAGCCTCATTCCAGTGTTTGGCTTAAATGCTCCCAGTTCGAGAACTGTCTTTTTGGTGTGTGCATTTTCATACATAAAGCTCTTCAACTTTACCGTGCATGCTGTATTTTGTTTGTTGAAGTTTCTTGTTAAGTCGCCATATTCTGTTCAAAAGGCTTCAGGGTGAGGGTGGAGGGATGGGGAACACCTGTGATTCCCTCTGTTTTGAAAAAGCTGTTGGAAAACAGGACCATCCCCCCCACAGTTAAGACATCGTAGGGAATCTAAAGGTAAAGATGGGTTCCACCTGGTCTATGGACTGGGATCTTGTGCCTTTTTGGAAAATATGGAATGAAAAACTTTGGCTATCTGAGCAAGTAACCTTCACTTAGTCCATATACCGGAACCAAAAAATAGATCCAACTATTCTTTTGAATTCTGTACCTGAGACATGACTAAGATCTCTATTTGCAACTGTATGTTTATATATGTCTATGTGTCTATGTGTGTATATTATGCCTGTGTCATAGTTTTTAAAGAGCTCTATTTAATTGGTTAAATCTTGGCTCCTGAAAAATCTCTGCTCTGAGGAATTTTTCAGTCCTTGACTATTAGTCTCCTTATAGCCATCACGTTAATAATCTCTCTAGTGCTTTATATCTTTTCAAAGATTTTAAACGCCTGTCAGAAACCACTCGTGTGCCAAATTGTATCCATCAGGATCAGACAACTGGATGAAATTAACAATAACCACACAAATGATGAAGATGGTGACTTCATAGACCTCTCTGGGCCTGATGACTCAACGAAGTGAAACAGCGAATATGTGATTCTTTGGCCTATGTCAATGTTGGTAACTGAGAATAAAGCTATACTGGTTGGTCATACTCTCAGACTGTTAAAAGAACGACCAAAAGGGGAGAATTGTTAAAATGAAAAACAAACAGAAACCAGTCTTGAAAATTCCCTGAGCAGAAAACAAACAGTTTAGTCATACAAACAAAGCTTAATTTAGCTTATTTTGCAAGACTAACTTGACCTGGGTCATTCCTAACTTACGCCTCTGGGCATTATAAGAAAAACTTTGTTTCCCAAGTTTGCTATGGATGTAACCACTCACAAATTCCCTATCACTTAAGAAATTTCTAATATTATAACCAATCACTGTGAAGAATAAACAATCATCTCCTCGCTACATAAACTGCTTTATAACAATATACTCCTGAGACTCATTCCATTCCAACTCTTTTTGGTGTATGCAGAATAAACTTTTACTAATTACTACTTCAGTGATTCGTTGGTTTTACTTCAGCTATTTCTGAAATTTTGACATAAGGAACAAACACTAGGCTAAGGTACCTATCCCATTTGGGCAGTGGTTTTACTTCCATAGATTGTAAAATCCCAGAAAACTTGGGTCTTGCTGCCTGTCCTTCCTCAGCACAGGCAACCTAGGAGCTCCTTGTACTCACAAGGGCTCACAAAGCTAAGGAAACTCACTCACCTTCTGTGTGTTTTTTGTTTTTTAACTTCCTATTCTCTTGTATCACATTGTGTTCCTCTGCCCTCATTTTTCACCTTTATCATGAAAATTTTAGATGCAGGAATTGAGGCAAAGCCCCTGTCAGTGGTCTGTGTTGACCACTCCCCTCATCAAGTTCCTTGTGCTTGCTCATCACCAAAATTGAAGCCAGAAGAAACCAGGTGTGCCTGGACCCTCCTCTGTTCTCTGGAACCAGCTTAGGGCTCGCAGCTCTCTTAAGCCGCAAAACACCTCCCAGCAGGACATTTCATGCTGGCAGCAAAGCAGGCAAGATTTGTCTCCATGGCCTCAGCTGGGTCCCAGTGGCCTGGCTGGGTCCAAGCCTGGCTATGTTAAAGCATCTAGAGAACAACATTTTACTCTGACGGAAAGATGGCAAGAAATTTAAAGACAGACAGGAATTTATTATTATTATTTAGAATTTGTTAGTAACGTCTGATTCTGTGGACTTTCCATTTTCTTTAAACATGATTCGTTGAAGATCACTTCTGAACATGGGCATGCACTGAGCAGGGGCCTAAATAATTGTCAATCTGCTCAGAGCAGTTTGATCTCACTTGATTTTTATTACCTGAGAATCAGCCAGTGTAGGATTGTGGAAAGTGCGCTTTCTAGGAACCAACTTTGTTTTTTTGAGGAGGGGTCGTTTGTAATTTCATTTAAATTATTCTCTTCAACAGCTGGAAATACTGTGCTATCTAATCTGAACCCTGAATGTGTATTTTTATAGCTGGTACCAATTGATACCATGATGATTCTTGATGGCTCTAAAAAGTTATGGGGTATTTTTTGTTTTCCTAGATAACTTATGGATTAAAACATGACCAAAGGCTTTATTAAATTTGTACGTCAGCAAAAGCATTTTCAAAATTTAGATGTAATTGACATATAACTTTGTATTACTTCCAGATGTACAATATAATGATTCAATCTTTGTATACATTGTGATCACCGCAATGTCTAGTTAACATCCATTGCCATATATAGTTATCAATTTTTCTTGTGATGAAAACTTATAGTATCTGCTCTCTTAGACACTTTCAAATATACAATACAATATTATTAACTAGAGTTCCTGTGTTGTACGTTACAGCCCCATGACATTTATTTTATAGTTGGGAGTTTGTACTTTTTAGCCCCCTCCTCCCATTCTCCCATTTCACTCCCTACTCCTACCACAAATCTGTTCATGAGCTTAATTTTTAAGATTCCACATAAAAGTGATATTATACAGTATTTTTCTTCCTCTGACTTATTTCACTTAGCATAATGCCCTCAAGTTCAATCCATGTTGCCTCAAATGGCAAGATTTCCTTAATTTTTACGGATGAATAATATTTTATTTCATATATGCACCACATTCTCTTTTTAAAATTGGTTTATAACATTTTATAAGTTTCAGGTGTACAATGTTGTATTTCAACTAATGTATACACTATGGTGTGCTCACTGCCAAAAGCTTAGTTTCCATCTGTCACCATGCTCTTGGCCCCATTTTTGCCCTTCCCTCATGCCCACTTCCCCTTTGGTAACCATTACTCTGTTCTCTGTATCTATGTGTTTGTTTTTGTTTGGTTTTAGTTTGTTCATTTATTTAAAAAGTTTTTTTAATTTCACATATGAAGGAAATCATACTGTATTTGCCTTTTTCCGTCTGACTTATTTACTTAGCATAATACCACCAAGGTTCACCCATGTTGTGGCACATGGCAAGATTTCATCATTTTTTATGGCTGAGCAGTATCCTGTTGTATATATCTTCTTCCTCTGTTAATTCATCCACGAGCACTTAGTCTGTTTCCATATCTTGTAAATAATTCTGGGATTAACATAGGGGTGCATATGTCTTTTCAAACTACAGGAATAGCTGGATCATATGGTAGTTCTATTCTTATTTGTTTTGAGGAATCTTCATGGTTTCTATAGTGGCTGCACCAATTTACATTTCCATCAACAGTGTCCACATCCTCTCCAACACTTGTTATTTCTTGCGTTTTTTAAGTGGTTCATGCCTGCTCTATTTTGTGGCTGAAAGTTATTTTCTTTATTGGTATTTTTAGTCTAAATATATCCAAATCTGTCCACTCAAAGCTGTTCTTCAAAGTGTACTGACTAGTGCCAAATTGTCATGTTTATTATTAACCATGCACTCTTTTAAAATTTTATTTATTTTATTTTTTATTGAACTATAGTTGATTTACAATATTGTGTTAGTTTCAGGTATACAGCAAAGTGATTCAGTTATACATATACATATATACATACATATTTTTTTCAGATTCTTTTCCATTATAGGTTATTAAAAGATATTAAATGTAGTTTCCTGTGCTATACAGTAAATCCTTGTTGTTTATTTTATATATACTGTTATCTGTTAATCCCATACACCTAATTTATCCCACTCCCCTTGCATGTTTGATAATAACCATACTAAAAGATGTGAGGTAATATCTCATTGTGGTTTTTATTTGCATTTCACTAATAGTGATATTGAACATATTTTCATGTTCCTGTTAACCATCTGTATGCCTTCTTTGGAAAAAATTTCTATTCAGATCCTCTGCCAATTTTTTAAGTGGGTTGTCTGGTTTTTTGTTGTTGAGGTGTATGCATTCTTTGTATGTTTTGGATATTAACCCCTTATCAGATATATGATTTGCAAATATCTTCTACCATTTGGTAGATTGTCTTTTCATTTTGTTGATGGTTTCCAATGCTGTGAAGAAGCTTTTTAATTTTATATAGTCCTACTTGTTTATCTTTGCTTTTGTTGCCTTTGCTTTTGGTGTCAGATCCAAAAAAAACATTGCCAAGATGAATGTCAAGAAGCTTGCCACCTATGTTTTCTTCTAGGAGTTTTATTGTTTCAGATCTTATATTCAAATCTTTGACTTATTTTGAGTTGAATTTTGAGTACAATGTAAGTTTTATTCTTTGCATGTGGCTGTCCAGTTTTCCCAGCACCATTTATTAAAGATAATGTTCTTTCCCCATTATTCCTGGGCTCTCTATTCTATTTCATTGATCTATGGTGTCTGTTTTTATGCCAATTCCATACTATTTTGTTACTACAGCTTTGTCACATAGTTTGAAATCAGGGAGCGCGATGCCTCCAGGTTTGTTCTTTTTTTCTAAGCATTGTTTTGGCTATTCAGGGTCATTTGCAGTTCCATACAGATTTTATGATTGCCTGTTCTATTTCTGTAAAAATTGCCATTGGAATTTTGATTGTAATTGCACTGACTCTGTAGATTGGTTTGTGTTGTATGGACATTTTAATGATATTAATTCTTCCAATCCATGAACATGAAATATCTTTCCACTCGTTTGTGTCTTCTTCAGTTTCTTTTATCAGTGTCATAGTTTTCAGTGTTTTCATCGTCTTGGTCAAATTTATTCCTAGGTATTTTATTCTTTTTAATGGAATTGTGAATAGGATTATTTTCTTAATTTATATTTTAAATAGTTTGTTATTAGTGTATAGAAACACAACAGATTTTTGTATATTGATTTTGTATCCTGTGACTTTACTGAATTCATTTATTAATTCTAACAGTTTTTTGGTGGAGTCTTTAAGGTTTTCTATATGAACGACTGTCATTTTCAAATAGTGACAGTTTTACTTTTTTCTGATTTGGATTTTTTGTTTTTTGTTTTTTTAAATTTATTTATTTTATTTATTTTATTTTTGGCTGCGTTGTGTCCTCTTGCTGTGTGGGCTTTCTCTAGTTGTGGTGAGCAGGGGCTACTCTTCATTGCGGTGCACGGGCTTCTCATTGCAGTGGCTTCTCTTGTTGCAGAGCACAGGCTCTAGGAGCACAGGCTTCAGCACCTGTGGCTCTCGGGCCCTAGAGCGCAGGTTCAGTAGTTGTAGTGTGCAGGCTTCGTTGCTCCGCGGCATGTGGGATCTTCCTGGACCAGAGCTCGAACCTGTGTCTCCTGCACTGGCAGGCAGATTATTAACCACTGTGCCACCAGGGAAGCCCTTGTTTTTTGTTTTTAGTGTTGTTTTTGTTTTTGGCCTAAAGGCTCTGGCTAAGACTTTCAATACTATGTTGGATAAAAGTGGCAAGAGTGGGCATTCTTGTCTTATTCTTGGTCTTAGAGGAGAAACTTACAGCTTTCCACTGTTAGATGTGATGTTAGCTGTGGGCTTGTCACATATGGCCCTGAGTCAACATCCTCTAGCCTTTTACACATTACGATGTGCACAAAATACATATTTAATTGTTCAACTCAACATCGCTTCATGTAGTATCTGACAAGGTTTTGTTTATTTAAAATGTATTTTTTGGTTTTGATTTATTATGTTACATAAGAATTTAATTGGTCAAATTTCCCCAGATCTTCACTTTGACTGAAAGTCATTTGCATTAGATTTAAAAACACTTCTTGTCAAAAGAATTAATTACATGTAACAGAACTGATGATTTGTAAATCATGTAAATATACAAAGGAATAACTCAAAATATATTCATTAACACATGGCATATAATGCTTGATCTTGTATTTTACTTGGAATTATTAAAATATCTTTCAAAAGTATGAGTTTGCTTATTAGAAATATTGTATTGAAATTATTTGCATCTATATTGAATAATATTTTGATGTTGAACTACAAAATAGAGAATTGTTTTGTAATGCTTTAGACAAATTTAGAAATGATAGTGAAATCCAGAGGTATACTGTGGAATGAGTCAAGTAGCACAGAATATGGACTCAGGAAAGATGGATTTATTTCCAATAATACTGCTGTGTGCATGACCTTAGGGAAGTTATATCACCTCATTTGGTGTTAGTTACCACATCCCTTATGTAAGAGTTTTGATGTGATATCTAAAATCCCTTCCAGTTATAGTAATCTCATGCACATAACCTATGTGATGATTTCTAAAATTAAAGTACTGTACTAATTATACCTCTTTTCAAATACAACTCTTAGGAAAGAAATATTTGAATTTTCTTAGATTCGTTTTATGACACAAAATTGAGTTAAAATCATATCATAGTAGTAGCTCTCATGCGATATATAATTATAATATGCCATCAAGGTATCATCAAAAGAATTATGGCCAAATACTTTAGATCATTACATAAGAATGTTGACAGATAAAGGTGCCCTAAGGTGATTCTTTCAAATCACATTATCAGTTATTTTTATAGAGTCCAGAAGTTCTCTAGTACGTGGAGCAAGTCACTACCTGAACACAAAGGTCCTCTGCAGGTTGCACTAATATTTTATGTATGAAATAATGATTATTTAATATAGATACAGTTCATCTGTTACATCTATAGGAAAGATTTCTGCTAATTTCTACAGAGACTAGATGCTGTGCTCAGATTGAAGAGGGGATCATTTAATGTTCCAATAATAAAAGCATTGTGTGAATAAAGTTGATGGTGTCTAATGTACCTTGAAATGTGCCCTGAAGTAGATTTCTATTAGAGCCAGGGACTTGAAAGAAAATAGTCTTAGTTTTAAGTAAATTAGAAATCTCATACCACTTCAGTTCATTAGCAAAAAAAAATATGTTAACTTTTAAGATGAATAATACATAGATTTCCCATGTGAAGCAAAATGTATCTTAATGGTCTCAGGTCTGGGATAGTTAAGTTAATTATGGTGCTACTGACATTCTTGGTGAACAAGACCCTCTCATGGCATGTGGTAACAGAAATACAAAGACTTTAAATGAGCTAAAAGTCAAACTGATATTGTTAACACTTCAAAAATATTGAAAAGAAAGTTAACCTAACTTCAAAAGGATTGTAAAATTCCAAAATTAAATTTGTCAACGTGACAAGCCTAGCTCACAAGGATAATAATAAACTATACATTTTAATTTTTTTGCACCAAAGGCAACCCACTAGTCATGATGGAAGTTTAGCTTTTCAAAATATCCTCCTTAAAGTGACTAGTTAATAGAGATGAAGGCCTGTGCAATTGCCACCACTAAACCCTTTTTTGGCTCTAGCTCTAAGATGTATCTAGAATCCAGGATGTATCATCATGTCTACTTGCTCCTACTCTGCTGTAAGCTGCTGTCCTTCCTCAGGTGGATTAATGCCATGTATCCTAACAGGCTTCTCTTCTAGTTTTATCCACATGCCTCCTGCATGCTGACTTCACATTCAACATAGAAGGCAGAGTTATCTTTAAAAACTTAGATCCCATCACTCTGAAACCCTGCAGGTTCTCTCCATCCCATTCAGAGAACAAAGCGCAAAGCCTTTTGCTAGGCTACAGAAGATGACTGAGCTGATCCTATTACCTCTCAGGTCACTCTTTCTCCTACTCTGCCCTGCTCACTCTGCTTCAGTTATAGCAGCTTACTTGCTGCTCCCCATGTATGTCAGGCAATCTCTCAAACCAAGAGTTTTTTCTTACCTGTTCCCAATGCCAGATACTTTTTCTGGATTTTTCTATGGCTAACTTCCTAAGAAACTTCATGTTTTTGTTTGATGAGGCTTACCCTCACTAACCTATTTAATGCTGCAAACTGCTCACCTACTGCACTCATAAGCCCACCACCATTCTCTTATGTAGTTGACAAACCTTTTATTACCATTTAACATCCTACATGATACACTTACTTATCATGCATGTTGTTTATTGCCTAAGTCTCTGTGCTAGAACAGTGATATTTGCAATGATGTGCTGGTAACTTGGCTCTTAAAAAATAAATAAAGCCCTGATTTTTATTGTTTGCATGATTTTCATGGTGTAAATATTCCCACCATGGACACCTGCAGTTAACAATTGACTAGCAAACATCCTAAATATTTAACAATCTGTTCTTATAAACTCCAGTCTACCACTAGATCAATACCTGTGTGGTTTGTTCACTGATACATCCCAAGAGATCACTGCTATAATCATAAAAGTGACAGATTTACTTACAAGTTCATAAAGCAGTTTAGTTTACATTCATTTCTGTCTGTATTTTAAATCTAAGTCTAATGTAAACTAGTAATAAATCAGTAATTTATATCCACTTATAGCAGATTGAATGAATTCATCTCTAATTAGATACTTTAATGAGAGTAGGAAAGTAACAATAAAAATTGTCTTCAGTCTAATTTTTTAAGTACTTGCACAGTTCTTAATTTTATAAATAATCAACATTGTATAAATTTTATTTTCCATATGGGAAGCATCCATAGCTATGCTTTACAATCCACTGCACTACTTTACAAATTTCAGTAAAGACAAAGCTTTATTTTTATATTATTTCTCATTAAAACTATTTTTCTTTTATAGATTTAATTATAAGCAATTACCATCATATATGTTTTCATAAATTTCAAAGCAATAATTGAATCTCATTTCAGATCCTTGGTCTGTATGGTGAAAATTAACTTTTGTTATTGCTCTTGACATGCGCTGAGATTTGACTTCTTGAAATGATTTTAGTTCTTACACAAATTATGAAGGCATAAAGCAGGCATAGTTCATAAATAGATAGATATAGAGAGATACGTAAAATGAAGATAATTGAGATGCTTATTACTATTATTTAAAACAATTAACTATTTTTTTCCTCTGAGAAGGAAAATGCCACATGAATGACAAGATCAGAAAGAGAAACCTGATATTTAAAGAAAATAGTGTATTTTATATTTCAAAAACCCAATAACTTGAAAGTCAAAAATTTTTAATTATTTACAAAATTTTAAATTGTGAAAATTTAAGATAACATTAAAAATGCCAAAAACGTTCTAATGTGTGTCACTTTTAATGTGATAAATAGCTTAAAATAAAGAGAATTAATCAGGAAGATTTTCATATGCACAAAAGCAGAAAAATAACAACAGTTGCTGGGAGCATGAAAGAAATTAAGTGATTTTTCAGATGTGGGGTAAAATTTCAATCTCAAGTGACATTAAACAATGCTGGGTCTAAATGGTTATTCTTTCTTGTTTACCTATTTAAATGACTTGCCGTAGCCTTGAAAATTATTTGAATTATGTTCTACTTCTATAACATATTAGGAATTTCTTTATGTGCTTATGACCTGAAAGTTGCTTCAGAATTAGCTAAACTTTTCATTTACATTAAGAAATATAAGAAAACCTTTAACTATGCCAAAGCCAAATTTGTAGTTGTTGGCAGAAAATACTAAATTGTTCCATTAAGCAAATCAATATATATAGAAGATTGGCAGAACATTTAGCAGCTGCCTTTTCCTGTTAGGGCCAAGAGTTTTTTAAGAAACCTCAATATGCCTTTAGAATAACCGAGAGGTTCTTATCTATGTGTTAACTACCAGATAGAACTGCATTTGGTTATATACAAAAGAAAATCTGGCTATATATTTTATTTCTAATTTTCCCATTTTTTCCTCTTAAGTTGGCTTCACATTCCTTAAAACCATACACGCCACTCTTTCAATTTCATGATATATTTTAATACCTGAGAGATGCATATTCTCCCAACTTTAATAATCTGTTAATTTTTTTCTATTTTTTTCCTCAAAATAATGTGCTTATTCATAATATTGGGTTTTATTCCAGATGGATTTTGGAAACATTCTCAGATTTTACCAAACAAAAAGAATTATTTGGGGCCGCTAATTGGGATTTGATTACAAGTGACCTTGTTAATACTCAGTATTATTGGAAGAATATCTCACCATAGTTAAATTAAGAAATTTTTGCTGCTCTCTTACTTAGAATATACTCATATTTGAAGACATTACATAGTTTTCGTAGTTCATTTTAATATATCTTTGTATCTTCCTAAATAGCTGTCAAATAGATCTCCCATTATATGCAATTTTCAGCTTTTTTGATGGATAATTTCCTACCCTGCTAAAATTTGCCTAAAGTTGCCCAAAACGATTTCATGTATACCGCGTATCCTAAATCTTAAGCAGATTATCCCAATATTATAGACCAAGTTTTATGAACTTCTGGGCTTGCCTTTGGGTAATTTATAAAATGATTGACTATCTTTGAGTGTTCCTTGTGGTCCTGAGAACAGTCTACATGTACATACACAATAAAAGAGAAGTCAAGGGACAAAAACATGGACACAACGTTTTATTAGTATAAATTTCTATAGATTAAATGTAATAATAGTAATAAACCATATTGTGTTAGTTATTTAAATGTGTTATCTTATATCTCTCAAAATTTGCATGTTTTTGGAATTTCAGGATTCCTTCTATAATTTCTAATCAATTTAAGAATTAAGTTGGCAAGGGATCAAAAGATAGTAACAATTTCTTTAATCTAAAATATAGAAATTATGATAAAATGTGATAGGGGAATTTAGCTTATCTACCCAATATTTTAAAACTGGAGCTTACCTGGTACAAAGATGGGTTTTAGGAAAAGAAAAAAATAATTACAGCCAGTTTTGCAAACCTGCTGTGAACAGATCAGAGAATGACTCCATTACCCTATTCACAAAAAAGTGTAAATTCACACTTCAATTCATTGTATTTGGGACTTAGTTCCATATTTGATTTTTAATAAATGTAACAGCTGACTCTAAAATATGTCTTCCCTGAAAGATTTTACTATGATTTTCCTGAATAGTGAATTTCTTGTAAAAAATATCAATATGGATTACTTGGATACTACTTTCACTGTCAAATCTTTTGAAATAATAATTTTTAGAAATGCAAGCATGTATCATTGATTCATAGTGGGGTTTTGGCTTTGTATGTTTTTGTTATCAAAATATATATAATATACTATTTATTATTTTAAACATTCATAAATATACAATTTAGTGGCATTAAATACACTTACTATATGGGGGTAACAACCAGCACTAACTATGCCCGAAACATTTTCTTTATCCTCAACAAAAACTCTGTACCCATTAAACAATAATTCCCTTTGCTCTTTCTCCCAAGACTCTGATAATCTCCATCGACTTTCTTTCTCTATGAATTTGCCTATTCTATGTACCTAATAAAACATATGTTATTTTTTTTAACAAACTCTTTAACTCATTCTTGGTGATGTACATTCTATGGTTTTGAATAATATATTGACATGTATACACCATTTAGTATCATACAGAATAGTTTCACTGCTCTAAAAATCCTCCATGCTCTCCCTTTTCACTCCTTCCTCCCCACGAACCCCTGTTAATCACTGGTCTTTTTACTGTCTCCACAGTTTTCCCTTTTCCAGAATGTTATATAGTTGGAATCATATAGTATGTAGCCTTTTCAGATTGGCTTCTTTACTTAGTAATATGCATTTAAGGTTCCCCCTTGTCTTTTAATGCCTCAGTAGCCCATTTCTTTTCAGCACTGAGTTATATTCCATTGTTTGCAGTACCACAGTTTATCCATTCACCTGCTGAAGGACAGGTTTTATTATAAATAAAACTGCTATAAACATTCATATGCAAGTTTCTGTTGGACATACTTTTCAACTCCTTTGGTAAAAGCCAAAAAGCACGATTGCTGGATCATATGATAAGAGTCTGTTTAGTTTTGTAAGAAACCACCAAACTGGCATTTCCAAATAACTGCAGCATTTGGCATTTCCACCAGCAATGAATGAGAGTTCCTTTTGCTCTGCATCCTTGCCAGCATTTGCTGCTGTCAGTGTACTGGATTATTAAAATAGATGTGTAGTGATATACCATTGTTGTTTTAATTTACATTTCCCTGATGACATATAATGTGGAGTATCTTTGTTTATACACATCCCACCTTATTTATGGCATTTTCCCACTTATATTAATTATAAGTGGAAATTAATGAAATATTAAAATTAATTATAATTAAGTTAATTAGTTTAATAAGAATTAAGCTCTCATGTTCTCACCACTCAGCTTAACAACAGAATTTTGCAGTCTTTTAATATCCTTTGTGCCTTTAGCAAAGGAACTTTTAGCCTTGAAGCTCTTTCCCTCACCACACTTATTCTGTCCTTCCTGCCACCCACAAAACTATAAACTTCATGTTTGTTTGTCATTTAACTGGTTTTCTTTAGTTTCACATCCTATTTATTTATTGTTAAAATACATATTTTCAAGTGTTGAATATATGCAAATTTTTTATAACTGGCAACTTTTTAATTTTTTTCCATTCAATTTTTATTTTCTTGGAATTCATCCATGTGGACATATGCAGTTGCAGTTCATTAATTTTTTACATAGTACTTGATTTTACGAACAAAAACACAATTTCTTTATTCATTAACCTATTATTGGACATTTACCATCCTCAGGCCATACGATTTTGCTATTAAAACACTGCTGTTATGAGTTTTTACAGATTCAATAATCTCTCTTGGGAAATGCTTTTCAAGATTGATGTTGTGGCCAATTTTTGTATTACTAAATCAATTTAATGGTCATAAAAATTACTTAAAAGGCTAAAATAGAATAGAGGAAATGAAACACAATAGGTCAGAAAATATGAGGACAAAATGTCAGTAGAAAGGTTTACCCTCATTTCATTAAATTTTGTTTTAGAAAATATTTGCAAATGATATGGCTGACAAGGGCTTAATTTCCAAAATATACCAACAGCTCATACAACTCAATAACAAAAAAACAAACAACCCAATGAAAAAATGGGCAGAAGACCTAAATAGACATTTCTCCAAAGAAGACGTACAGATGGTCAACAGGCACCTGAAAAGATGCTCAATGTAGCTAATTATTAAAGAAATGTAAATCAAAACCACAATGAGGTACCATCTCACACCAGTCAGGATGGCCATCATTTAAAACTCAATAAATGCTGGAGAGGGTGTGGAGAAAAGGGGTTCCTCCTACACTGTTGGTGGGAATGTAAATTGGTGTGGCCACTGTGGAAAACAGTATGGAGGTTTCTCAAAAAACTAAAAACAGAGTTGCCATATGATCCAGCAATCCCACTCCTGGGCATATATCATGACAAAACTATAATTCAAAAAGATATATGCACCCTTACGTTCATAGCAGCACTACTTACAATAGCCAAGCCATGGAAGCAACCTAAATGTCCATCAACAAATGAATGGATAAAGAAGATGTCTTGTGTATGTATGTATATGTGTGTATATATATATATATATATATATGTATATATATATTGTACACTACTCAGTCATAAAAAAGGATGAAATAATGCCATTTGCAGCAACATGGGTGGACCTAGAGTTTATCATACTAAGTGAAGTAAGTCAGAAAGAGGAAGACAAATAATGTATGACATCATTTACATGTAGAATCTAAAATATGACACAGATGAACTTATCTACAAAATAGAAACTGACTCACAGACATAGAGAACAGACTTGTGGTTGTCCTGGGGGGAGGTTGGGGAGGGATGGATTGGGAGTTTGGGATTAGCAGATGCAAACTATTATAGAATGGATAACAACAAGGTTCCACTGGAGAGCACAGGGAACTATATTTAATATTCCGTGATAAACCATAATAGAAAAGAAAATGAAAAAGATGTGCATGTGTGTGTGTGTGTGTGTGTATCTGAGTCACGTTGCTGTACAGCAGAAATTAACACAAAATTGTAAGTCAACTATACTTCAATAAAATAATTTTTTTAATAAATTAAAATAAAATGAAAAAAATAAAATTAGCTAATCATGCCAGATGCCCAGTCTGCTCTACTGACAGCGTTGGTCATGATTTTGATTAACAACAACCTCACTGTTTACATTCAGTTTCACCCAGCTCCAAGTTTTCTTTGCTTTGGCGATGATATGAGGCAGGAAGCAACACACCAAGTACAGCAACAACAAAGCAAAGTCTCATAACTCCCAAGCACAGATTCTCATGACTCAGTTATTCTGTACTAAACACAGAAAATATTTACATCATCAAGGATTTTAGATATTTTAAATTTCATTTATAATATGAAATAACTACATTTAATATGTTTAAAGAAATAAAAGAAGAAATATAAATAATGGAGTAACAATATATCATTAAAATAATATGAATGATTTGAACACAAATATACATCATTTAGAAATGGATAATATAATCATGGAAAATAAAACTTTAATTGATGGGTTTAAAATAAGACTATACTAGGTAATGAGAAAATCAAACACTATCTGTAATGTATCACAGAAGGATAAAGAGATTGAATATAGTAAGGAGAGGTCAAAAGACGTGGAGGAGGGCTTCCCTGGTGGTGCAGTGGTTAAGAATCCGCCTGCCAATATAGGGGACACGGGTTTGAGCCCTGGTCTGGGAAGATCCCACATGCCGTGGAGCAACTAAGCCCGTGTGTCACAACTACTGAGCCTGTGCTCTAGAGCCCGTGAGCCACAACTACTTAGCCCACGTGCCACAACTACTGAAGCCCAAGTACCTAGAACCCGTGCTCCTCAACAAGAGAAGCCACTGCAATGAGAAGCCCGTGCATCCCAACGAAGAGTAGCCACAGCCCGCCAAAACTAGAGAAAGCCCGCATGCAGCAACGAAGACCCAACGCAGCCAAAAATAAATAAATAAATACATTTATTTTAAAAAAATAAATAAAAAGACATGGAGGAGAGCTCAGAAGTTCTGTAATACATCTAACAAATGAAAATCAAAATCTAAAACTTTTATAAGAATAGAGGACATCTTTTTATCCATGGAGTTAGAGAAGGTGTTCTGAAATGAGACATAAAAAGCTAATTGTAGAAAAAAGTCTTTTATTCAAAGGGCACCAAAAAGAAAATGAAAAGACAAACCACAAAATGGGAGAAATTATTTGAAATAAATGTATTTTCAGTGGCATCATATCCTGAGAATATAGGGACCTCCAACAAATTAATATGCAATAGAAAAATAATTTATTGGAAAATTTGACAAAGCCCTATTAACAGGTATCTCATAAAAAATGAGAAATAGGGCTTCCCTGGTGGCACAGTGTTTGAGAGTCCGCCTGCCGATGCAGGGGACACGGGTTCGTGCCCCGGTCTGGGAAGATCCCACATGCCGCAGAGCGGCTAGGCCTGTGAGCCATGCCCGCTGAGCCTGTGCATCCGGAGCCTGTGCTCCGCAACGGGAGAGGCCACAACAGTGAGAGGCCCACGTCCCGCAAAAAAAAAAAAAAAAAAAAAAGAGAAATAACAATAGGCAAAATATTCAACTCACTAATAATTAGGAAGTGCAAGCTAAGACTACAATAGATACCAATTTAAATCCATTAAATTGGCAATAATGCCACAAACAGGCAAATATATGAGAATTGGGTACTTTTAATATACTTGCATTGGAATCAATTCTAAAAACAATATAACAACACTGCTTAAAACTGAAAATGCAGATACTCCATAATTTAGTAATTCCATTTCTATGTATGTACCCTACAGAAACTCTTAGAGACATGCATCAAGAGACTCTTTTGAATGCACCTGGCTATCTTACTCAAAGTAGCAAAAAAAAAATCCAAAAACAACAACAAAAAAGGAAAAATAAAAATGAAAGTAACTCAAATGTTTATCAAAGTAAAAAAAAAAAGGATAATAAACAGTGCTATAATCATACAATAGGATATTTTACAACATTAAATGTTAATGATCCACATCTATATAAAACATCATAAATGAATCAGACATTTAATGCTGAGTAAAAAAGCAAGTCATATAGGACAATTTAGACTTAGATATTATTTTCTGATTCTCAAAAATATGAAAGAAAAAACTACATTTTGTTTTGGATTTATACATATATGTTTTTATCATTGTGGTTCAGACAGGGACATAGAAACATCCCTGTGTATAGGGGGCAGAGATTATTACATGGAATTAAAGGCTTACAGAATTCCTTGAATGGTGGGAAAGTAAAGATCAGGAAAAATTTAACTGATGACATAATATTAGGAGGTTGCAGAAATCTCAGGAAATGATTTAATAATCTCACTCACTGGTAGCCACATCAAATAGATGATTTATATTAAATTCCACACATGCAAATCAAAATCCTCTTCTCTTTGGAGACTGATAGAGTTTCCTTCTGCCTTCCAAACATTACATGCTTCTCAACACTATAATCTAACCAAAAATGCTGTTGGCAGTTGTGTCAAGAAATGTAGATTTAGGTTTCTTGCTGATAAGATGGGTGAAATATAAGAGAAGGTGAATTTGATGCTAGGTTGTAAAAGGGTAATGTGGCACAACTGTAAATGTATTTTTTTAAACCAAAGCATTGGTAGATACAAGATTCAAGGTATGTGTTACCTCTGTTTAACAGAGGGATAAATGGAGAATGCACTTATACAGTCATAGGCATTGGTAAGGTTCTAGGATTTGAGCCAAGCGGTGGGAGTTTACTACTTATTTCTATGTTTCAGAACTTTCACATCCATCCTGTATCCATTTTAAGGAATAAAATACTATGTTATAAAATTTGAAAGATTGAAAGAATATTTGATTAAATTTTAACAGTGTTTTCTCATTTTCAGAATATAGGTTTCTTATGTTAAATTTACTACTAAATATTATATTTTTAATGCTATTTTAAATGGAGCTGTCAATTTTTTTCAGATTATTAATTGTAAGTATACAGAAAATCAAATGATTTTTATATTGATCTTATATCCTACCATGTTTATAAACTCATTAATTAGTTCTAATATATTTTAATGGATTCCTCAGGATTTCATTATGCAAGATTATGCAATCTGCATATAGAAATAGTTTATACCCTTGTGACAGAACATAGATGGGTCCCAGGCTGAGCAGCTGGAATTCGTCCCCTATGGATAGATACTCCAAAATAACAGGAGGGAGGAGAAGCTGAACCCTGCCCAGATAAGAGATAAAAGACCACATATTCATCATTCTCAAAGTCAAGGAGACCTTCCCAACTACACACGCGCAGGAAAGCTACTTGAAGGTCAAAAAGTGGGGGGGCGGGGCAAGTACCACCCCATAGTAGGTGATATCAACCTACCCATAGGCTACTTTGCTAGAATCCATCTTGGCTAAGAAATGCGTGTGCACATATGAGAGGACCCTGAGATAAACAAAGTACAGACTCAGAACCAGGCAAAGCAAGATGACTGGCCACAGGAAACCCAGAAGAAATGCCCCATATAAGTGATTCAAACTACCACGTGGGTGCGACTCTCTCTCTGAGACTGCCCATGTGTCTATCCACACATACCTCTTTTCCTCCTTTACTTGTTTCACTACTTTCCATTTCTTTGTGGAAATTCATTTTCTGCAAAGCCTTAGGGGCCAGGGCCTTGTCACTGGCCACTGGGTTAGTGGCTAGGATTCAGTGCTCTCACTGTCACGGCCTGACTTCAATCTCTGGCTAGGAACTGAAATCCTGCTTCAAACTGCTGCCAGCCAAGGCCACCCGAGATCACTCTCACTTACAGTCTAGCTTGCTTTTATCTCTTTTTCTTACCTAAATGTTGTAAGTAGAATCTCCACAACAACATTGAATAACATTTGAAAGAGGTGACATCTTGTCTTTACTTTAGTAGGAAAATGTTTAGTCTCCCACCATTAAATATTTTGTTAGTTGTGGGTTTTTCATAGAAGACTTATTAAGTTCAAGGAGGTCCCTTTTATTCCTAGTTTGTTGAGGAGTATGTATGTATATGTGTGTGTGTGTTTAAAAGTGTATTGAATTTTCCTGAATCCTTTTTTTCTATTGAGATGATCATGTGATTTTTGTCCTTTATTCTATAGTTTGTTTTTTTACATGAATTGATTTTTCCAATATTAAATCAACCTTGCATTCCTGGGATAAATCTCATTTGGTCAGGTTGTATAATCATTTTTAGATGTTTCTGGGTTTGTAACTTATTGAGAATTTATGTATCTAGATTCATTAGCTATATTTGTCCCTACTTTTCTTTTATCATAATGTGTTTGTTTAGCTTTGGTATCAGAGTAACATGGCCTTATACAATGAGTTATATAGATATATATTTACCCATATAATATAAAATATTATCAATCCCTGTTATGGTATGCACTATATATCCTGGGAGGGGGGTGGTGGGAATTTGCCATTGCAAAGCACTGAGTAATATAGCAAACACCCTTTATATTTATAAATTAACTCATAACAAATGGTTAAGAAATTTCCAGGACAAATAAACGAGAAGATAGCAGGAAACTGTAGTGGTAAGCAACATTAAATCCACAAATATTTGAGAGTGGTTGTTCAACTCAGGAACCTAGTATCAATGGCTTTTACAGTTATAGAAACATAAAATATAGAAAACATGTTGCAACCTGATATACATGATACTAAACACTGCATATGCTTAAACAAATAGACGGCCCAGAGCCAAAATGAAACAGTGCACTAAAGCAATATCACTCATGGGAAAACAATTTTAAAACAAAGTATGATTGTCTTTGACCTGATTGAATGTGAGAAAAAGGTTCTGCTACTCTAACTTACATGTGGGGCTTGAATTTATATTACTGACTTGGTTTTCAAAATCCCTAATATAACAGATTAATTTAACTAACATATAACTGAGCATTTAGGTTATTCTAAAGAGCTTTATAAAAGTCAAAGATGAGGAATACACGATCAGCACAGGCCAGCCAGGATTTCCACAGAATGCATCTGAATATGAGTACACAGTACAACTGTAAAACTGTAATATATTACTATGGGTGAGATTCAATAGAAGAAGAAGAAGAAAAAAAAAGACACTTAGATCACCACGTAGCACAGACCTTATAATTCTTCAGAATTTTTTAAATGGTAAAAACATTTTTAAAGGCATAAAGCAAATGAGAAAAGACAAAGATACTGTTCAAATATGTTAAGTATATGAGAAAAAAACAGACTGTAACATAAAAATATGCTCATTAAATTTATAAATTTTAAGCAGCAGATTATTTACATAAGAATGAAGCACTAAACTAGAAGATCTATCTGAAGGAGTTACACAGATTTCTTCCCTAAAACACAGGGAAAAGCAGTTAACTTGCTAGAAAGATAACAGAGGATGTTTTCTTCACGTACTAAGTAAATTAAAAATTTGTAAAACCATACACAAAGCATCAAAAATATAGGAAAGGACTAAAGAAATCAAGAACTTCAGTTTATTGAAAGACATCACTAAGTTGAAAATCCGACAGAATTTGGATTTTCTATTTATTTATAGGAATATATGTATTTATAAAACATATTCAACAAGTGATTCATATCCAGACTATATAAATATCTATTACCAATAAATAAGAACAAGGCAGACACCACTTTAGAAATTGAACAAAATGCGTAAATAGTCACTTCTCAAATATAATACAAAAAAAGTGGTCAATTAACAGAGGCAATACAAAATCAGAGAAAAGCAAATTAAACTTACATTGAGACTCTAAATGAAATGTACAATGTATGAAATGTTAGTGAGGATGGAGGCTGAAGGCTGATGGAACTGTAATTCACTCTATCTGCCGGTGTAAATTTATAAAATCACTTTTAAAAGCTGCTTGGCAATGTACACTAATGTTAAGAATATGCATAACATGTAATTCAGCAGTTTCAAACTTAGGTAAATACCCAACAGAACTGGGTAAATCTGTGTCAAAAGGCATGTACACAAATGTTAATATCAGCTAATATTCCTGTTAGCCGAAACAATGGAGACAAGAATAAATTAAGATAAATTAAAGTCAATAGGCATCAATAAAAATGAATGAACCATAGCTACATGCAATATTATTTATGAATCTCGTAGTATTAAGTGAAAGAAATAAGATACAAAACACTTATCATATGATTTCTTGTACATAAAATTAAAATCAAAAACCAACGTATATTATTTAGTATTTTTTTTTTCTTTCTAGTTTTCAATGCAACGTTATAGCATAACAGCATAGTATATGTGTGGGAAAGAGGGAGAAGACAATAACTGGGAGGGGCAGGAGGGGTACCTGTGGTTGTTGGTGATGTTAACTTTTTTGGTTCTTTTTTTTAAATTAATTTTTATTGGAGTATAGTTGTTTCTTATATTGTGCTTCACAGTATAAAGTTTATACAAAAGGAAGAGACTCATTTTCCTGACATACACATTCTTAAAGAAAAATATTTTTCTGAATGTTTATTAAATATGGGTAGCTACAATATAAAATTAATTCTAAACGAGAGAATGTATTTCAGTGAAAATCAGTGAACAGTAATTTATAACACACTTCTCTTTTTTCAAGGTAGATCTTAGATCCTTCTTTTTAGCTCTGGTTAAGGATAAGAGGATTTGGGGGGAGCGAAAGTGATGAAAGCAATCAGAGATACATTTGGCCTCTATTATGTTTTATTTACAATCTACCTAAGAAAAATGTTGATCTCAAAAAAATAAAATAAAACTGTAAAATAGCAAGTAAGAAATGAAATTGAGTTATTTGTAGTGAGATGGATGGACCTAGAGTCTGTCATACAGAGTGAGGTAAGTCAGAAAAAGAAAAACAAATACCGTATGCTAACACATATATATGGAATCTAAAAAAAAAAAACAAACAAACAAACAAAAAAAAACGGTCATGAAGAACCTAGGGGCAAGATGGGAATAAAGATGGATACGGGGAGGGGGAAGGGTAAGCTGCGACAAAGTGAGAGAGTGGCATGAACATATATACACTACCAAACGTAAAATAGATAGCTAGCTGGAAGCAGCCGCATAGCACAGGTAGATCAGCTCGGTGCTTTTGTGACAACCTACGGGGGTGGGACAGGGAGAGTGGGAGGGTGGGAGACGCAAGAGAGAAGAAATATGGGGACATATGTATATGCATAACCGATTCACCTTGTTATAAAGCAGAAACTAACACACCATTGTAAAGCAATTATACTTCAATAAAGATGTTAAAAAATTAGAAAAAAACCAAAAAAAAAAAACTTTGCGATTGGAGCCCAAAGTCGATAAAATGAGCAGTGAGACAGAACGGTCAATAATGAATACAAACATGCTTAGAGCAAAATATTTTCTGTAAGCTAATTGAGAGGCAAGTACTGAAATCTTATGCTAAATCATATTTTAAAAACTGCAATTTATTTTATGGAGAATTCCACAAAGTTATGTTATTAAAAAGGATGGAAAGAAATAATGTCTACAATATAACATTAATTTATGGGTAAATGGTGTTAAATTCTGTACTATTTATAATATATCCTATTATATCCTATTATGTAATATTTACCAATGGAAACATAAAAATATTATGAAAAAGAATTTTAAAAAGCAAATGCTGCATATTCAGGTATTTTGACCCACAAATCACTGACTTTGCAGAAAGGTAATCACACCATAATTACTCTACTTTTAAAGGAAGATGATGCTTAAGAAAGAATTCTGCTTATCTCATTAGGGTATCCTACAATTCTTCTACTAGTTACCTATTATTAGATTAGGAAAACTAACTTTATGAATAAGAAGTTATATTTCATCAATACTTACACCAAAATGGAAATCTATGTAGGTAAACATCACATACTTATGACTGTATAAGTGTTATATTATGCTGTTTGAAACTGCACAACTATGTAAGAATATAAATGAGGTGAAGGCATATTATACAGTTTTGAAATATAAATGATTTTAACTAGAATTTAAAGTCTGTATACAAAAAAGAGAAACAGACATTTGTGGAATTATTTCCCATTAGCCCTTAGTTGATGGCATTCAATGTGATATGTGTTTTGCACCTCTAAAATTCCACACAGTTCAAATCTCCTTGAACATTCCAATAGCAAAAATGTATCCATTAAAAAAAAAAGAGAGAACTAAATTCCAAGTACCCACTTAACACTTTTTTTTTTTTTGGTCAATGAGCAATTTACAAAATGGGACCCACTAAAACAAAACAGTGTTAACTGCTTTTCAAAGTACATCATAATACCATTTGATTTATAGTTTTAAGAAAGAAATGGATGCCTTGAGACAAAGTTTTGGCAGTTAAAAAATATTTATGTTATACCTGCACTTTGTAAGGCCAAGAGTTTTAATTATTTAGCATGGATTTGAGGTGGCTTGCCCCAAAAATATAAAGGTCCTTTGGTGGTGATAAGAAAATTTCCCTGCAAATTTCTGAAAATTATGTCTTTAAGTTAACCAATGAGTACTCATGATGGGTACCCTAAACTTCAAAAAGATCTCTAAGGGACAGAAAATAATGCTCAATCTGTCAATAAGAAGGCTGCACTTATGGAAGTGATACCATATGTTCCAATAGAATAATTAGGATTGGCATAAGTCTGAATGTAATCATGAGAAGTTGTTTGGAGAAGTAAGCATGAAACTGATCTAGAGTAAAGACAATTGAGTTACGAAAGGGTGAGTCCTACCCAGCAATGCTAGGTAAAACAAAGAGAATGCCACAGTTGAGTTACTTCTTTGCTGTTTTCAGATGAGTTTATACCACTCTGAGGTATCCTAGCTCACTAAAGTCTAATTATGTTCACAGGAGGAAAGAAGCTAAAATGCTAACTTATGATGGTGTGACACTTTTTCAAAAGTCTAACAGGGTTATAGTGTATGGAAAATTAAAATGAAATTTCCTTTGCCCTGTGTTAAAATTCTTGTTCATATGATCTGACATTAAAAAATGAAAGTAAAGCCTTTGGGAGGAGAAATTAATTACACATTTCTTCCTATGCCTTTCCTGTCAGATATCTTCCTATTATCATGCATATTATTAGGGTTTTTAGGCATTTTATGAGAAATATTGCTATCCCAGTTCTCCCGGTAAGATGGGTTCTGAACTACAGTGTTTAATTTATAAACACTCTAGACTCCCACTTTTGATTTTTCCAGTATAGCTTATAACAAAACCATTTATCCATTGAGAACAACTATAGCTGTATAAAACAGGGAAAGTATCTTTGAAGGCATCTGAGAACTTCTGTGCCAGTCAGAATTTGAGGATTCATGATCCTGGAAGAAAGGATAGTTCATAGATACAAACCCAAATATTACACATGCAAGCACCCTGTTGGGTAATTTGCCAGTTCTAAAGTAAAATGAAGCAACATAGAGAAAAACACATTTAACTCTCACACTTCACTTCTCTACTTCTGAAGCCAGATGTGTGGGTTTTTTCTTGCACTGACAAATTCTCCAATACCAGCTGGGTGTCCTAAAATTTGACTCAATTTTGACACTAACCAGAGTTTGTTACAGACCTGACAGGTTAAAGGCCCACTCCCTCAGGACCACCCACCCCTGCCACACTTCAACTCTTAATTGCAAGTAATAGCTTCCAAGTTACCCACAACTTCTATCTGACTGGGTACAGATTGGAGGTTTCCACGATCCCCTTCTCAAGTTTTTAAATTTGTTAGACTGGCTCACAGAACCCAGGAAAACAGTTTATTTACTCCTGCTGATTTATTACAAAGGATATTATAAAGGACACATGAACAGGCAGATGAAGAGATACTTAGGGTAAGGTCTGGAAGAGTTCAGATGCAGGAGTTTCTGTCCTGGTGGAGCTGGGGTGTATCACCCTCTCAGCACGTGGATGTGTTCATCAACCTGGAAGCTCTCTGATCCTCATATTTTTGGGATTTTTATGGAGGCTTCACCAGGTAGGCATAATCAATTGTTAACCCATTTTCCAGCCCCACACTCCTCTCCAGAGGATGGGGGTAGGGCTGAAATTTGCAAGCTTCTAATCCTTCTAATTGTGACTTGACCTTTCTAGTATTGACCAGGCCCATCCAACAGTTGCCTCATTAGAAAAAAAGACACTCCCATCACCCAGGAAAGTCTAAGGGATTTATGAATTCTGCATCAGTCACTTGATCATTCAGAAAATTACAAGGATTTTAGGAGCCAGGAACCCGGATCAAAAACCAAATATTATCAGAAACACGGATCAGAGACTAATTTATACATTGTATTATATTATTTCACAGGGAAGAAGTCTGAAGCTGGGCTTGGAGGACTTGAAGGGTCAAGATCCTAGAAAGCAGGAGGTTCAGACCGTTATCAGTTCTGTGCACTGATTCACTTCACAAGCATTTGTGATTCTTAAGTTGTTCATGATGAAAGGCTAAGAAGACCAGCAGAAAGTGCAGAAAAGCTGAACAGAGCTTTTGCTATTCTTGTGGTGTGGAGGAAAAATGGACAAGCAAAAGAGAAGTGGCCCTAGCAAAATTCACAGGCTCTCAGTTGGGACCCCTCAAGATCTTCACCATAAGATTAAGCTCAAATCAGAGTCAGAATGAGCCTTACAAAGTCTGACACTTGACTCAAGTTATCTCAGTCTCTGAATGGTTTGAGGGATTCCCTTCCTGCTGCAGTTGCTTGACAGGGGATAGTGTGAGAAAATAACATCTTCATCCAGAGCCTCTGTGATCTTTTATACAAATGTTTCAGATGAAATAAAAAATTATTAGGTATACCAAGGAAAAGAATCAGGAAAAAATAAGACAGGAGGAATAAATCCTTGAGAGGATCCAAATGTTGGAAATATTACACATTGACTTTAAAATTTCTAAAGGGCAATAGCATATTTCAATTATTTTTAGACCTGGCATAAGATTCAATGAAGGTTAGCACAGTGTATACCAGAAACCAAGAAAATAGACATACGTTTGGTAGGTAGAAGTAAAAAGGGAAAGGTATAAATGGCAACAGTGAATCATTCTTCAATTTTACATTCTTTTCCTTAGTAATCTCATGCTCAACTTGCTGTCCCTTAGAACAAGCATAACTGGATGTGGATATAATGTGATATGATAGAAATGAGCTCTCTAAAGGTAAGACATATCTTCATAGGACCTGCATTTTCAGTGGCTTGGCTTGTTTCATGAGGGATCAAGTGACACTCAAAGAATTAGCTTTGTATATTGGGTAATGCAACAACTGTAGCTCATACTGAGCGTCAGGGGTCATCATCTTGCCCTTACACCTAGCTTCTTTGTATCAAAACGTGCATAGCTTCTATGGAGTTCCATGACTTTTATATTAGGAAGTGATGTTTCCTCATATCATCTTATTTTGAAAACTCCAACAGAGATTATAATTACTATTGTCTTTGGTGGTCTCTTATTAGAGAGGTAAGTAAAATAAATCATACCATACATACTATTTATTTTATCTATCCTTCCTTCCATTGCAATATAAACTTCAGCAGGGCAGGAATTTTTGTCAATTTGGTCACTGTTTTATTTCCAAAATCTGGAACACACTATGCCAGGCACATAGTATTTGTTAAACATATACCTTGAAATCAATCCATCAATTAATCATTGGCTCCTTTCTTTGGTCTATATATCTTGCTGACCAATATAAGTTTATCTTTGTTATTTGGTACATTTTAAAAAATCTAAAACCACTTAACTGGAAATGTACATAACTTTTTTCAATTTCAATAGTAGAGAAATATAAATACATTGGCTACAAACATCCTAATACTCAAGTAGACACTTATCCTGTTTTAATCATCTACTAAACATTAAGAAATATGCTATTAAATTCTAAGCTCCTAACTTAAGAACTAATTTTAAAACTTAGAATTAATTATGTTATTAATATCATAAAGAGGTTTGTGATTCTAGGCTTTATAAAATTAACAAAATCAAGTTTTGTTTTTCTTAATAAATACAACTTTTCCATAGGCAGATATCCCATTCATTGTGTGTGAAAGTGTTATCAAAATATTTTCACGTTTATAATTTTATGTGATTTTCAAAAGAGTTTAAGGTACAAAAAATAACCCCATTTTACAAATTCAAAAATTAAATGAAGAAATATAAGTGCTATTGTAATGTCAGATAGATGGCAAATTTCAGATCTGGAAATAGAGTAGCTTTTTCATAGTTACATTTAACAATATATAATACACTATTTCAGAGTTTCAACTTTTCAACAAAAGGGATAATAGTTGCCTGCTGCTTTGGGAACTGCAATATATGTAGAAACTTGTCCTATTACTCAATTATTTCATTCCACAGGTATTAATTTCCTGAAATTTCATGTCAAGGTAAAAATGATGACATCTTGCATTTGCTTGTTGACCAAATTGTGAAACTTCCGAATGAATTCTATTACTTTCTTTTGTAAAGAAATTCAGAAACTTCAGAGTGAGTAGATTAATATGACAAACATTTAAATACAGACAGTTTCTGATCTTCATTTGCTCTAGACTGTTCTTTGGAACTGCATTTTGAAAAAAACAGTGCAACATGGATATTTTCCTATAGAAAAATTATAACTGGAGGTGCAATTCCTGACTTATGCATTATAGTGTTATAAAATAAATTATAGCATCTAAAATGTGGTAATAATGAAAAACAGTAAAATTATATTCCAAATCTTAAAATTTGGAGTTTCTGATATTCAGTTTATGTCTACTAAATGTTGAATATGATGAAATGTAACATCAATATGTGCTCAAGAATTATTCACTATATTAAATTGAAATAAATTGTACTGAAAACAAGCTGTATCTATAATAAATATAAATACAACTAATTGTATGCACTTACATTTTTATTTTTATATTTATTAAACTGTAATTTATGGCTATTTAAACGCACCCATTTTGACCCATTTTTGTATAATATGTGATGACTTTTGAGAAATGTATATAACATGTACCACTGCCTTAATCAAGATATACAATATTTTAATTAGTCCAATTTTTTTGTCAATTCCCTAACCATCTTAGACCCCAGGTAAATACTGATCTGCTTTTTGCCACTGTAGATTCTTTTTGTTTGTTCTAAAGTGTCATATAAATGGAATCATACAGATTTATCCTTTTGGGTCTAGTATTTTTTTCTTAAGATGATATCTATGGTTCCATTTATTGTTCCATCCAGGTTTTTGTGTATATCACCTCTTTATTCATTTTTATTACTTTACATCTACCATGACTTGTTATACATTTAATGCTGATAAATATTTAGTCATTTCAGGTTTTGTCTATTATGAATAAACCTGCTGTGCATATTGCATACAAAACTCTGTGTGGACATGTTTTCATTTCTCTTGAGAAATACCTCTGAATAGAATTACTGGGTCTTATGATAAGTGTATGCTTATCTTTGTAAGAAATTGCCAAACTGTTTTCTAAAGTGGTTGTCCCACTTTATACTCCCGCAGTAATATATGAGGATTCTAGTTTCTCCACATTGTTGCTAATGTTTGGTATAATTGGTCTTTTTTAGACAAAGTGGAGTATGCTGCAATACTTCAATTGTGTTCTTAATTTTCACATCCCTGAAGACTAATGATGCAGAGTAGCTCTTTAAGTGCTTGTTGGAAATTTGTATACTGTCTTTTATAAATTGTGCAGTTGTTTTCACCAACTAAAAAATCAGATTATTTTCTTATTATGGAATTGTAAGCGTTCTTTATATGTTCTGGATACCAGTACTATGTCAGATATATATATGTAGATGTATATATGTATGTGGGTGGGGATGCATGTGTATGTGTGTATTTACTATTTTCTTTTAATTTGTGACTTGCTTGAAGACCAATTTCTCATTTTTCTTAATTTTTATAGTCCATTTTAATTGTATAGTTAATGTTTTTTGTGTTCTGTCTAAAAATTGTTTGCAATCTCAAGTCATAATGGAGTAGTCCTATGTTTTCTTCTATTTTGTTTTATAGTAAACCTAAACTCTTTGTGCTTAGGTTTAATGTCAATTTTAAGTTAACTTTTTGTGTATATTATTTTCATTTAGCTTGCCTTTAATTTTCTGGACTGTTTTCTTTATATATCTTAACTTTTTTTTTTTTTTAATTTTTTTGGCCATGCACGCAGCATGCATGATCTGGGTTCCACAACTAGGGATGGAACCCGTGCCCCCTGCAATGGTAGCATGGAGTCTTAACCACTGGACTGCCAGGGAAGTCCTATCTTTACTTTAAAATGGGTGTTTAAGTTTGAACTGATCAGCCTATCTGCTTTTTCTAATGATAAGTTCATCTGTAGAAGAAAAAAAAAATTCAGTGCCATTCTAATGACTGCAGAGCCAGATATTTCACAATATCTCCATATAATAAATACTTATCATACATGAAAATTATGGCAAAGAAGACCAAGTGATGAATGCAATCTTGTTTGTGCAAATAAAAAGTATAAAACTAAAGGCCTGATCTCTTTCCACCATCATATCTTTTCAGTACATTCATAACTGCAGATGACACTACTTGATATGACCAGAATCAGGGCAAATGAGTGTGACAAACAGATAACAATCTACAGATTATTTAAGAATTACTATTCCTCAGCTGTTTTTGCAATTGAGAAACAGTACTTAGATTACACTGAGCTCTGAGAGAAGCCATGAAGGCAATAGTAAGACAATAGTAGAGATTGTTTTAAAGTAAATTTAAACTTACCATTACATAATGTTAACTACATAGGTGGTGCTAACCACATGGAACCACAGACTTTAATTAGGCAATTAAAAATAAAATGGTTAGTGAAACATTTGACAGTATGACATTTATTGACAAAGAAAGAGCTTGTGTTGCTGAACACCCACTTATAGAGAAAAAGCCTGTAGTTTAAGATGTACTTTTGAAAGCACAAACTATAAAATCATTTGAAAAATACCTTGTTTATGTAGCATTTCAGTATAATAATATATTATTATGAGACTATCACAAAGTTTTGATTCTCTGGAACATGAATCATATTGAAAATTCTTTGTGATCAATGCTAAGAATACCACTGTTTACTTAAAAACCCACTAGCAATGATTTTCCCTTGCTTGCCATTTTGATATCTTTTGAATATATGATCTAGTTGTATTTATCAATAGCATGTTATAAAATTCTAACCACAAGTATTATAAATATTGTGCAAATATTCTTTAAAAGTAACTATAGTAATGTGTATATTCAGAAGAAAAAAAACCGTAATTCTCATTTACCCTGATTTTATATGCAGAAGAGGGAAATGGCAGATCTCTCAATTATGTGTCTGACTTGATACCCATTATATAATTATATAATTTAAGTTAAACATATAATCGCATACTTTTGCCGAATATACCAATCATATTAATCATTTGTATAACCATCCTTTCATTTTATCTGCACTTTAAAGATGGAGCCAAGGGTTTTATTTCATGAATCTAAAGATCTAACATTGGCTTTTATAAGTTTAGGCTTCTGGACGATTAAAGTTCTTTTCCTGTAGATCTTGCAGTTAAGCAAACACAAATCTGGATAATTTATATTTTGCAGTAATTCATTGCATTCTGCTCATATACATACTTCAGCCATATTTCTTCCTTTGATATTTTATTGTCTTAATTTGCATAAGAAATGATTTAATGAATTTTTATGCTTTGTCTACTACTAAATCAAATTTTAATGTTTTACTAATATTTTAAATTGGAAATATGAAATACTCCCTAGTGTGTATGATGGAAAAGACATTAAAATAACCATTAATCATCAGAATTAAACATAAAATTTATAAAATTTTTATGACCCCTAAACCTAAGAACACTTTTTTATTTATTGAATTCCTATACTATGCCTGGAACTTTGCTAATTGCTTTACACAAATTATCTCATTTAACTTTTACAAAAGCTCCTCAAGGTGGGTGTTTTTCCCATTTTATAGGTAAATTTCAAATGTTTTCAAATAGTTAAATAAACTGTCCTAGGTTATACAGATATTCAGTTTATAATTCAGATCTCTCTGTTTAAAAAAAAATTTGTTAAAGATTATATTACAGTATATTAATTCCACAAATGTAATTATATTTCTGCATAACTTTCCATTTTTACAGTCAAAATATGAATATTAATATCATTTCTTACAAGTGAATAAGGATAAAATTATCCTTCCTTATTATCTTTGTATTAGAATTGGGGATTTTTAAGTGTTAAAATACATGACAACTGTAAATATTAAGAGTAGATGCTTGATACAACAGTGCAAAGTATATAATCTCTGATAACTGTGAAAGTCTGTTCCCAGTATTTAAGAAGAATCAGGTTTGATTCCAAAAGAGGGATTTTACAGTGTGGCTTTTACAGGCTCTTGACAACTGTTTGCATAGTCAATCAGCTTAATATTCCAAAGGAACTTAAGAAAAACACAGGAGAACAATGTTTATCGCATCATGAATTATAAAAGAAAGAAACACGTGTACCAATCTATTGACAAGATAACATTAGATTTCAAGCTGTAGTATTGTTTATATCAGGTTTGTTATATAACATATTTCAAAGTAATCTTGGAAGAAAGTCATCTAATCCCTAAACACAGAGCAGTCATGCTGGGAGGTACAAATGCTGAAAAAACTTCTGTAGGGCATGTCAGTCTTAGGGAGAACTATCAAACACTTCTCATGTGACCTACATCATTGTTTATAGCAGTTAGCAAACCTGGAAAAAAGATTTGGAAGACAGCTCCAATGATATGTTAGCACAGTATTTGGCCAGTAGCCTCTAACAACAGTGATAAAAAACAATTAAAGGACATGTTTATTTTCATAGATTGAAAGCAAATACACATAGACAATTAAAGAGCTAACAGAATGGAAAAAAAACATAGCATAATAAAATTTCTCAACAAAGTTAAAATTGCAAAAATATTATTTTTATGACAAAAGAAAAAATAACAACACATTTTTAAAAAATCTGTTTTTGTTTTTTTCTGAAAACACTAAAAATATTTGTTGTGTACTTTCATGTATGGTTACACAGCTTTCACCTGTTAAATTGTCTTAAATTTAATTTATTAGCATTATTGCAACATATATCATAAAATCTTTAATAAATATCCATATTATTAGTTACTACAAGGTCCTTCTAGAGATTAGTTAAATGTATGTGACAAATGAATCCTTAGAGAATAACACAATGTAAAAAACTAGCCAAAAAAAAAAAAGCTCTGTTAATATAAATATATCACAAGTTCAAAGGCTCTCTGGGTGCCCCTCCTGTATCACCCCCTGCCTGGCGTAGTGCCTCCCTCTTCTGAGACCTGTGAGTATAATAAATTTCTTTCATTTTCGTGTTCCTCCCCATGTATTATTTTGTGTCTTCACCTGACTGATCATCAAAAGACCCCATTTTAATGTAATATAATTATTCCTTACATCAGAGTTGGCAACAAGCATGAGATAATCTAAGTCATGGATGAAAAAAATCCCAGTGAGGTGCCATTGGGCTGCTCATTAACTGGCTGTCCCAATTGGGCTCTACCATTTGCGGGGACCTCTCTACCACTGGTATTGTTCTGCACTGATTTGTGTTGCCCCTTGAGAAAGCTGCCAAGACTCCCCAGCCTAAAGTGAAGATCCTGACCCAATCCCAAGTAGAACTCCCTAGGATCCTGTTTGCCAGCCTTTGATCTTGGCAAGAACAGTAAAGTCATCCTATCTCTCTCCAAGACACAGAGCCACTGGACACACTGGCTATTATTTCACATGGAGTGCCTAAGATTGGACCCACTATGGTCTCCTCACTTAGATTAATTAGGAAAGAACCCCTCTGGGTCTTGGTTAAGGCACTGAAAAGTCTACCGAGCAAGCTGAGTGTTAGCCAGGAAAACAGAGGGTGTCAGTTTGTACTAGATTACTGTCTGGATGACCCTATCCACATGACTCAGCGTGCCTTTGAGTAAGACTTATGAAGGGAAAGTACTGCTCCTTTCCAGTTTGGTGTCTGAAGTGTCCCTTCTCTAGAAGAGCCTAGCATGCACCCGGGAGGGTTGATGCTACCAGCTGCCAGCCCCTTTTCTGCTGCATTTCTTGCTGCTGTCAATCTTCATTCCCCATCCCCATAGGGTATCAAAGATTCCATCCATGCAAACTGGAAAAATGGGTGGGGCCACTTTTTTTTGACTCCCCTAAGACACTTGAGGGGGTTTCTTAGCTCATTTGAGATTACAAATCTCCTGGTCAATGCTAACTTACAAGTGTTGCTTCCTACTGACATGACAAGAGTGTCTTCCTTAAAATTAAATTGTCACAAAAATATTTTAAAGGTAAAGTTGAGGCCACTATTGCTGTCCTGGATGTAGACCCCAGCCCCTCTGTGGCTGATTGGGACACTCAAAAGAGGAAGGTCCCTAGTCACAATAGGAACTACTCAGGGACCACCAAGAGCTTGTCAGATATCATTCAAAGAGAGAAGGGGGAAAACGCTACCTAGAGAAACAAGCTCTTCTAAAAGATTTTGCTTAAGAGAGAAAAAAGAGTGGAGGGGGGGTGGTATGAGGACTGATTACCCTGTGATGGGGCATCCCAGGGAGATACTACTGTTTAGAGGCACCAGGTCTCATCCTCCTCTCCCTTTTCCTCTTATCAACCAGAGGCAACAATTAAAAACCATGGTTTTTAAGTGACTAAAAGCCCAAGGGGTGGGGGGAAAATGAGTAAATATTAAGTCTAGCAAACATAATGCTAGCCCTAGATTACTAACTGATTTAAAAAACCAGCCCTGAAATAGAAAGGGAGGAAATAAAATGCAATTAAGTAAAGTGTACATATATAATATCTTAATATAAAAATAAAATAATTAAATTGTGTGTATGTATATATAATATATAACTAATTTAAACAATGTTCCATAATTTGATGCAATGGGAAATCCAACATTTATACAATAGAAGAACTTATATAACAAGAGATAAAAGGGGCACTGATTGGCTTTTGTTCTAACATTAACATTTGCTAAAAATGCATCAATTGACAAACTTCATGGATTTGATACTGAGTTCAAATTATAATTATACCAGTGATCCCCATAAATTTAAACATTTACCTTCTATAATCTTAAGAATGCAACTAAATAGAAAATGGAGGAAAAATGAGTATGCCTCATTTTAACTGTAGTCTTGCCTAAATTTCTCACAGTTGTGATATTCATTACACTAAAATATTTCACATTGGGTAGAGATGCTCTGCAACAATAAATGATTAATTAAAATTAAAGTAAGTCTTTAACAGTTACAAACTGGCTTCATTAAAATAGGACTCCATGAACCTCCAGTTAAAATAGTTAATGGGACCCAGTGTAAGTCAAAACAGGGCTTCAAGGATTAAAATTTATTATATGAAACCTAATAAATAAAAGGATAATTATCTCCACTGCTTTTCCATTTGACAGCTCAATTTTGCCTGTTTTAAATCTGAAAAAAGACAAATATGTAAATAAATAGTGCCTTCTAATGGATTACTACAACAATAACTCTATGGTTCCATCTATCAAGGCCCCCATATCCAGTACTCAGTATTATTAAAATTACTAAAATTACTAAAATTACTAAATTACTAAAATTATTAAAATTATTCAACCAACAACTGGTAAATATTTTTCTCTAATAAATTGACTGACACATTCTATTCAGCATCTATTTCAACTGCCTCTCAACTTCAGTTTGCCTTCACCTCCAAAACGACACCGTGCTCCTTTTCCAGGCTCCCTATGGAGGTACTTCATCAGCTTTGCCATCACACACAATCCTTTCAGACAAGATCTTAACTATTAAATACATCCACCTTTCTCCAGGAGCACAGGTATGACAGTATATTGATAATATCCTCCTCCAAGGAGATTCACTTGACATACTCATTAAGGACATGTAAAGTCCAACATATTTTAGTCCTTTTTGAGTTCTGGTGGTAAACATATTCCTCATTTACAAATTGTACTTACAGATTAACATCAACAGGCACCCCTACAGGTGTCCTCAAAAAAGTCCTTCACTGTAGAGGCTTTGGCAATCTCTTCTCATTGCCTCCTGGAGCATCTGGATATTTACGATGGTCCTAAATTGCCCCAAGCTTCTGATGCAAAAAAACTGCCCTTCTTAGCCTTGTGCTGTACACCAACAAATGACTGCCTACCTACTGGGTTCTCCTGGAAATAGAGGCTCTCACAGACCCTGAACATTGTCACCCTCGACACCCAACATTTTGTTATATCTTGGACCATAGAAACAGCACCTGACAAGGTTGGCACAGCTTACAGAGCCCTCCCTAAAACAGCAGGAAGTTAAATCTGGACCCAATGGCATATTTTACCTGCAGGCGGGGTGGCTTCTCCTGTTCTCAGTTCCTTGCCAGATGTCAGGGTGCTGGAGGAGGTCACCCTTCCCCTGGAAACTTTGGCTACCTGGGGAGCCCCTTGAGATTAACTGAGTGAACAACAATGGGAGCTCACGGACCATGTGAAAGGCACTGCTATCATGTGATGCAGCTCAGTGAAATGTTGCTGCTTTCCATTCCTGTTGCCTCAGCCAGAATGTCTCCAACAAAGGACAGGACCCAAGAAACCAAACTTCAGGCAGTCATCTTAGTGATAGATGCTCTGGCCAACACTGGCCCCATCTTCACGTGTATAATAAACTGTTGGGCTATTGCCTAAAATTGTCCCGTTCAGGGGGGAAAAACCCACCTGGGAATCTCTTGCTTCACATACACCCTAAATATAAATCACAATCACACATGCCTCTGCATAACACCAGGCCACCAATACAAGGCCTTGCTTTGTAATGCTTTATACAAGGAGTATAAGGGCACTCCTGTTCCCTCCAGAGTTACAGACATTACTGGTAGGACACAAGACACATTTCACTTATTAAAGTAACACAATGCTAGGCTCTTGGAAAAGGCATTCCAAAGAACTTTAAAGTCCCTAATAGATCCCAAATAGCCAGTTTAACAGAGACATAATGGTCTCTAACAATGGGTTTTCAAATTCCCGTCCAACCAATAAACCCCTGAAATTCTTTATCTTGTCCCAGGCCTTAACCTAATTTTATAAATTTTCCATCTTATCCTATCCCATAAAGACTGGAGGCCAGATCCAGGGCACATACTCTCCTAGAATTCACTAACCATAGATTGTTTCACAGACCAGGCATCTGATATGGGACCCATCCAAACTTACCTCAACCTAAAAAGCCACATATGACAAATTCACAGCCAACATAATTATTAAGGGTGGAATGAACAAGACAGCGGTGCAACTCTCACCATTATTATTCAACATAGTTTCAGAAGTTTTAGCCATGGCAATCAGGGAAGAAAAAGAAATAAAAGGAATCCAAATCAGAAAAGAAGTAAAACTGTCACTGTTTGCAGATAACATGATGCTATACATAGATAATCCTAAAGATGCCACCAGAAAACTACTAGAGTTAATCAATGAATTTGGTAAACTAGCAGGATACAAAATTAATGCACAGAAATCACTTCCATTCCTATACACTAACAATGAAAATCAGAAAGAGAAATTAAGGAAACACTCCCATTTACCATTGCAACAAAAAGAATAAAATACCTAGGAATAAACCTACCTAAGGAGGCAAAAGACCTGTATGAAAACTATAAGACACTGATGAAAGAAATCAAAGATGATACAAACAGATGGAGAGATATACCATGTTCTTCGACTGGAAGAATCAACATTGTGAAAATGACAATACTACCCAAAGCAATCAACAGATTCAGTGCAATCCTTATCGAATTACCAATGACATTTTTCACAGAACTAGAAGAAGAAATTTTACAATTTATATGGAAACACGAAGACCCCGAATAGTCAAAACAACCTTGAGAAAGTAAAACGGAGTTGGAGGAACCGGGCTCCCTGACTTCAAAGTATAATACAAAGCTACAGTAATCAAGACAGTCTGGTTTTGGCATGAAAACAGAATTATAGATCAATGGAACAGTATAGAAAGCCCAGAGATAAACCCACATGTGTATAGCCACCTTATCTTTGACAAAGGAGGCAAGAATATACAATGAAGAAAAGACAGCCTCTTCAATAAGTGGTGCTGCGAAAACTGGACAGCTGCATGTAAAAGAATGAAATTAGCACACTCCCTAACACCATATAAAAAAATAAACTCAAAATGGATTAAAGACCTAAATGTAAGACCAGACACTATAAAACTCTTAGAGGAAAACATAGGCAGAACACTCTATGACATAAATCACAGCAAGATCCTTTTTGACCCACCTCCTAGAGAAATGGAAATAAAAACAAAAATAAACAAATGGGACCTAATGAAACTTAAAAGCTTTCACACAGCATAGGAAACCATAAACAAGACCAAAAGACAACCCTCAGAATGGGAGAAAATATTTGCAAATGAAGAAACTGACAAAGGATTAATCTCCAAAATATACAAGCAGCTCAGGCAGCTCAATATCAGAAAAACAAACAACCCAATTCAAAAATGGGCAGAAGACCAAAATAGACATTTTTCCAAAGAAGACATACAGATAGCCAACAAACACATGAAAAGATGCTCAACATCACTAATCATTAGAGAAATTCAAATCAAAACCACAATGAGGTATCACCTCACACCAGTCAGAATGGCCATCATCAAAAAATCTACAAACAATAAATGCTGGAGAGGGTGTGGAGAAAAGGGAACATTACTGCACTGTTGGTGGGAACATAAATTGATACAGCCACTATGGAGAACAGTATGGAGGTTCCTTAAAAATCTAAAAATAGAACTACCATATGACCCAGCAATCCCACTACTGGGCATATACCCTGAGAAAACCATAATTCAAAAAGAGACATGTACCACAAAGTTCATTGCACCACTATTTACAATAGCCAGGACATGGAAGCAACCTAAATGTCCATCAACAGATGAATGGATAAAGAAGAAGTGGCACATATATACAATGGAATATTACTCAGCCATAAAAAGGAATGAAATTGAGTTATTTGTAGCGAGGTGGATGGAGCCAGAGTCTGTCATACAGAATGAAGTAAGTCAGAAAGAGAAAAACAAATACTGGATGCTAACACATATATATGGAATCTGAAAAAAACTGTACTGCTGAACCTAGTGGCAGGGCAGAAATAAAGATGGGATGTAGAGAATGGACTTGAGGACACAGAGGGGGAAGGGGAAACTAGTACGAAGTGAGAGAGTAGCAATGATATATATACACTACCAAATGTAAAATGGATGGCTAGTGGGAAGCTGCTGCATAGCACAGGGAGATCACCTTGATGCTTTTTTATGACCTAGAGGGGTGGGATAGGGAGGGTGGGAGGGAGGCTCAAGAGGGAGGGGATATGGGGATATATGTATACATATACTGATTCACTTTGTTGTACAGCAGAAACTAACACAACATTGTAAAGCAATTATACTCCTATAAAGATGTGGGGAAAAAAAGGAAAATGTAAGGGTGAGCTGAAAAAGTAGGATTAAAGTACCCTCTATCATCTTCCATTGCATTGTAGTTTCTATCTTTTGTTCCTGTATTATATTGTATATGTAGTTTATTGGGAGGCTGAGACCGTGAAAGTGAACTCTAGGACTCAAGCTTGCTGGGAACGGAAGGAGTTTATAGAAAATAGTGAGATGAAGTGAAAGACTATGTACTGGACAATTAGAACCCCGTCAGTTTAACCCTATAAATTCTGCCAGTATGACTGCTAGGCTTAATTCAGTCAGAATTCAATCAGAGAAGCTATTCATTCAGTATGTGTAACAATTTATCAATTTTACCCTTCAAATGCACTGCCCATCTGTTGACACCTCCTTTTTCTTCTAGTGGCTCACTTGTAGTGGATTCATCAATGGGTTCTATGTTTTCAGTTCATGTTGGGTTGGACCAATGGGCATTCCAGGAAGGGGGTCAGAGGGAGGAATGAGAGTGAGCTTGAGGTTTGTATTTCCTCAGCTCTCTCCCTGGAGAATCTCTCCTGCATGGTGGCCGCACACCTCATCTTTACCAGCCTTTCTGACAGTATTTTGCTACCACTCCCCTGGCTCCTATCTTTGGGCCAAAGATGGTAACTGCTTGTGCATTGTAAGCCCCAGGTTAATGCAGCTTTCTTTGTGTGGGACAGCTACACATACACTTTTCAAATATTCCTTTTATAATAAATCCTCATGAAAATCATGTTTCAAATGTGTAAAATCTGTTTCCTGATCTGTTTCACTGTTAAACTATTGTTTCCCCACCACTAACAAGTAATTGAGCTGAACATATAGTTAACATATTTTTAAGATTTAAAAAAAATGAGTATTTAAAGCTTCAACTCTGTCTCTAAGAATATCCTTAGGCTATCATAGGTTTTGATATTTGGTACTTGGTGATTTTCTAAGTAGCCTGAAATTTTAAGTTTGATTTCTTCCTTTTCCCAAGAGTTCTCTATAACTGTTTTATAAAAGCAAACATGCAAAAAAAAAAACAGAAATTAAAAAAAAAAACTTTAAAGGATAGAAAATTAGTTTTAATATAATTGCCTTTCATTGGGGTCAAAGAATACAACATATTAATTCTTATTTTAGGAATTTCATTGAGGGTTTCATTTTGGTTTTATATGATCAGTTTATACAAATATTCCATAGATATTTTAAAACTAGATATATGCTCCCTTTGAAGCATGTTAGTATTTTAAAGGAAAAGAAAACAGAGATAAAGAGTGAATCGACAATAAAAGAAATGAAGAGAGATGGGCACAGAGGCAGATAAAATAGAAAGTTTCATAAAGGGACTGAGATAGAGATAGGAAATAAACAAGTACAAAGACACAAAGACTGTAAGACAAATTCAAAGGTAGAGAAGTGTGTGTGTGTGTGTGTGTGAGAGAGAGAGAGAGAGAGAGAGAGGGAGAGAGAGGAGAAAGAAAGTTTAAGATTTATTGATTATGGTGTGAACAGACTAGATTCAAATTTCAGATCCTGACTCTGATACATATTAGCCATTTAACTGCTTTAGGTTTCACTTTTTTAGCATGTAAAATGGAAATATTAACTGTTTCATATCACAGAATTTCTATGCCATAATCCATGCTAGAAGAGAGACTAGCACTGAATACAAATAGATGTTTTCTAGTAATGTATTTACTCTGATATTTTATGGTCACATACTTTTATGTATTTGATCCATTAAGGAATAAATGCAGTATTTTGAATTTTGCACTAAAGTTGATATTTAATAATTCTATTAGTCTCCTAGGACTGCTGTTACAACATACTATAAACTGGGAGGCTTAAAACAATAGAAATGTATTCTCTCATGATTCTGGAGGATGGAAATTTGAAATCAAGATATTGGCAGAGCCTTGCTCACTTCAAGTCTCAAGGGGTGGATCCTTCCTTATCTCTCCCAGCTTTTGGAAACCCCAGGTGTTCCTTGGTTTGTAGCAGCATAACTCTAATCTCTGCCCCTGTCTTCACATGGCCATCTTCTTTCTGTATGTCTTGTGTCTGTGTTTCTTCTCTTACAAGGACACTAGCCAATGTTAGAATCCAACCTAATCCAGAATAATCATATCTTAACTTGATTACATCTGCAAAAACCCTGTTTCAAATAAGTTCACAGTCACAGGAACTGGGTTATTAGGACTTCAACATATCTCTTTGGAAGACAAAATTTAACCCGTAATAGTAAAATATATGTTATTTTTCATTTCTAAAACATTTTAAACTGTATATTTTGATGCCTTATGTCTTAATCGGAGTATATTATGCTTTTCCACGTTCTTATCTACATACGATATGACTAAATGTATGTATTAACTGAACTAATTCTTATACTTAAGCTAACCACTGCTAGAATATTTAAACACAAGTCCAAAATACACAAGATAACCTGAATCATCATATAGTATCAGAAAGTAAGAAAGTGCTAAAAAGAATTCCAAACAAAATAAAAATATCTCAGTAATGGAGGTATCAAAGGGACACAGAAGCCAACTGAAAGAGCTCCCAATGGCCAAAGCTGAAAAAATTTGAGTGAAAATGATAAAGTAGTTTTGGATTATAACACAAAATTTAAAATAAATATCTATGAGTGGGGTGCATACTGATAAATGATTGAATAGATAAATAAATGGGTAAAAGAGACAGATCTCTTTTAGAGAAAAACCAAAGAAATCTGAGCAAAGTATGAACTCTAGCCAATAATATTGTATCAATATTGGCTCATTAATTGTGACAAATGTGACATATTAATGTAGGATGTTAATAATATGGGGACCTCAGTGTGGAGTATATAGAAACTCTGGATTATCTTCACAATCATTCTCTAAACCTAATACTACGCCAAAATAAAAAATAATCATATAATCCTAACATGAAGCTACTCTAAAGATGTATGAATATTAACAAAATAAAATTACTGTGGATGAAAGATTATTTCTAGTTAGAAGATATAAGAATATTAATCAGGCACTAAAGAGAAATAAAAAAGGGGAGATTTGAAATGACCACTTTTAAAATATATTTTGCCTACTACAAAATCTGGCAAAGTCACTGTTTTTATAAAGATGTCACCAAATAGTTCTAAGGAAATGTATGTTGAAAATTAATTGTTGCATATAGCATTAGAAAACTAGTTTCAATATATTTTTCTCTTGTTTTATACTGTACCATTTGTAAATAAATTTTAAATTTCAGGAAGAAATAAGTGCGCTGATCATCTTTCAGAATTCTTGTGAGAAAGACTACAGTCAGAAATATGCCTACATTTCACCTTTATTTCCATTCAACAGAAAATTCAGGAAATACTTGGGTCTTACTCTCTTACTTCTTTTCAGTTTACTCACCTCTTTCCCCTTTATCTACCTGAGGAAAAAAAAAAGTCTAGGATTGTACTCAATTAGAGTGCAAGCAAGTCTACATTTTAGGAAGTTTTAGCATAAGCATTATAAATGGTTGCACTGATTTTGAATTTTTCATTGTTAAAGCAACTAAGCTGTAATTTCAAAGCACTTTTCTATGAATGAACTATCTCATCAACACAATGCTCTCCATTAACAAGAAAAATAAGCTAGAGGGAAGGGCAATGGTGGAGTAGCAAAATCACTTGCTAAAAAATGTTTTCAAAATGAATACCAAGTCAAAATTAGATGGCTGAACAGCTTTTTCATTTGTAAAATTAGGTCAAGACAAGAGGAAGAACATGAGTGTTTCTTGTTCTAAAATAAAACACATGCAAAATTTACACTCACCCTAAACTGTAACAGCTGGGAGGGACAGTACTTGCTATCAACCTTTACCACTAATGAGTTCATCAAAGGTTCTTTCTGTGCATTTGCAATTCCTTTTTAATTCTAATGTAACATGCATTTTCCTCTTTAGTGTCTATGATCTTCCCTTTATAAAAATTGTATTTTAGGGAATTTCAAGGAGAGCTTGTGTGATTTTCTAGAGGCAAAAGGCTTGGTAAGAACCTCAGTATAAAAGGATTGAGTAGTCTAATTTGGAACAGATGAATGCTTTAGTCATTTGCAACATTTGTTGGATAATTTGCCAGGATAACTTTCAACTCACTTTCAAACGATGATCACCACATAACTAATAAGGTGGTGCTGTGAAGTTGAAAATTTCAGTGAGTTCTCTCTTGGCATTTTTAAGGTTGTAACTTTTAAATCAACCACATGAGAGGGCAGGAAGCATCAAGATTACTATGAAATAAAGTATAAAATACTACCTATTTTATGTATATGATATAAAGAAATTTATATATAAAGGAACAACTTAACTTATTCAATGTTTCAAATTTAATATGCACAATATTTCTTGCATATACAAAGTTACATATAGAGTAATTTTGGTGTAATATATATGAAAGTGAAACAATAATTCATTATTTAGATGTATGTTTATACTGATCTGACAATTTTCATCAGTGATTTTTCTTAAATTATCTTTAATCTATAATTATAAGATCCTACTACTGCTTGATTTTACAAATAATTGGGTACAATTTTCTTTTATAGGGGTAGCCCTAACATCAGTCAATCCTACCATGTACTGTTCATCACGGTGGAATAGGAACTCATGAGTGATTTGTATATATAAATATTATGACAACAGAGAAAACACTCTTCAATAAAATGGCTAAAATTTTGATTAATTATGAACTTTTGCAGGAGTTAGATTTTAGATCAGTACTCAAAGAGATAAAATGGATTTAGTTACCAGGGTGTGCTCTTACAGAAGCCCTTTTATTGAATTTGTCATAAGACTATGGATCCTATAGTATTTTTCATGGAAAAGGGTCATGGCAAGCTTATGCCATTTTATTTCTATGGGTAATTTGTGCACTAGCATCCTAGGGCAATGAAGGAAGTTGGCTGATAGAGACTTAAGGGCTTTGAAATTGATTAAGTTTCTATGGAAATTTGAAGTGAATATTTTTAAGAATAGGTAATAAAGGTTATTTTACAAAATGCATGCAAAATGAAACTTGAGCTTCTGCCTATCAATAGGATGAGTTCAACCCCAGGATGTGTGGCTGGCGTTCTGTGTACCTCTGAAGAAGTTGGAGAAAAACCTGTGCTCTGTGCTTCCCACCTCTACTCTCACTACTGTTGCAACCAATCCTCAGGTCACGATGTATCAGGCAAGGTTGTAATCCAGCAGGCCTGGGTCGAATACTGTGTATGCACTTACTATCTCCAGGAATGTCAGTGATTTCCTGAACACTCCAGACTTCACTTCCCTTTGCTGTTGTTTTTTATCTGGTAATTATGGTTTATAATGTTTAACTCACATGACTGCCAAGAAGACTAAATGTAGAAATATAAAGTTCTTGCCATTGTACCTTTTTAATAGCTTAGAGTGGTTAGTAGAATTATTAGAGATAAAGCTTTTATCTTAAGAATATTTATGCAATAAATATGTTCATAGTTTTAAATTATTACCTTCATAAGGTAATAATAATCTTATTATTGCCTATGTAATATTTTAAAATATTACCAAATTATCACTAAATTCTTCCTGCCATTTTAGTGTCTTGCTAAAATTTATAAAATAGATCCCTCTAAAAAAATCTTTTTTTTTTTTATATTCCCATCCCTAATTGTGGCTTTAATATAGTGATATTGATGTCCGAATGTTTTCCCTCCTCATTAAAAAGTGGTGTATTGAAAGCATAAATTGTTCTCTTATCTTTTTTTTTTTTTTTCGGTACGCAGGCCTCTCACTGCCATGGCCTCTCCCGTTGCGGAGCACAGGCCCCGGACGTGCAGGCTCAGCGGCCATGGCTCACGGGCCCAGCCGCTCCGCGGCATGTGGGATCTTCCCAGACCAGGGCACGAACCCGTGTCCCCTACATCGACAGGCGGACTCTCAACCACTGTGCCACCAGGGAAGCCCTGTTTTCTGATCTTACAGATGAGGTTTGGATTTTGGTCCAGATGGTAAATTATAGTAAGTTATGTTAAGACCCTATGAATTTACAAATGGATTTAATTAAACAAAATATTTCAGAGTATTATGAGAATCAGTGATTTTTTTCTTAAATCATTATCTTAAGTGGGCAAAACAAAATGTTCTATGTAGTTCTCTACATATTTGGTAAGTGTCTTTATCGTTTGGTGCAAAGCTTTTAGTCAATAAGTCAAATATGCATTAAAATAGTCATTCAAAAACAAATTTTAAAATATGAACATACTTCCACATGGCTCCAAAGTGCTAGCCATCTTTGCCCTGAAACTGTTAATAGAAACATAGGAATAGTTATATTTAAATATAAAATTTTTATTATTATAAATTAATATTAGATGAAAATGAGTGAAGTTACAGATTAAGTGATGTGAAAACTTCCAACAGTCTTAATAGAGTGTGAAGAAAAACAGCTTGTAAGACTTAAGTGATGTGACAACCGTCCCCAAACATGACAACCCATGGTGGTTTTTCACAGTTGTTTTTAGCAGTTATCCTTCTGTAAAATTTACTTGCAAGCAGGTTCTCATACATAAGTGAAGCTTAAAAAAAATCATTCTCATGGTTTTTCTCTCTCTCAGCATATGTTAGAGTTGAGTGGCAAAGGCATTTTTCCAAATGATAAACATTTTGCTTTTTTAAACATTTGGGTACCACTTACCCATAGCATACTGTGGGATAAAATATTGTTTGCTAAATATCTTTTATCATTTTATTTTCCCCACTAGGCTAACATACAGAGCAAGTGCTTATTATTTAAATTTACCAGGTACCCTATTAGTATTTTATTGCTGTTTGAAATCTTACTTTCTCTATCTATATTTATTTTTTCAATCTAATTGGCTTAGTTATAAACTCTGTATTTCAAAATGCCCATAACATTCAATAAAGTCTAATACTTATCCCATTTATAAAGGTGAGGTATGCCAGTTGGTAACCCAAAATATGAACTCATAACACAGTTCCAGTGCCCTGAAACTTCAAATTGAAGGTAACTTACTTCTTAGGACTTTATCTTATTCATTGACACGTTGGGTGAAATCTCAGGAAATGACTATAGTTTGACTTTTTAAATTTTCAGAGCAAGGAAAAATATACACAAAACCACCTAAATATTTTTAGAAATAATGACTCAGTGGAATCAGGATATAAGGATCGGAATTAACTTTTCTGAGGGTTTATGACAAACTTTGTTAGGTGATAAACTTCTGTTATCTCTTTTAATCCTTAGATCACAAATAATTTAGTTATATGTTTATTTTACAGATGAAATAAAAATGTCCGAGAATTTAGATAAGCTGTTCAAGTTGATACAACACATGGTTGAATTTTCACAATTCAGGTCCCACAGATTCTAGAGATTAACATGGCCACTGGTACATATTTCCTTTTCTACATTGACATACTGCCTTTCTATGTAAAACATGATGAAGAAATAGAATGTAATGTAAATAAGATAAATTCACTGCAATTTTTGAACAAACAAAACAGAACTATATGCCTCAATATGTTTACATGTATACAATGTGCATAATATACACACAGAGAGACACACACATGTATATTTACAGGATACAAACATATATATATATCCTAGACACAAAGTCTGAACATAAAGCAGTAGTTTCCATTGCCATAGACAGAAAAACCACACGCCACTCCCTGTGATAAGCAAGTCTTTAGTCAGGATTGTGCAAAATATGTAGAGCCATCAGGTGATGGAAGGAACTGCCTTTTTTTTTTTTTTTTTTTTTTTTACTGTGAATTAATATAGAATTCTGACCTCTAAAGACTATGGTTTGTATTTTCCTAGTATCTCCCAGTAAGCTAACAACAACAAGTATATCTATACTGTTTGTTTGCTTGCTTGTTTATTTCAAATCACGCATTGTGCACTCTCTCCAGAGTAACCACTGGAAACTGTGTGGAATACTGCTGTGTGAAGAAAACTGCTGAAGTCTTCACTTACTACCACACTTACAGCCCTTAAAGACATGTTGACATATAATACAAACCTAGGTATTTGTTGATTTCTTTGATTCTTGTTTATTTGGAGCATTCTTTTATTTACATATAATAAAATAGTTAAGAGCATAGAATCTGGAACCAGATTGCCAGGTTTGGAATACAGGCTCAGTGATTCACTAGCTATGTGCTATCAGGTAGTTTACTTAACCTCGCTATTCTTCTGTTTTCCCTTTGGTAAAATGAGGATACCTCACAGCATCATTATGAGGATATTAGGAATTAAGATACAAAAAACATTTAGAATAGTACATGAAAAATAAGTCTAAGGATATTAGGGTATTTATAACATGAATGTGGAGTGTAATAACTACTGATAAAAGAAACACACCCACATATACCACACAGCTTAAGAAATTCATCATGACCACTATCTTAGAAAACTCCCATGTTCTTGCCCCAAATCCTACCTTCTTCCTTTCCTCCAAGAGCTAACAACTACTCTGAATACTCTGTTTATCATTTGCTTGCTTTTCTTTATACTTTAACCACATCAGTATGTATTCATTAAGTAGTATATGTCAACATTATATCATTGACTTGGTCACATTTTTGAAATTTCAAACATGAACTCAGAGAGTATGTGTAGGGGAAGTTCAACTAGATTGGGAAAGCTCTATGCTTATCTCCAGGAGCCCCTAGAAGACTGACTTTGACTTTTGGCCACCAAAGTGAGGAGTGGGATAACTAGCTGACTAATGATTTGTAAGATTCTACTTAAAGTCTAAAACTACCCTGGTAGCCCCCAGGCCCAACTGGTTTATTGATGGCTTCTCTCTAGAGCAAAAGAACCAATAAGGGAATAAATGTATACGTTTGAATGATCTAAGCATACCAACTAAAATATAGAGAATGTCAGAATGGGTTAAAAAAAGAGAGAACCCAACTGTATTTTTCCTACCAGAAACCCATTTTAAATATAAATATTCTGATACCTTCTGAGTAAAGAATGGGGCATGTTTAACACTGCTTAAGTGAAGGCAGTAGTAGCTATATCAAGTTTAGACAAAGCAAATTTCAGAATAAGGAAGATTATCAGGCCTAAAGAGGGACATGAAATAATAAATTCTTCAAGAAGACACAACAATACACAATGTGTATGAACCTAACAACAGAATGTCACATTTCTAAGATGTTGAAACTAAATTCTCTTAGAAGTATCACTTTGACATATATTAAATGTGACTCAAATACTTGAAAAATACGTGAAATGCAAATCTAATACTTGAAATTATACACAATTTCTTCAGAATTTAATAATGAAAAATCAAATCAAAAATAAAATATTCACATTATAAATAAACCTAGACACATTTTTTCTCTACTTAAGTCCCCTGCATCCAAACCACCAACTGACTTTGTCAAAAACAGCATGGTTTTTCATTATCTCCTGACTAGATTCTGCAATTGTGTTACATTTATCAGCCAGGTAAAGTTAAAGTTACATAGATAATTCAGAGATGTATCCTATTGTTGTACTTAGGAAGAAGGCATTTGAGATAATTACTTTTTTTTTACCTTGTTTCTCTCTTCAGGATAATTTTATTGAATATTGCAACCAAAAAAGGGCAAAGAGTAAATTCTTATTCTGTATTGCCCCAGAGCAATGACAATCAGCTGGTGAACAATTTGCCTAATGAAGCAGTTACCACAATCAGAAGATTCCCTGAAATCAAGGTTATTCGGGCTTTTTAATAGTACTTCACAGCCTCTTCATGCACTAGAGCATGGGGTTGTAGAGCATTACAACCATTGAACATAATACCATTCTGTTCTTTAAAATCTTTAAAAATATCTATAATATAGTATTAATGCTCTTTTAGGATTTGAAATGCAGCAAACATTTTTCTAACCTACAAAATGAGGGGGAAGGAAGAAAGAAAGCTCTATATCCTTTAAAAACAAGTACCTTTGCATTCACTTTTATATAATAAGTGGTAGTTTGATCAGTATTCAAAGTATACACTAAACAATTGTTGCCTTGAAAAGTTACTTTTATTTTAACCTCTCTTACTGGCAACAATCATATTACATGCATACTTAATAATGAATATGTAGAAGACCTTTTCTTAGTGTTATCTGGGGGTTTGTTAGAACACACAACCACTTAGAATTTTTTTTAGATGAATCTATGATGGGAGCATATTCTGATGCACACTGGAAAATAAAATTTCTGTTTCCAACTAATAATTTATATATGTAAAGGAATTTGGGGGTTTTTAAAGTATCAAGATATCTAAATATATAAATACAAAATGGCTGATGCATAATTGTTACTAAATAAATGTAAGCAAATATTATATTTACAGGAGATGATGGTAGGAGACGACAGCAATAAATGAGAAGATCTCAAAGGTCAATTTATGTAGAAATAAAATTATTCCATGCAGCATGTATAAAACCTCAGGCAAGGAAATTAAAAGATTACAATATTTCAGGACAAGAGCAAATAGAGGAATTATGCCTGCTTTCACCTTTCTCTAATATTCTAGATAAAATTTAAAAGGCTATATCCAAATCAATCTGTTAAGCAAAAGTCCAACTTGGTCTGTCAAAGTGAGTTTGTTGTATCTCTCTCTCTTTCTTTATTCTTATAAGAGGAGGGAGGGAGGAAGGAAAGGAGGTGACAGGCAAAGGGAGAAAGAGGCAAGGATGACAGAAACTTTTGCAATAGGAAAACCAGCCATGGGATCGGCAAGCATCTTAACGGTTAGGCAGAAAAGTGCTTTTGTTTTATAGGGAGTAGTAAACCAAGCTAGAAATAACCAGGTATGGGGAAGTGGGATGAGTGAGGGTGACATGATGTGACAGTAGATCAGAGAATGTTTTAACCTGAAGTCAGTCTATTCTTAGAAGGGCCTGAAGGAGGGCTTGCATGCCTGTTCAAGGTGAGGATGTGTCAAAGTCCAGGGCCCAGAAAAAAGAGAAAAATATCTAAAGTTTTTTTTAACAGGTATTTTATTCCAATTGACCAGTGGGGACAAAAGAGTTCAGCTCATCATGTATGAGACACAGAAGGAGGATCTGTGTCTGACCTCATCATAGGTAATTAAGGGGACATTCATGAGTCATATCTAAGACATATGGGGAAGGGTGGCTCCTGGCAGTAAGACCCCTTCATCATTGCTGTTTTCCAAGAGCACAGGACTCAAGCCAAATTCAATTTTGTCACACCTACAATTCAAAATGTTTAATACTGTTATCTTAAAATCAAGCTCACTATATTCTTCCTACTAATCAATTGATCTCCAAACTGAGTATCACTTTCCACCCAGCTGTTCAATACAGAAATCTGTAAGTTATTACTTGACTCCTCTTCCTACAGACAGCCACTCTCCCTCTATAGACTATCCTCCCACTTAAATATATTTCAAATTTGTAAATATCTTTCTATCTCAATAGCCTCCTCTTGTTCTAAGCTATTGTCATTCTCACCTGAACTGCTGTAACATCCTTTAGTCTAGAGATTTCTCTCATTTTATTCTCTCCAGTATAGATTATCTGTTAAAATTCAACTAAACCTCAGGCACTACTGTCTTGAAATCTTCCTTGTTTATATCTGATCTTCAGATACTGACCAGAACCTTTTTTAACCTAACTACATGAAATCTGGCCTTCTTTACCTCCACACCTTCTTCATTTCACTCTCCCCATCGTTCTCATTATTCAAACACCTCAACAAGGTTTCCAGGCTCCTATCACCTGGACTCTTTCTACCTTCTCCATTTCTTGCGACTAGTCACCCCACCTATAACCAGTGCGTCACCTCTACTGAACTTGTGTCTGCACCCCATGCTTATGTATATAGATTTGCCTTTTCTCAGGTTATTTACACAAAATATTCTCTATCTGCAAATTCAAAGCTTTTCCATTTTCTCTATCCCTGAATATGTTTTTTTTTTTAATCTTTTTGTAACTTTGGGAGGATAAGTTCCTGTGTACCACTTGGTACATAGTATAGACTGAAAAATGCATTGAAGGAAGAAAAAGATTGAAAAAATGTATGCCTTATCAAATATACAAAAATATAAAATATCTACCTAGCTATCTTCAAATATTTACACATGGCAGTGCTCATTCAAAAATAATTATTTTAATATCAACAATTTCATAGATGAAGAAAGAAATAACTAGCTAGATTCTGCTGATATCACACATAGAGTTATTTAATTTAGTATATTACACTTAAAAATGAAAACAACATAATTTATGAACACATAGTATTTCAGCTGCATAATAATTAAAATTATTTAACTCACAATGAATAGGTTCTATTATACACCAAAAGCCAGCCTTTTCCTCTACACATTTGCTCAAATGAGAGACCAGAAGCCTTTAGGGAAATAATTTATGCATATGAAAAGGCATATAATGTTTAAAAAAACTGTAATAAAAAATCATATATAAATAAGTATATGTGAATATCTGATCATACCCAAACATTCTTCAAAATGAATGAGCCATTTAAAATATTATTTCAGATAGTAATATTTTATAAGCATATTCTTGTTACATTTTTAAGAATAAGAAGACATATACTAACATTATGTCTCTGAAAATTGTAAATAGGAGTAAATTTTTTAATTGAAGTCTATTCTTAGAAAATAAATTCTTTATGAATGAAAGCTAACTTCATAGTTTATTTTTTTTGTTTCTTTTTAGGTATAAATGTTTCCCCCAAAATATACTAAGCTGAAGTAATTTTGAAGTAATACTGTAAGAAGATGTGAACAATTAAAAGGTTAATTGCTAACCAGAAAAGAATTCCATTATACTGGTTTCATTTTTCTTTGACTATTGAGTATATGACATACCCAATTAAAATATAGATACTTTAAATTCAAGATAATAAGAGAGTTTCAGTTAAAATTTTTGGTAATAATTATGTGAGCTTTTAAAAATTTCTTATATCATTAGAATCAATTTGTCCCGCAGGGGATACAAATGAGAGTTTGTTAGGATGTATATAGATGGGTGTAAATTTTTTTTCCAGATTGTGAGTAATTTTCTTTTTTAAAGCCCTCATTGAAATATTTTGGTATTCCATGTAAATCTCTTAGAATCTTAGTTTCCTGGGGTCATTGTGGAAGTATACAAATATATGTTAAAAAGTATACATCTATAGTTTTCTATTTCTTTGCTAAAGCTTATGGCACAATAAAAGTAAAATTTAAACAAAGTGCCAAGAAGTCCTAATAATACCTGTAAACTGAAATTGCTTTATGTCCATTTTTTCCCTAAGCTTATTGCAAGTCTTGCAGAATATCTTTTCAAAAGTCAAATGGAAGGATGCATATTATTAGCTTGTGACTACATGCACAGTAAGTTCAAACCCATTACATTGGTCAGTAAACTTTTGTCAATTTCATGGTAAAATGTTAGTTGAATTTTTGACAATTTTTGATATTAGTACACATCCTCAAATCCTTTGTACGTTGTTTGCAAGAACCTTAAAAATAAGCTTGTTTAAATAAGTTTTGCTTCTGACTCTCATTCTCTTTTAAATTGTGGTTGAACTGGTAGATGAACTAGCTAATAATTTTTATAACACTAAATTATTATCACTAAACTAATCAGAGAAATTAAGCTGAATACACTATATTTTATCTTTATTTCTTCTTCCCCCAAGTAATTATTTAACTTCTTTCTTTTTAAAATATCTTTGCAAATTTACTATGAATAGAGGGCAAATATTATCTATCCCAAGACTCTCATAACAATTTTTGAAAGTTTTTGTTGGTTTCATACATCTATAAGCTTATCTCTCTGTATTTTCTATGTCCTTCTTGACTCAGTTGAAAAGGTATCTGCACTTTTATAGGTGGAAATTTCTCAGTTCCCACAGTTTCAAAGATTCCTGCTTTGAATTTTTGGGCCGCCAATTTAAAAAATAAGTTTAGGGCTTCTCTGGTGGCGCAGTGGCTGGGAGTTCACCTGCCAATGCAGGGACATGGGTCAATGCAGGGGACCCAGGTTCAATCCCTGGTCTGAGAAGGTCCCACATGCCACAGAGCAACTAAGCCCATGCACCACAACTACTGAGCCTGTGCTCTAGAGCCTGAGTGCCACAACTACTGAAGCCCACACGTCCTAGAGCCCGTGCTCCGCAATGAGAGAAGCCACCGCAATGAGAAGCCCACACACCGCAAAGAAGAGTAGCCCCCACCCACTGCAACTAGAGAAAGCCTGCGTGCAGCAACGAAAACCAAATGCCGGAAAATATAAATAAATTAATTAATTTATTACAAAAAAGAAGGAGAAATTTATCATTGATATTTTTTCTCCTTCAGGGAACTAATCTAACAAGCAGGAATTTGAGTTTGCCCCTGGAGCAAAATGAGTTCACTTTTATCTATCCTAATGTTAACTTTTAACCCAAGGAAAATTACAGTAGCCAGTGGCATAATAGCAGAGCCACATTTCATTTGTCTAGCCTTGTTATTTTGTTGTCTTTTCCTTATGATTGCTTACACTAGTGTCTCCACTGAATGTGCTTTCAAATAGTCTCACAGCATGTTCAAGTGAAGCTTCAAAAGTTTTAATTTAATTCTGGACAGATGAGTCTGTCAAAATTATAAAATTTTATACCAGCTTAGCCTGTTATATTCTCAATAGTGATAGCTCTTGTTTGTTCTACAATAAAAACAATACATCTTCCTTTTTCAGCTCCAACAGGTAAAGAACTTGAAAGTTGTCACAGCACACTTATAGCAAAAAAAGCTGGAAAAACTGAAAATCAATGACTTTTCTTGACCCATCAGAGAACTGCTACCCTGTAATCTAAAGAGACAAGCAAATCGAGAGTTATAGCTGAGATTAGCTTCCTTGCAGCAGAAGCAGAATAAACTGGTAGGAATTTTTAAATGATAATTCTTAAGCCAGTGTCTGAATGTGGACTAGATCAAAAGTGAGAAAGTTCTGGGGGCCACAGTCTTAGGAGAGTCACCACACTTTCATGGTTTTCCTGCAGGAATAATACCAGATTCACATGGTGAACAGCTGAGAAAATCCCACCATGGCTCTGGAGGGCAGGAGAAGAATATCCATTGTGAAATATCTCCACAGGATTTCATGTAGCTGAGTCCTACTTTTCAGAGAAAAAAGACTTTACCAAAACTTTATCTAGTTTTGGGGGGAAGAAGATTTCTCCCCTTGCAAGTTCCCCTAGTCTTCCTGAATCTACAAAAGGTAAGAGGAGCAAAGAAATACTTGTGAAGGTCAAGCCCAGACATATATGCCCACTAAAAGACTGAGATTTATATATAAGATCACAGACTGCCTCCTATCCTTCACACCTCACCCCTACACCTCCAAGGCTCCAGTATAATAATAGTGAGCTACAGCTAAATGAAGTGAGAGGTATATTCTCTATTGAAGGAAGAGTTCATAGAGAAACCCAAAGACAACAGAGAAGGTAAAACAAGACCACCAGATGAATTTCAGGTACTTGGCATATACAACTACAAGAAATAATGAAACAGTACAGAATAACATGAAACTACGTACTAAAGTTTTCAACAAAAATTACAAGGCATGCTAAAAAGCAAGCAAATACAGTCTGAAGGGACAAAGCAAGCATTAGAAACAGACTCAGATAAGATAAAGATGTTGGAATTATAAGAGGGAATTTAATAAATTATGATTGTATATTATGGATTCTAATGGAAAAAATAGAAAATTAGAAAATACATAACCAATGGATAACGAAAGTATAGAAATGTAAACTGTAAGAAACTGTAAGAGAAAAATAATGGAAATCATAAGCACTGTCACAGAAATTAAGGATATTTTTGATGTACTCATCAGCAGACTTGAGAGACCCACCCCCAAAACAAAAAGAGCTTGAAGATATTCCCAAAATAAAGGAGACAAAAAGAAACCCTAACTTTCAAAAATTGCGAATCACTATATTGAACACCTGTAACTTATATAATACTGTACATCAACTATACTTCAATTTTAAAAAAAGAAATTGGTAAAGAAAAGAAAATGAATTTTTTTTAAACCACAGAATTTTCAAGAACTGTGTGAAATTTTAAAAAAGGTGTAACATTAAACATCAAATGGATAAAAACTAGACATCTACAAGAAAGATGAAGAAGCCCAAGATAAATATAAAATCCTGAAAGACAGCAGAGAATTAAAACATCCTACATACTATTTGATTCCAGCTACAGTTGATATTTGAACAGCACAGGTTTGAACAGCACAGATCCGTATATAGGTGGATTTTTTTCAATAATGATCCATAACTGGTTGAATCCGCCAATGGGGGAACTGCTGATACAGAGGGCTGACGTTTTCAGGTGCAGCGGGGGTGGGGGGGGGGCTTGTCAGTCTTGAACAATTTGGGAACCTCCAAGTTGTTCAAGACTCAACCATATATGTGCCTGGAAAAAGCGAAACTGGAGACAGTAGAAAGATCAGTGGTTGTCAGCGGTTAACAGGGAGGGAGGGTTGAATAGGTGCATTACAGAGGATTTTGTGGGCAGTGAAGCTGCTCTGATATTACAATGGTGGTCACACATCATTACACATTTTCCCAAATTCATAGAATGTGCAACAATGAAAAACTCTACTGTAAATATTGACTTTGAATGATAATGATGTGTTAGTGTAGGTTCATCAGTTGTAATAAATGTACCATTCTGGTGTGAGATGTTGATAATGGGAAAGGCTATGTATATATGAAGACGGGTTATACAGGAGAATCCTGTACCCTCTGCTCAGTTTTGCTGTGAGCTTAAATTCTGTGCTAAAAAATAAAGTCTACTATAATTCAACAATTAAGTAAATGGATGTAGATGGTGGGACACAGGTTTATCATTGTTGGAAGGGGATTTATGGGTAAGCAAGGGAAGGAGACTAGAATGATCCATGTGGTAATGGATTAAACTGGGAGACATTAAGTATAAACTCATGTCTACCTTAATATAGTTACAGGTGGTTATATATAGAAATATTTATAGGTTTATGTTTTACAAATAAGTTAGTAGACACACATGTATTTCTTTACTCTGTCAGCTGAGGTGGCCTAGAAGCAACACCACCCTGGTAGCAACGAACTAAACTAGTGCACAGATCCTGTTTTCTAATATCATTCTCCAACCTAAGGAACAAAGGTGCCTTGAATAAAAGGCTGATTCTAGGATGGGGGCAGGAAATACACAACATGAACCTGAAGCATCTTGTGGTCCCAGAGTGAAGAAGTGCTAAAAAGAAAAATTAAAAATACAGTGATGGGAGTATGCCAAAGGCATGTAGGAGCCAACTGGAAAAGGTTCCAATATCCAAAGCTGGAAAAATGTGAGCAAGATACAAATGACACAGTATTGGATGATAACCGGAAATACAAAATAAACATATATGAGGCCACTCTGATATAAACTAATGACTGATTTAATAAATAAGGAAAAATATAAAATATATCATGCATAAGTATTCCTAATAATTTGTGTAGACTCCACACCAGTAAGAAAGTGGAACGCAACCACCTATTCCTTATGTGTGGGCTGCAAATAACAACTACCTTTCCAAGAGTAAAACATGAAAAGAAGAAGAAAGAGTACTTGGCGGTGGAGAAATCTGACAAATATTACTTCAGCCAGGTGATCAAGATCAGCGCCAACAATGCAAAGTTATATTGATAGTGTGTACTCTTTATATGATGAGATGAAAATAACACTTTACCTCTGTGGTCTTCTGCTCTAAAACCCATGACCAGCCTAGTGATGAGAGAAAAAAAAAAAAAAGAGAGAGAGAGAGAAACATTTCAATTGAGAGAAATTGAGAAATTCTACAAAATACCTGACCTTACTCCTGACAAAGGCATTCAAACAAGGAAGTTCTGAGAAAAAGTTACAGCCAAGAGAATTCTAAGGAGACATGGCTATGAAATATTATATAATATCCTGGTTAATATTGTATGATATCTGGAAAAAGACATCAGGTAAAACTAAGAAAATGTGAATAAAGTGTGCCCTTTAGCTAATAATAATATATCAATATTTGTTCAATAGTTGTAACACATTTCCCTTACCAATATAAAACGTTAACAATGAGAGGATTCTGGTTCTGGGTTCTGGTTTATGGGAAATCTCTGTATTATTGTCATAAATTTTCTGTAAGTCTAAAACTGCTCTAAAATTAAAGAGGCTTTAAAAAATGGAGGTATAAGGCCCTGATAAATTTTTACAAGAAGAAACATTATTTATACTTTTCAGTTTCCATAAAATTTTATCATTGCTTCTTGGCCTGAATGCATATACAAGTAACTATGTGTAATAGATATGTGATATTTGAAGTGCAAATATAAATATATTTTGATATAAAATTCATTAAGAATTAGTCAAAACAATCATAATTTTCTTTCAAAAATGAATTATTTCATCTTTGGCTTTAATCAATAAATATTTATAGAATGAACATCCCTTCTACTCATCGGAAATACTACCCTGCAAACATCCATATACTTATAATCAATATTGTACCTGTTATAATTATGTAATTAATAAACTCTACTCTCTTTAAATCCATATTCTCAGACAGTTTGCTGGCTCCTCCTCCTCTGCTAGTTTTCTAAATGCTGTAATATCCCAGGATTCTGTCTCTCTTCTCCATCTTCTGTTTTCTGCTTACATTTGATCTCTATGCTAATAATTACATATTTATGTTTCTTAACTCTGTCCTTCATTTTATACAATATGTGACTTCTTTTCTGAGCATCATTCTCATGATAATACAAATGTTTACTTGAGATGTCCAATGTGGTTGTCTAATTGGTGTGTTAAATGTAATACAGAAAACAGACCACTTAATTTTTTCCCCAAATCTTCTCCACCCCCTCTCCTTCATCAGATATCATGAGTCTTCCAATTATTTGGGTCATAATTCTCTCCACACCTCATTCAGTTTACTTGCAAACCTCATCCTTTCCAGCTTCAAAATATATCTCAAATCTGACCACATCTCACCATTACCACATCTACCCTTCTGACATTGTCTACCAAAGTCTCTCACCTGACTCCTGAAATACACTATTTCATTTCTTGCTTCAGTTTGCTCCTAACAGCCAAGCTGTTCTGAGTACAACAGTTAAAGTGATATTTTAAATAGTTGTATTACTTCCCTGGTCAAAACTTTAGATGCCTTGACACACATTTAGAATAAAATCCAACTTTTTACGGTAGACTACAAAAGTATAAATAAGCTGCTCCCTCCTCATCTTTCTGAAACTCCCTCCCATAATGCTTCCTTCTCCCACTCCTTGCTAGATTCAATACTAGGACTTCATCTCATTCCTAGGTCAACAAAAGTTTGTTCCTACCCAAGAATTTGGCTCTTGCTATCTCCTCTGCAGGGAGCAATCATTTCCCAGAGCTCCTTGGTTCACTCTCACTCACTTGATTCTGGTTTCTGTTTTCAAAAAAACATTTTAACTGGCTTCTGAGATAGACTTTCCCAAATAACGCTACCTAAACATTAGTCCACCACAACTCGATCAAACTCTGAAATTATACTTTGTTTTTCTTATGGCACTTTTCACAAACCAAAATTATATTTTTATTTATTCACAGTTTTTATCAAAAGGCTCCAGAATGGAAGCTCTGTTACAGCTTGGCTGTCCATCTTTACTTCTCTCACTTGTTCCTTCCTCTCTTCCTTTCTCCCTTCCTCTCCCACCCCTTTCCTTCCATCTTTTTTCCTTCCATCTTTTTTCCTCCCTTTTTTCCTGTCTATCATTACTTCTTGCCACTTCTTCTTTCTTCCTTTTTTTTTACCTTCCTTCTAGCAGTTCTTTGCATTACTCTGTCTCCAGCACTAAAAACATTACAAACACATTCACATATTCTTACTTACATACATCATATACTTAAAAACACCCATGACACTGGAATCATTAAGTGAAATTAGTTTTACTATTATAAATGAGAGAAGCAACCTAATGATGAAATAATTTTAAAAAGTATATTCATATAGCTAGTTCGACTCCTCAACTATTCCATTCAAAATTTTCAGACAAAATAATCACATCAAAATGGATTTACACACACAAACATACAAACACTAATATATATGTATAATCTGCCTATTAAAATATTAAAACTTCTTTTTTAGAAGGAAATGTAGCTAATTCATTTCAGAGAGCTCAAGAAGTATCTCTAGCCAGGCTCATGCATCATTTAACCTCTATAAATCATTTTTTGATCTTCTAAAAAATAAATGCTCACTAAAGCATGGGATAAGAGAAGGATAATTGGTTATGGCATAAACTATACAGAAAGTATTTGGGAAATAGTATTTATGTGCTTTGAAAAGAAAATAATCATTTATGGCATAGCATTCAGAATCTAATTTTCATGAGTAATTATCCCATTCCTTTTACTCTGACTCCAAAACACTATGTACAGAATTAAAGAAAAAGAAAATGGAAAAACTGATAGACGCTTGTTTATTCTCCCAAGCATGAAAAGGGAAAAAAGAACAAACAAAAATTGTTAATTATTACTTTTAATAGTAATAGCTATTGCTTTTCCCTATCAACAGTATACAAATATATTAGGGATGATACTGAAGTTGGTTAGTTATAAATAAAATTCAAATTATTGATATAGGGGAAAAAGTCTAGATAGACCAATGACATTTTCAAAATGGAATTTGATAGCCTTTTTTGGTCATATTCAAATAATTAATTTAGGTAGTTGAGGTAAACATAAAAAAAATATACTTCATGGAAAAATGTTCTATGCAGGGGTCTTCCCTGGTGGCGCAGTGGTTGAGAGTCTGCCTGCTGATGCAGGGGACACGGGTTCGTGCCTTGGTCTGGAAAGATCCCACGTGCCGCGGAGCGGCTGGGCCCGTGAGCTATGGCCACTAAGCCTGTGCATCCGGAGCCTGTGCTCCACAAAGGGAGAGGCCACAACAGTGAGAGGCCCGCATACAGAAAAAAAAAAAAAAAAAAAAAAAAAATGTTCTATGCATTTACTGAAAATCACACTCATATACAGAATGGAAACTATCTATATGCTTATCTTTTCTTTTTGTTCTATCTAAATGTATATGTGCCTTCTACCTGCTGAGAAGCATTCTAGGCTCTAGGGAGCCAATGGATTCTATGCCATTGAGAGAGTCAGAAAGCACACACCTTCAGGAATACAATATGTTAAGGAAAGTTGTATGATAGAAGAAAAAAATGCTGCCTGGTTTGGGGTGAGTTGAGGATTTAGTATAAATTTAGTATAAACTAAGTGAGGAAGTGAACCTTGATAATCTGGGAAAAGGCTTTCAAGCAAAAAACACTTCCTCTTAAAAGCTTCAATTAGTTCATGATTTTTTTTTCTTAACATTTTCTTTAACTTATTAGAATTTGTAGCAGTTTAAAAGTACTCCCAAATTTAGCTTTTATTCTCACCTCCATCCTCAGCACCATTCCTCAGACACAAACATTTTAAATAATTTTAATTAAAATGAATTATTATAAAAATTAAGATAAAACTTATAAATATTTATTAATATTAATAATATAAAATTTCTGTTTCATTCACTTCATCCCACCAACAAATATTTTGAAGCAAATATGAAAAACATTACTTTCCTTTAAATATTTTGCATATACCTCTACAGACAAGAACTGAATTTTAAACATAATCAAAGTACGATCACACACACATATATACATATACACACACACACACCACACACACACACACACACACACACAAATAATATCTTTAAAAATATAATCAAATATTCAAGAAAGTTTTCACAATTCTCTGTGTCCTCAACATTTAAAAAAATTATTTGAATTGGGATTCAAACTATGTCCACCCCCTGCAATTGGTTACTTTGTCTCTTAAAACTCTATTAAATCTTGCGTTTCCCCCACACACCCCTATCACAGACAGTGTCCTTTGTTTTATAAAATTTCCCTCAATCCAGAATTTGTTGGTTACCTCCCTGTGATTTTGTACCACTTAAATACAATCTGACCTGGCTACTTCAGCCTAAGGTGGTTATGACTTTGCCTGGGGTGTTATACCTGATTTTTGTAAAAGAACAGGCTTTGATAAACATTTTCTATTAAGGGACAGATTGTAAGTGTTTTGGGCCATAAGGTGTCTGCCACTTCCACTCAGCTCTGCTGTTGTAATATGAAAGCTGCCACAGACAGTATGTAAATGAAGGATGGGGCTGTTATCCAATAAAACTTTATTTGCAAAAGCAGATGGCAGGTAGGATTTGGCCCATGGGCCATAGTTTGCTGGCTCCTGATTTATACCAGGCTTTTAATATGCATATAGCTAAAGCCAACTTTACACTAATGATATGGTTATTAACAATACATTTGTACAATTACTGAAGGAGAATTTTTAATACAATAATTTCTTTTAGCTTAGTATTAAATTATTATCTTATTATACAGATTGTCTTTATTACAAAACAAAATTTTAACGCAGGATCATATGATTAAACTTAATTATATAAACTATATACAAAATACATAGTTTGAGGAAAATTTGGAGACGGTTTAGAATAGGGTCCTCATTTATGGAGAAAATAACTGATGCCAATAGATGAAATTACTTGCTAATCAGTACTTGAGAGTTATAAAATTTATTGGCACATTAGGATAATGTTTTAATTTACCTGAAACTTGGAAAATTTTATTTAAAAATTTCCCCTCTTTTCCCATCTAGATTAGAATATTTTTGTTTCTTAAATATTTTTTGTATAAGTATTCATTCAAATAAAAAAAGAGGGTGCATGCACTCTCTCCACACAGAAATTTCTTTATACAAAATTCATTTATGAGATGAAACTTTAGCTGAAAACTAAGGTGTCCTCCTAACAGCTGCTCTGAAAACATGCATTTTGGGACAACTCAGATGGTATAAACCATTCTATATTATAATTAACAAGTAATTCCCAGTATTGTTGCAGTTCAATTACTTAGACACACAAAAAATGGCAACATTTATTTTTCAGTGCTTTGAAAACAGCTGTGTGAAGCCATCATCTCTCCATAAATTTTGTAAGATGTTGAATATATTTGCTTAGTTGTCAAAGTTATGACACTTCTAAGACAAAGAAGATGAAAGAACACTGAACATGGCCACAGTTGTGGATTTTTAAACAAAAGAAGAATGAATCTTAAACAAGGATAAAGAAACAGCATGCTTTCATATTAAAAAGTGAAAAATATAATATCTCTATACTCATACCAAATGAAAGTATTTAAGATAGGAACATAAACAATATTTTATAATTTATTATTGTGATGTTATCCATAACTAATAGGGATATTATTTTAAATATATGTTTATGTGTATTAATACATGTATTTTATATATTTATATACATAATTATATATATGCTTGAATACAAATATGTATATACACACATGCAAATAGACAATATATCGTTCAGTGAAAAATTGAATTTATTAATTAGTAACAGTGAGTATTTGTTTTAAGATGTGGCAGATTTTCTCACTTTTAAAACATGGGAAATTTTAGAAGTCAGAATTGAAGATAATAATATTTGCATGTGAGTGTTTCCCTGTGTTTATACATTAGCTGGAAGTCTTGGATCATAGAGCACCCTCGTTTTGAGAAACTGAGTCTCAGAGAAGTTTAATGATGGATCCAGATATCATAGCTAGGTAATAAAAATGGTGGAACTAGAAAACAGTCATCCTGGCTCCAAGGGTAGTTTTTCCTATATTTTATTGCTAAGCTGTTAGAGCACATTTCTATTTGGGATCCTGAATCTTAGAAGTATTTACAGGACATTCTTCTGATTGGTCATAAATGTTGAGCTATGTAAGTCCATGCCACTCTGTCACTTCATCCCAGCTTAGTGGCATGGACTTATATATACTACCAAAAGTAAAATAGATAGCTAGTGGGAAGCACCAGCATAGCACAGGGAGATCAGCTCGGTGCTTTGTGACCACCTAGCGGGTGGGGTAGGGAGGGTGGGAGGGAGACGCAAGAGGGAGGAGATATGGGGATATATGTATATGTATAGCTGATTCACTTTGTTATAAAGCAGAAACTAACACACCATTGTAAAGCAACTATACCCTAATAAAGATGTTAATATATATATATATATATATCCACTAAAAAATAAAAAAAGGAGAAATAGATTAAATAGTCATTAAATTTATTTATAAAACCTAAATTCATACTGGACTTAGCACACACTTTTTCCAAAAAAATAAAAGTATGTTGTTTTATAATAAATATATATTTAAGTATATTTAATAAAATGTGCATTTATTCCAAATAAATATTGTTAGTAAGAAAAAAAAATAAATGTTGAGCTAAAAATATTGAATTAGGCAGACACTAAACTCAATCCTTAGGTATGAAGGAGCAGACATTTGTTTTGACACTGGTAGGGTATATCACTGGAGAGTGAGTGTCAAGTTCTTTGTTTGACTGCTACAAGCACAGGCTATTTTTAAGGTCCAATACCAATCTGTAAAACTTAGTTGCAGAAAAATCAGTGATTGTCAGTTCCTGATGTGGGGACAGTGATTGATTGCAAAGTAGTATGAGGGAATGCCTTAGGACGATGGAAATGATTTTTTTTTTATTGTGGTAACAGTAGAAAGGACTGTGTACAGAATGCAACCACTGTTCACTTAAAATAAATAAATTTACTTTATATAAATTTACCTCAATAAAACTGATTTAAAAATAAAAGATTAATTGTTCTATGCATATTTCAAAGTACAATTTTGATAAAAAATTAAAATTCTCAATTAAAAAAATGAAAACTTTCTTATATTCCCCTTTTAAGTAAGATATAGTTCTATTTTTATATTTTTGTATTATTTTATTACTTTATTGATGATCCATAGCTTTTCCTCTGATAAATCTGACATATTTCTCATTCAACTTCTTGGATATTCTATATGTTTGGTTGCTATTGTGAATGACCAATTTTTGAAAAAATACACTTTTTTTTGCAGCAGTTCTAGGTTTACAGAAAACTTGAGCAGAAAACACAAAGAGTAACAATATATCTTGTTCCCTTCCCTTCCTCCTTAATTCCCCCTATTAGTAACATGTTGCATTAGTGCAGTGCATTTGTTACAACTGATGAGATGATATTATTTTTTACAGCTTTATTGAAATATAATTGACATATAACATTGTATAAGTTTAAAGCATACAACATGATGATTTCTTACATGTATATATTGGAAAGTGATTACAGCAATATATTTAGTTAACACATCTAGCACCTTTCCTAATTCCTTGTGTGTGTGCGTGTGGGGGGTGTATGATGAGAACATTTAAGTTCTATTCTCTTAGCAACTGAAAACCTGAACAGACCAATAAGGACTAAGGAGAGTGAAACATTAATCAAAATTCTCCCAACAAAGAAAAGCCTAAAATGAGTTAGTTTCACTAGTGCATTCTACCAAACATTTAAAGATGAATTAATGCCAATCCTTCTCAAACTTATGCCAAAAATTTGAAGGACAGGAAATAATCCCAAACTCATTTTATGAGGCCATGATTATCCTGATACCAAAGCCAGATAAGGGCACTACAAAAAAAAAAGTAGTACAAGTCAATATCCCTAATGAATATAGATGCAAAAATTCTCAACAAAATACCAGCAAACCAAATTCAACAACACATTAAAAGGATCATAAACCATGGTCAACTAGGATATATCCCTGGGATGCAAGAATGGATCAACATATGCAAATCAATAACTATAATATACCACATTAACAAAAGGAAGGATAAAAATTATAGGACCACCTCAATAGATGCAGAAAAAGCATTTGACAAAATTCAACATCTTTCACAATAAAAGCTCTCAAAAATTAGTTATAGAACACACCTCAACATAATAAAGGCCATATATGATGAACCCACAGGTAAAATCAGACTCAACAGTGAAAAGCTGAAAGCTTTCCCTCTAAGATCAGAAATAAGACAAGGATGCCCACTCTCACCACTCTTATTAACATAGTACTGGAAGTCCTAACTACAGCAATTAGTCAAGAAAAAAAAGAAAGAAAAGAAAAACGAAAGTTATCCAAATAGGGAAGAACTAAGTAAAATAGTCTCTGTTTGCAGATGACATAATCTTACATTTAGAAAACCCTAAAGACTCTACCATAAAAACTCTTTGAACTCAGGAAAAAATTTATAATGTTATAGGATATAATATCAATATACAGAAATCAGCTGTATTTCTATATAGTAACAATGAAATATCTAGAAGAGAAATAAAGAATATGATCTCATTTACAATAGATTCAAAAACAATAAAATACTTAGGAAAAAATGTAGCCAAAGAGATGAAAGACCTATACACTAAAAACTATAAGACACTGATGAAGAAGACACACACACAAAAAGGAAAGATATCCCATGTTCATATATTGGAAGAGTTAATATGTTAAAATGTCCATACCACCCAAAGCCATCTATATATTCAATGCAATTCCTATCAAAACTTCAACTGTATTTTTCACAGAAATAGAAAAAAACAATCTTAATACTAGTATGGAACCACAAAAAACCTTGACTAAAGTAATCTTGAAAAAGAAGAGCAAAGCTGGAGACATTATACTTTCTGATCTCAAACTACAGATGACCCTGAACAACGTGGCAGTTAGAGGTATCAACCCTCTATGCAGTTGAAAATTCACGTGTGAATTTACAGTCTGCCCTCTGTATCTGAGGTACAACTTTCACAGATTCAAGTAACCAAGGATTGTGTAGTACTGTAGTACATATTTAGTGAAGAAAAATCCACATGGAAGTGTATCTGTGTAGTTCAAACCCATGTTGTTCAAGGGTCAACTGTATATTACAAAACTAGAATAATCAAAACAGTATGGTGCTAGCATAAAAACAGACACATTGAACAACAGAATCGAATTGAAAGCCCAGAAGTAAACCCATGCGTATACAGTCAACTAATATTTGACGAAGGAGCCAAGAATACTCAGTGGGGAAAAGATAGTCTTTTTAATCAGTGGTGTTGGGAAAACTAAATATTCACATGCAAAAGAATGAAATTGGACTCCAATCTTATACCAACTCACAGAAATTAACTCAAAATGGATTAAAGACGTAAATGTAGGATTTGAAACTGTAAAACTCCGAGAAGAAAACATAGAAAAAAAGTTTATTGACATTGCTCTTGTCAACAACTTTTCAGATATGACACCAAAGCACAAGCAACAAAAACAAAAATAACAAATGGGACTTCATTCAACTCAAAAGGTTTTGCATAGCAAAAGAAAGAATCAACAAAATGAAGAAGCATCCTACAGAAATGCAGAAAACAAAAGAGAATATACAAGGACTGTGGGACAACTACAAAAGGTGTAACATATGTGTAATGGGAATGCCAGAAGGAGTAGAGAGAAAGAAACAGAATACTGGCAACAATAATAATTGAGAATTTCTGTAAACTAATGTCAGATACTCTTAATGCCAATTAAGAGTGCATTCAGGAAGCTCAGAGAACACCAAGCAGGAAAAATGGCAAAAACAAACAAATTACACCTGGGCATATCATTTTCAAACTACAGGAAATTGAAGATTAAAAAAAATCCTGAAAGAAACCAAAAAATCACCTTACCTATAGAGGTTCAAAGATGAGAATTACATCTGACTTCTCAGAAATCCTGCAAGCAAAAAGAGAGTGGAGTAAAATATTTAAAGTGTTGAGAGATAAAAACACCAACCTAGAATTCTGTAACCTGTGAAATTATCCTTCAGATGTGAAGGAAAAAATAAAGACTTTCTTGAACAAACAAAAATTGAAGGTATTTGTTGCCAGTAGACCTACCTTGCAAGAGATGTTAAAAGAAGTCCCTTAGAGGGATAGAAAATAATATAGGTTAGACTTGAATCTACAAAAGAAGGGAAGAGTATAGAAGAAGGAATAAGTAAAGGTAAATAAAAACTTTTATTTTTCTTATTCTTAATCTAACAGATAACAGTTTGTTCAAAATAATAATAGCAAAGTATTTGATTATATATGCTTATATATATGAATATATATAATATATACTTATATATGTTTATACATAAGTAAAATAAATGACAGCCATGATACAAGCAATTGGAGGAAAAAGAATTGTTATTATAAGGCACTTACACTACCTGTGATGTGGTATATACAGTCGTCCCTCAATAGCCATAGGTGATTAGTTCCAAGACCCCCTGCAGATACCAACATTTGGGGATACTCAAGTCCCTTATGTAAAATGACATTGTATTTGCATATAACCTACGAATATCCTCCTACACACTTTAAATTTTCTCTAAATTACTTATAAGACCTAATACAATATAAATGCTATGTAAATAGTTGCCAACACATAGCAAATTCCATTTTTGTTTCTTGGAACTTTCTGGATTATTTTTCCAAATATAATCTTTGGATGCAGAACCAGTGGATATGAAGGGCCAACTGTATGGCATTATTTAAAAGTGGACTTAGGGGGCTTCCCTGGTGGTGCAGTAGTTGAGAGTCCACCTGCTGATGCAGGAGACATGGGGTCATGCCCCAGTCTGGGAAGATCCCACATGCTGCGGAGCAGCAGGACCCGTGAGCCTTGGCCGCTGAGCATGCACGTCTGGAGCCTGTGCTCCGCAATGGGAGAGGCCACAGCAATGAGAGGCCTGCATACCGCAAAAAAAAAAAAAAAAAAAAAAAGTGGACTTAGGTTATTTGTAAATATATATTGCAAAATGCGAGGCAACCACTAAATAAGAAGTGTAACTGAAATACTAAGATAGGAAAGAAAAGAAATCACATAAAATGTTCAATTAAAACTGCAAAAAACAGAAAAAGAATAGACGATATAAAGAATCTTCTCTCCCAGCAGCTTCTTCCAAACATTTTAATATTTCTATTCAGATTCATATACTTCCATCTCACTTTTGTTCAACTCCATATTTGAGCAGCCTGATCTAATTTATTATCTTACTGAGAAACCAGAAATGTAACTATTGATTCTTTATCAAATCTATTTGTATATTTTAATTTTCAAATTGAAAAAATGAAAGTATATAATAAAATCATACAATCATATTTAAATACCCAGTTACAAAGATCAGTTCATTAACTTGAAGGAAAAATGTTTAGGAAACAGGACTTTTTTTAATTGATAAAGAAATCTCAGCTGTAAGATATGATAAACATAGGTTATCTAAGTAAAACATCTCAAATAATAGAAATTTTAAATCAAATATTGAATGTTTCTTTTGCTTAACTCATCAATATTTAAATAAAAAAAACCTTCCAAGCTATTATATAATCACCAAAATCAATTTTAATTAGATAAAAAATAGTAACATGATGGGAAGAGAAGTAAATGTGTTTAAAAGCTATGATGTGCTTTACATGATTTTATGGCAGGTAATTTGCCATTTTCAGATTGTGACTTTATCAAAGAAGAAGATGTCAGTTTCACGAAATTTTTGTCAGTGAACCACAATAAAATATGACTGTGATGCACAGCAGATGGTGTTGTATTGGACTGTCTAATTCCATTAGGTACACTTTTTAAAAATGTAAAGTAGTCACAAAGAAAGATAAAAATCAAACATAGAATTCCAGAAACAAAACTGATATCACTAGGTGAGTCAATTCAGCTTTAAAAGGTGTAGAAATATTAATTTATTAATTGTGCTAACTTGAGGAAACCAAGTGATCAAAAAGAGTAATGTAAAATCCACTTTAGTGCAGATGTTACCTTGCAAGTTCAGGGGAAATATAATTAGAAAATCATTTAATAACAGTGTTAAGTAAGTAATATAACATTATTTAAATAAGTGAGTTTTACTAAATCTCTATAATAGGTTATTTTAATAGATATACTATTAAATATTGAATTCTTGTCTGAGAGCAATACAAACATTGACGTGGAATAGATTCTGGTGAATAAGGAATACAGAAACCCAAAATTATGTAAATTTCATGATTTTAATCTATGAATAAAACCAATCCCTGCAAGATACTATAAAAACAAAACTAAATTCGGTCCTATTTTTAAACATTTAAAAAACATTTTCAAGTATCTTTTAAACACTGGCATTTAAATAAACAATTATAATTATTTTTATTTAGGATTTTTGTCCAAAGGTTATGAGTATTTAAAAAGTACAGTCATCCCTCTGTATCGTCAGGGGATTGATTTCAGGACACCCACAGATACCAAAATCCACAGATTCAGATCCTGTGGATTAGGAGGGCTGAGGTATAGTCTACTATGTCAGGGAATAAAAATATAGGGAGGCCCAACTTTTGTCTCTCGAATGTACATTAAAGACATTAAAGCAGGCCAGAAAATTGCAAATCTGAATGAGGACCCTAAGAGTTTAACCTAAATTTTGTGTACTAGTCGCATTACTAAATCTTTCTCATGTGTTATCTCATTTAATCTTCATTACCTCACATTAGACCTAGACTTTATTGCTTGTTTACAGAGATATCACTAAGACTCAGATAGATTAGATAAATCACTTCACAAAAATGGCAGAAAAATATGAGAATCAGAATTCACCATAAATTATCCTGTCAACAGGTTTTGACAAGGAAGTAGTCTACAGAAATTAGAATGAGTCTGTTGAGGATGGGAAGATACTCAAGTGGAAAAATGCCCACTTTGGAAATTATTTTTTGAAGTCAAATTTCTATAAGCCTTATCATGAAATGCCTGCTTCTCCCAGTATTTGAAAACAATACATGTGAAAATGATATATCTTTATTGTTGAATTTTGACAAAACATTATTTTAAAAAGAAAGAGCAAAGGAAATGATTTCCTTTTCTTTTTCTTTTTTGTTATTTTTTTTTACTGGAAAATATACAACATTAATTATTGAAGAAATATACAAATTAAAACACAACAATAATTCAAATATCTTCTAAAGTATGTGATTTAACACTTTGTTATCTATCATAAGGGGGTGTCCAACATTAATAATTTTCAGGTCCACCACTATTTAAAATGCATGGGCATTCACCCCGATGGTAGTTCCTCTTGGACTCTAATGAATTCCATATATGGCTATAAGATAAATTTAGTTAATAGAGAGATCAATAGACTAAACTGTCAGAAGCTTTTTTTGGTAAAGTGACACTAATAAAAATGCAACTCAAGATATTGATTTCTGAATTTTAGTTATTTTTGTCAGCAAATTAGTCACAGATGATAACGGAAGAACAAATTTGCAGTGTAAAGTTCATGAACGTAGAATTTTTATCATTTGACAAAAGACTAAAAGGAATTTTAAAAGTGCAAAATGATCATAGTGAAGCATCCAAAATAGATCATCTAAGTACAACATAGTAGAGAGTAATATACTTACTGTTCTTATTTCTTTCATATTGTAGTATTGATGGTACAATAAAAACAATCTCACAAAACTGAAGTCGCGATTACTAGGAGGTGGGTAAACCACCCAGTTTCACAAAATCTCATTAACAGTGATGCCAACTAAAACCTAACGCACAGCACAGGTATACATAAGCCATAAGTAACCAGAAGGGCAGAGAGTATATGTTTTAAGGGAATTGACTGGGTTTTGCCACTTATAAGACTAAGTACATTTCCCTCTTTGCTAATAAAGTAGGGCATTATTTCACATGTTAACCGGTTAAAGTTACACTTGATCATAAATCAAGTGACCATATACACCTATGTTTTTTTCTGAACCCTCTATTCTGTTCCATTGATCTGTCTATCCTTGTCCAATACCACACTATCTTAATTACTGAGGCTGTGCAAAGGGGCCTGATATGCAACACAACAAGTTTCCAATTTTAATTTTTTTTCAAAAGTGTCATGCCTATATTTGGAATTTGCATTTCACATTATTGAGCTGCATGAGCTGATAAATTTTGGAGATTAATACTTTGTCAGTTGCTTCATTTGCAAACATTTTCTCCCATTCTGAGGGTTGTCTTTTCATCTTGTTTATGGTTCCTTAGGTCCCGTTTGTTTATTTTCGTTTTTATTTCCATTTCTCAAAGAGGTGGATCAAAAAGGATCCTGTTGTGATTTATGTCATAGAGTGTTCTATGTTTTCCTCTAAGAGTTTGATGGTGTCTGGCCTTACATTTAGGTCTTTAATCTATTTTGAGTTTATTTTTGTGTGTGGTGATAGGGAGTGTTCTAATTTCATTCTTTTACTGTAGCTGTCCAGTTTTCCCAGCACCACTTATTGAAGAGGCTGTCTTTTCTCCACTGTATATTCTTGCCTCCTTTAACAAAAATAAGGTGACCATATGTGCATGGGCTTATCTCTGGGCTTTCCATCCTGTTCCATTGATCTATATTTCTCTTTCTGTGCCAGTACCATCCTGTCTTGATTACTGTTGCTTTGTAGTATAGGAAGTAGTGGGGTTGGTGGCGTGAACATTATACTTTGTAGTATATGGGAGCCTGATTGCTCCAGCTCCATTTTTCTTTCTCAAGATTGCTTTGGCTATTCGGTGTCTTTTGTGTTTCCATACAAATTGTGAAATTTTTTGTTCTAGTTCTGTGTGAAAATTGCCAGTGGTAGTTTGATAGGGATTGCTTGAATCTGTAGATTGCTTTGGGAAGTAGAGTCTATTTCACAATGTTGATTCTTCCAATCCAAGCACATGGTATAACTCTCCATCTATTTATATCATCTTTAATTTATTTCATCAGTGTCTTATGATTTTCTGCATACAGGTCTTTTGTCTCCTTAGGTAGGTTTATTCCTAGATACATTATTCTTTTTGTTGCAATGCTAAATGGGAGGGTTTTCTTAATTTCACTTTCAGATTTTTCATCATTAGTGTACAGGAATGTAAGAGATTTCTGTGCATTAATTTTGTATCCTGCTACTTTACCAAATTCATTGATTAGCTCTAGAAGTTTTCTGGTAGCACCTTTAGGATTCTCTATGTATAGTATCATGTCATCTGCAAACAGTGACAGTTTTACTTCTTTTCCAATTTGGATTCCTTTTATTTCTTATTCTTCTCTGATTGCTATAGCTAAAACTTCCAAAACTACATTGAATAATAGTGGTGAGAGTCGGCAACCTTGTCTTGCTCCTGATCTTAATGGAAATGGTTTGTTTTTCACCATTGAGGACGATGTTGGCTGTGGGTTTGTCATATATGGCCTTTATTATGCTGAAGGAAAGTTCCCTCTCTGCCTACTTTCTGGAGGGATTTTATCGTAAATGGGTGTTGAATTTTGTCGAAAGCTTTCTCTGCATCTATTGAGATGATCATATGGTTTTTCTCCTTTGATTTGTTAATATGGTGTATCACATTGAGTGATTTGCATATATTGAAGAATCCTTGCATTCCTGGGATAAACCCCATTTGATCATAGTGTATAATCCTTTTAATGTGCTGTGGGATTGTTTGCTAGTATTTTGTTGAGGGTTTTTCCATCTATGTTCATCAGTGATATTGGCCTGTAGTTTTCTTTCTTCATGACGTCTTTGTCTGATTTTGGAATCAGAGTGATGGTGGTCTGGTAGAATGAGTTTGGGAGTGTTACTCCCTCTGCTATACTTTGGAAGAGTTTGAGAAGGATAGGTGTTAGCTCTTCTTTAAATGTTTGATAAAACTCGCCTGTGAAGCCATCTGGTCCTGGGCTTTTGTTTGTTGGAAGATTTTTAATCATAGTTTCAATTTCAGTGCTTGTGATTGGTCTGTTCATATTTTCTATTTCTTCCTGGTTCAGTCTCAGAAGGTTCTGCATTTCTAAGAATTTGTCCATTACTTCCAGGTTGTCCACTTTATTGGCATATAGTTGCTTGTAGTAATCTCTAATGATCCTTTGTATTTCTGCAGTGTCAGTTGTTATTTCTCCTTTTTCTTTTCTAATTCTATTGGTTTGAGTCTTCTCCCTTTTTTTCTTGATAAGTCTGGCTAATGGTTTATCAATTTTATCTTCTCCAAGAACCAGCTTTTTTTTTTTTTTTTTTTTTTTTTTTTTTTGCGGTACGCGGGCCTCTCACTGCTGTGGCCTCTCCCGTTGCGGAGCACAGGCTCCGGACGCACAGCCTCCGGACACACAGGCTCAGCGGCCATGGCCCACGGGCCCAGCCACTCCATGGCATGTGGGATCTTCCCAGACCGGGGCACGAACTTGTGTCCCCTGCATTGGCAGGCGGACTCTCAACCACTGCGCCACCAGGGAAGCCCCAAGAACCAGCTTTTAGTTCTATTGATCTTTGCTATCATTTCCTTCCTTTCTTTTTCATTTATTTCTGATCTGATCTTTATGAGTTCTCTCCTTCTGCTAACTTTGGGGTTTTTTTGTTCTTCTTTCTCTAATTGCTTTAGGTGTCAGGTTAGGTTGTTTATTTGAGATGTTTCTTGTTTCTTAAGGTAGGATTGTATTGCTATAAACTTTCCTCTTAGAACTGCTTTTGCTGCATCCCATAGGCTTTGGGTCGTCGTGTTTTCATTGTCATTTGTTTCTAGGTATTTTTTGATTTCCTCTTTGATTTCTTCAGTGATCTCTTGGTTATTAAGTAGTGTGTTGTTTAGCCTCCATGTGTTTTCATTTTTTACAGATTTTTTCCTGTAATTTATATCTAGTCTCATAGCACTGTGGTTGGAAAAGATACTTGATACAATTTCAATTTTCTTAAATTTACCAAGGCTTGATTTGTGAGCCAAGATATGGTGTATCCTAGAGAATGTTGCATAAGCACTTGAGAAGAATGTGTATTCTGTTGTTTTTGGATTGAATATCCTATAAATATCAATTAAGTCCATCTTGTTTAACGTATCATTGAAAGCTTGTGTTTCCTTATTTATTTTCATTTTGGATGATCTGTCCATTGGTGAAAGTGGGGTGTTAAAGTCCCCTACTATGATTGTGTTACTGTCGATTTCCCATTATGCCTGCTAGTCTTTGCTTTATGTATTGAGGTGCTCCTATGTTGGGTGCATATTTACAATTGTTATATCTTCTTCTTGGATTGATCCCTTGACCATTATGTAGTGTCCTTCTTTGTCTCTTGTAATAGTCTTTGGTTTAAAGTCTGTTTCGTCTGGTATGAGAATTGCTACTCCAGCTTTCTTTTGATTTCCATTTTCATGGAATATATTTTTCCATCACCTCACTTTGAGTCTGTATGTGTCCCTATGTGTGAAGTAGGTCTCTTGTAGACAGCATAAATACAGGTCTTGTTTTTGTATCCATTCAGCCAATCTATGTCTTTTGGTTGGAGAATTTAATCCATATACATTTAAGGTAATTATTGATATGTATGTTCATATTACCATTTTTTAAATTGCTTTGGGTTTGTTATTATAGGTCTTTTCCTTTTGTTGTGTTTCCTATCTAGAGAAGTTCCTTTAGCATTTGTTGTTAAGCTTGTTTGGTGGTGCTGAATTCTCTTAGCTTTTGCTTTTCTGTAAAGGTTTTAATTTCTCTGTTGAATTTCAGTGAGATCATTGCTGGGTAGAGTAATATTGGTTGTAGGTTTTTCCCTTTCATCACTTTAAATATGTCCTGCCACTCTCTTCTGGCTTTCAGAATTTCTGCTGAAAGATCAGCTGTTAACCTTATGGGGAGTCCCTTGTATGTTATTTGTTGTTTTTCCCTTGTTGCTTTTAATATTTTTTCTTTGTATTTAACATTTGATAGTTTCATTAATATGTGTCTTGGCGTGTTTCTCCTTAGGTTTATGCTGTATGGGAGTCTCTGCTCTTCCTGGACTTGATTATTTCCTTTCCCATATTAGGGAAGTTTTCAACTATAATCTCTTCAAATATTTTCTCAGTCCCTTTCCTTTTCTCTTCTTCTTGTGGGACCCCTATAATTCAAATGTTGTTGCATTTAATGTTGTCCCAGACATCTCTGAGATTGTCCTCAATTCTTTTCATTTTTTTTTCTTTATCCTGCTCTGCAGTAGTTATTTCCACTATTTTGTCTTCCAGGTCACTTATCCGTTCTCCTGCCTCAGTTATTCTGCTATTGATTCCCTCTAGAGAATTTTTAATTTCAATTATTGTGTTGGTCATCATTGTTAGTTTGCTGTTTAGTTCTTCTAGGTCCTTGTTAAATGTTTCTTGTATGTTTTCCATTCATTTCCAAGACTTTGGATCATCTTTGCTATAATTACTCTGAATTCTTTTTCAGGTAGACTGCCTATTTCCTCTTCATTTGTTTGGTCTGGTGGGTTTTTACCTTGCTCCTTCATCTGCTGTGTTTCTCTGTCTTCTCATTTTGCTTAACTTACTGTGTTTGGGGTGTCCTTTCCACAGGCTGCAGGTTCGTAGTTCCCATTGTTTTTGGTGTCTGCCCCCAGTTGGTAAGTTTGGTTCAGTAGCTTGTGTAGGCTTCCTCGTGAAGGGCACTAGTGTCTGTGTTCTGGTGGGCAGGTCCGGGTCCAGTGGTGTGTTTTGGGGAGTCTGTGACCGTATTATAATTTTAGGCAGCCTTTCTGCTAGTGGGTGGGTTTGTGTTCCTGTTTTGCTAATTGTTTGGCATAGGGTGTCCATCACTGTAGCTTGCTGGTCGTTGAGTGTAGCTGGGTCTTAGCATTGAGATGGAGATATCTGGGAGATTTTTGCCATTTGATATTACATGGAGCTGGGAGGTCTCTGGTGGACCAATGTCCTGAATTCAGCTAGCCCACCTCAGAGGCACAGGCCTGACACCCAGCTGGAGCACCAAGACCCTGTCATCCACACAGCTCCGAATAAAAGGGAGAAAAAATGAAAGAAACAAAGAAAAAAATAATTAAAATAAAAACTAATTACTAAAGATTTAGAACAATTAAATAGTAATAAAAAAGGAGAAAAGCAAGAAAGAAGAGAGCAACCAAACCAAAAACAAATCCACCAATGATAACAAGCACTAAGAACTATAGTAAAAAAAAAAAAAAAAAGGGACAGACAGAACCCTAAGACAAATGGTAAAAGCTATACAGACAAAATCACACACAGAAGCAGATGCCTACACACTCACAAAAGAGAAAAAGGAAACATATATATTTATTTATATATATATATATATATATATATATATATCATTGCTCCCAAAGTCCACTGCCTCAATTTGGGATGAATCGTTGTCTATTCAGGTATTCCACAGATTTAGGGTACATCAAGTTGATTGTGGAGATTTAATCTGCTGCTCCTGAGGCTGCTGGGAGAGAGTTCCCTTTCTCTTCTTTGTTCGCACAGCTCCCGGGTTCAGCTTTGTATTTGGCCCTGCCTCTGTGTGTAGGTTGCCTGAGGGCATCTATTCTTTGCTCAGGCAGGACAGGGTTAATGTAGCAGCTGATTTGGGGGCTCTGGCTTACTCAGGCTGGGGGCAGGGAGGGGTACAGATGTGGGGCAAACCTGCAGTGGCAGAGGCCAGCGTGACGTTGCAACAGCCTGACGTACATGTGTGTTCTTCTGGGGAAGTTGTCCCTGGATCACAGGACCCTGGCAGTGGCAGGCTGCACAGGGTCCTAGGAGGGGAGATGTGGATAGTGACCTGTGCTTGCACACAGGCTTCTTGGTGGCTGCAGCAGCAGCCTTAGCACCTCATGCCCATCTCTGGGGTCTGCGCTGATAGCCATGGCTCACGTCTGTGGAGCTTGTTTAGACGGTGCTCTGAATCCTCTCTCCTCATGCTCTGCTAAACATTGGTCTCTTGTGTCTTTGGCAGCTCCAGACTTTTTCCTGGACTCCCTGCCAGCTAGCTGTGGTGCACTAGCCCACTTCAGGCTGTGTTCATGCAGCCAACCCCAGTCCTCTCCCTGGGATCTGACCTCCGAAGCCCGAGCCTCAGCTCCCAGCCCACACCTGCCCTGACAGGTGAGCAGACAAGCCTCTTGGGCTGGTGAGTGCTGGTTGGCATTGATCCTCTGTGTGGGAATCTCTCCGCTTTGCCCTCTGTATCCCTGTTGCTGTGCTCTCCTCCGTGGCTCCGAAGCTTCCCTCCCTGCCACGCACCATCTCTGCCTGTGAAGGGGCTTCCTAGTGTGTGGAAGCCTTTCCTCCTTCACAGCTCCCTCCCACTGGTGCAGGTCCCGTCCCCATTCTTTTGTCTCTGTTTTTTTCTTTTGCCCTACCCAGGTACATGGGGAGTTTTTTGCCTTTTGGGAAGTCTGAGGTCTTCTGCCAGCATTCAGTAGGTGTTTTGTAGGAGTTGTTCCATATATAGATGTATTTCTGATGTATTTGTGGGAGGAGGGTGATCTCCACCTCTTACTCTTCTGCCATCTTGAAGGTCTCTCTATGGATCACTTTAATTTTGTCATTATAGTTTTCTGCACTTCCTACACACATTTCAATAAGAAACATGTTTTAATTTTACAAGGAGAAAAATAACTTTATTTGCATTTAAAAAAAAATTCTTGCAAATATTTTTAAGAAGAAAGTTTCTTTTTCATCTGCTGCCTCAATTTTTGTTCAAGTCCCTTCTGCTTGAGTTCTTAAATTTGCTGAGGAGAGGGCGTATTTTCTATGTCCCCATGAAGTGTTCTTGGTATAAGGTCAATATTATTCACTTCATCACTCCTTGGCTGTTTGCATTACTCCCCATCTCTGCTCCTCCCATCCCCCCAAAATATATATAACCACAAATTTTAAAATCCGTTTTCAAAGTTCCAAGAATTGTTGCCATTACTTAATAGCAGCTGAGGGGACCTGAGGATAACAAAACAGTAAAAGTAGGGAATTTTTGCAGCTGAGAACAGCTGACTCAGAATCTCTAGGGGATAACTGTTTTTCCAAAGTCTCCTTTCTCCCTCTCATGTTTGTTTGTGTGACTTGGTGCTTAGCTCCGAGACGCTTGTTTTAATGAAATGTGTTACTTTCACAGCTTGTGTGTTGTGAGAAGTGCTTCTCGCCATGTGAACTTTGCTGCATTGCTGTGCTTGGAAGTTTCAAAAATAAAAATTTTAAGATAAATAAGCAATTTCTGAACTATCATTGAAGTCTTGTTCTTTCTGATCTTAATTTTTAATTAAAAAACACGGTAGTCATAACAAGACTGACTTACCTACAAGGTTTTACTAAAATCAACATGCTGTGTTAGCCAATAATTAATTTACTTACAAGGTAAGTACTATTTTATACAGAGTCAAAATAAACTTTCTTGGTATTATTGTCTTCATTTTTTATTAGCTATCAACCGAATAATTAATAAAACAAATCAATGTGTCTCAATTCAGCTCCAGGTTAAATTGCTGTGTAATAGGGCCAGAAAACGGCCAAATACAAAAATAAGAAAAAGGGTGTAGGCTGGCAGATGAAAAAATCAGGATTTTTTGGAGAAACTATTTACTCTATTTCTAATACTTATTAGCATCAGTTGTTAGGTCATAATATGACAATTCTAAAGATGAACTGTGAGGCACCTAGGTCCTCTGATTCGCCTGGAAACTTTCTACAATTCTGATCTCATATTTGCCTGGGAAACTCTAATATTGTTTCTACTATTTAATAGGAGTAAATGTCAGAATTATTGGTAGGAAGAAGATAAAGTGAGATATCCCATACAAAACTAATTTTTACCATATTAAGATATTCTTCTCCATTTGAAAGGATAAAAACAATTATACCCATAGCCTCTATTGTCCAGGCCAATACCCTTTTGTTATAGGCCTTAAAATGCCCAGCCACATATGGAGCACAAGCAAGATAAAATCCACCAAATGTCACATCATCCTTACTTATTTCTGTCAGTATGAGAATGAAAAACCTCTCTGCTCATCCATTAGTTTCTGAGCTCTCATTCCCATCTATCCAATTCATGAATGTACCTGATTAATCTCTTCTCCCAACCTCTTTCCCCACTTTTTTCTCTGAACTGTCTGGTCATCAAATACCATATAGTCTTAAACTCATTTCTGAATTTTCCCCTTACATGTTCCTTAAATGGAACAATTTTCCTCTTTGATATACCATTTCCTGCAGTCCTTTCAATAAGAAGCTATTTTTTTTTGACATGCTATATACCTGAAATTTGAGAGGAGGATTGATAGTCTCTTTGCTTTCCTTTGTTGCTTCCAGATTATTATTTCTTCTATCACTGAAATTCTCAACATTTAGCTACATACCTGCTCTATAGACCCTCTTAATGATCTTCAAGCAAAGTCTCAGGCATTACTCCCTTCATTATAGACCTTACCTGGTAGTCCATAGTACTTAACTTCAACTCCATTCTATGATAACTTCAGTACGCTTTGTATATCTCATCTTACTCCTTACCATATTCAACTCCAAAGGATTTTCCTTTACCTTACCCTATCATGGTCACACTGTGCCTCTCATTATAATAAAGTGAACTCTCTCTTGAATCACTCATTTAAATTTCTTACTATAACATGTTCCCAAAATCAATAAAAAGTCACATATAGTGATCTTGCAGATCTTGCTATATGACCTTCAGAAACTTTACTTCTGTCTTTGTTCCCTTATCTGTTAGATAAACATGATAGTTCTTATAGAGTTGATGTAAGGAATAAGTTAGTTAATCCATATAAAATGCTTAAAACAATTCCTGGAACACTGCAGGTTGCATTAAATATTAGCAATCACTATTATTAGTATTATGATAACTTTCTAATCTTTACATCCTTTTGTTATTGTTTCCTTAATTACTTTATTTCATGATTACTGTCCTGAAATGGGGACTCTACCCAGAACACCTGTTTTTTTTGTTGTTGTTTTTGTTTTTCCTAGTAACTATGCTTTTCCAACAGTACAAAGTCAATTTCATTCATTATAACATTCCTCAAATCTCTTTTTCCCATCTCAGTTTCAGCTGGTGTGTCTGAAAAAGAAAGAAGGCATCTTTCTGCCATCAAATTTATAACAGATTTATAGTTGTTGTATATATATTTTTCCTCTGTTTCTTCATTTGTCTACTATGTTCTATTTATTTCCGTATTAGGGACTTCTCTTTAGTGACTGTCTCTTCTGATTTTTTTCCATTTCTTAATGGAATCATACCCATATTTATTGAAAGAAGCTCCAGAGAAAACATACAAATGGATAATAAGCATATGAAAAGATAGCCAAATTCATTAGTCATCAGGAAAATGCTAATCAAAACCATGATGCAATACCATTTTACATTCACTGGCATGGCTAGAATCAAAAAGTCAGGTGATAGGGAGTGTTGGTGAAGATGTGAAATCAGAACCCTCATACGCTGCTGATGCGAATGTAAAATAGTACTGCTCCTTTGAAAACAGTTTGCCAGTCCCTCAAATGAGTAAACAGAGTTACCATAAGACTCAGAAATTCCACTCCAAGGATATACCCAAGAGAAATGAAATCAGATCTACACAAAAATCTGTACATGACTGTTATAGCAGAATTATTCATAGTAGGTAAAGGTGGAAACAACCCAAATGTCTATCAGTGGACAAATAATATAAGCAAAATGTGGTATGTAAATACATGGAATATGATTCAGACATAAGAATGAAACACTAATACATGGTACAATATAGATGAGCCCTGAAAATGTTATGCTCAATGAAAGAAGCTAGTCACAAAAGATCACATATGATTCCATTCATATGAGATGCTCAGAATATGGAAATCTATAGAGATAGTGTTTATTAGTGGCTGCCTATGGTTGGGTAGGTGGGGGCCTGTGGAGTGGGATACAGAAGGTCAATGCTAAACCATACAGGGTGTCTTTTGGGGATGGTAAAATGTTCTAAAATTGCTGCTGGTGATGATTGCACGTATCTGTGAATGTACTAAAAACAACTGAGTTGCACATTTTAAATTGGTAAATTATAAAGTATGTGAACTGTATCTCAATAAAGCTGCTAAAAATATATCTTAATTAAATATGTTTCTTTCTATCCATAGCACAGTCCAAGCCACTATCCTATTTTATTTTATACTGTAAGAGCCTAGTCTTTTTTAACTTATATTCTTGGCTATTCCAATGATCTTTCTACACAGCATTCAGAGCGCATGTTAAATAAATGTTAATTAAATTCCATCACATAGTCGCTTAAAACACTTTAGTGACTGTCACATCTGGAATGGAATGCAATCTTCATAAAATAACCATCAAGACCACATATTACCTGACTTCTACCTAACTTTCCAAAGTCCTGTGAAACCAGTCTTCCACTTTGCTCTATATGTTGGCAATCACCTTCTAAATCTTTGAACATAGCATGCTCTCCTATCCTCCCACTTGCCTCTTCTTCCCGGATGCTTTCTTATCCATCTTGGTTTTATTTCAAATCTTCAAATAGGGCTCCCCTCATCACACAATTTGAATTAGTTTCCCATTAAATATTCCCTTTAATACCTTGAAAAATAGCCTAACTTGTGGACATATTTTTACATTTGATGCAACTTTTAAATGTCTACCCCATTAATTGATAGAAGCAGCCTATTTAGAATTTATTCCCATATCATATCCTTTAAAAACTGGGGGAAGAGAAGAGAGGAAAGAGAAAGAAAAGACAAGGAATAAAAGGAAAGGGAGTGGGGGGGAGGAAGAAGAGGAGAAAACAGTTTAACAAAATACTAATTCACAAACCTAGGTAAAGGAGATAAAATCAATAAATTCAGGTTCATTATACTGTACTTCAAATTTTTCAGAGTCTGAATAATTTAAAAATAAGAGATGCTATAAGTGAATTCTGACTCCCATAACTCCAAAGTTGTAAGCTCCAATAGAAAAGGATACTGTTCATTTTAAACAAAGTTACTAACATAATATCTGGTTTTAATAGTCCTCAAAAATATTTACTGAATAAATGAGTGCACATTGCTTAAATTCTATTATCTAGGGATTGATGTAAGTCAGTTTCCCTCAGAATGTAGAACCAGAATTTGTCCCTCTTGAATGGTGTGTTTCCCTAGGTCAAGTGATAGAAACCAAATTTGACACCTTGACATCATTTTACTTTATCAACTATAGGGTTTAAAGTGAAATGCAATCATCACATTCAGAATCTGTATTAACTCAAGTTTGTGACCAAATATCTCATTATTTACTTTATTTTATATGCACATATCACTATATTTTTATGCTCATATAAGCAGATATGACTGAAAATTGCTGTTCCAATGATTCTTGCTATATATCAAATTACCTCACAACTCAGTGCCTTATAACTACTTTTTTTTTTTTTTTTCTGGTATGCAGGCTTCTCACTGTTGTGGGCTCTCCCGTTGCGGAGCACAGGCTCCGGACACACAGGCTCAGCGACCATGGCTCACGGGCCCAGCCGCTCCGTGGCATGTGGGATCTTCTCGGACCGGGGCACGAGCACATGTCCCCTGCATCGGCAGGCAGACTCTCAACCACTGTGCCACCAGGGAAGCCCTATAACTACTTTTTTAAGCTCAGAATTTTGTAGATAAGAACTTGAGAAAAGTCGGGCAGGAAGTTCTCACTTGAGGTGTCTCAAAGGATTGTCATCAGATGTTGATGTGGCTGAAGTCTGAAGGTTTGCCTCATTAGCACATTCAAGATGACTCACTCCCAACTGGCTGTTCAACCAGGCTATTGTTCAGAATGTCTACATGTGGCCTGTCCAACCTGCAGGTCTTAAGATTGTCTTTTTACAGGGTCACGTATTTCCTCCAGCTGAAGCTTCCCAGAATGCTCCTAATGGTTTTTGCATTTCAGAACTGGATTCATGGAGAACAGTCACTTAAAACTGTCTTCCTCCAACTTCAGTCTTAGACTTGGTAGTAGTCTACTTTCTTAAGTCAGTTGGAAGGGGACATGTGGAGGTCAATCCTTTCAACTTCAGCAGCACATGTAAACTCAAAGCCACCTTCCAATCATCTCATTGAGGTTATCTTACAGGAGACATCCATCAGGATCCTCAGTCTCCCTTCAGCTTCTTCAATAATCTTTTCTACAATGTGTCTTGAGTAGTTGTCCTGGACCTCACAGCAACATAAATTGAAAGACATATTTTCATTGGTAGAAAGACAGGAAAAGATTTGGGGGCTGAGGATATGGAGAAAGTTTTAATACTGAGAGTCGCTCTCATTGGTACCAGTGTAGTCTCAGGGGCTCCCAAGTATGCTTCCTTGGTGTTTAGCAGAGAAAAGTAACTAGGGAGAAGGAGGTTGCGGGGAGGGGTCTTTTGGAATTCTATCTCACTTAATCACATATTGGGGTTTTTGTGAGGTTTGTTTTAAGAAAATGTTCTACTACAAATTTTTTGAAATGACTAACATGTTGTATTCCAATAAACCAATTTATTTCTAAGTGTAACATTGATTCTACTTGTCCAGGAGTATAAAACCCTGAGAAAGTTCACACTTCATCATTTCATCATTACTCTCTTGATCCTGTTTAGAGATTAATGCTTAGCTGTGCATCTGTTGTTGCAAAGGGAAATGCTGTTGAGTTACATTGTTTGGCTAAGTCATTTAACCCAACATTTCAGGTTGGCATTTTGCACAGCTGTAACTTCAAAGGTGATATTTCAGGGCTTCCCTGGTGGTGCAGTGGTTGAGAGTCTGCCTGCCGATGCAGGCGACATGGGTTCATGCCCCGGTCTGGGAAGATCCCACATGCCACGGAGCGGCTGGGTCCATCAGCCATGGCGGCTGAGCCTGTGTGTCCAGAGCCTGTGCTCCACAACGGGAGAGGCCACAACAGTGAAAAGCCCGCATACCAAGAGAAAAAAAAAAAGGTGATATTTCACAAAAATGATTAAAAAAATAGATGTCTTCTCTATTATATACTTTTTGTAAAGGTTAAGTGCATAGTGTCTCACTTTTAAGGTAATTTTTGAATTGATTACAAAGTTACTCCTTTTTTTAAGAGATGTCAACCATAACACATGGTTCATTAAGAAACGACCCACAGTCTTTCTTTCTTGCTCTTAATGCCTTCCTTTCAGCATTTTAAATAAAAAACCTATGCTTGACTCCTTCACCTGGAAAATTTATTGTCATGACTTTTGTTATCAATCAAGCATTATAATTCACCTCTCTGCACCCACCTAAAATGATTTTTTTAATAAAAATTAAGCCAATCACTGGTTGAGTTTTAGGTATGCATGCTTCTGAATGACCAACCAAAAAAGATGACTTAATGCAAAGTACATAGTACTATTCACCTCCCATAATGTGAAAATCTGATGCTAGCTAATTGTTTGTAATTCAGATAGCATTGGAATATATTATAATGTTTATATTGTAAAGTGCAATCAAATGGAATGTTATAAAGCTTTGTAGATAGTATATAGATTTACTGTGAAGATTCCTGTTCCTAAATCATCAAGTTGGAGGTATCTTAAATTACACAGAAAATTCTCACACAAACACACACTCACACACACACACACACACACACACACACACACACTGTTTTAAATAAATGACTCAGTACTTTGAAGCTCAACCTTAATATATAAATAACATGTTGACTTCAAATTTGCTCAGTAAATTCCAGCTCTGTGACAGACTTTGTCTTGTTTAGGTCCTAGAAATGAATGAAAATGAATGTATTTATTAAAGCATATTGATATTCAAAGCTCTAAATGAAACTATTTTTTAAATTTTTCTGTGCATGACAATGGGAAAAAACCCTCTCCTTTGAACATTGCACCTATGGGTTTGCATGAGTTTGTTTTAATACTGTTATGTGTTTTTCTCTTTTTGACCCAACTGTGATAATTTAGATTTGTGCCACTGTGAAACAGGGTAGATGACAGTAGTGATGCTTTACAGACTGTCTTTGTCATTACTTAAATGGTTAATGTAAATTTAGATTAGTGTAACACTCTTATAGTTTTCAATTAGTGAAAATATCAGTGAAAACTACATCTCCTTATATGTCAGCATAAGAAAGTAAGCTGACCTCCTCCAAATAATTCCCTTATTATTTGTTTATCCTCCTCAAGCCTTTCTCTTCCTCTAAAATACTTGACACTGTAAGCAATCACTCATTTTTCCACATCAGGAAATATGGGGAGTTTCTGAGCAAAATGGACATGATTTCTTCCCTAAAATACTTTTATTTTTGAAAATGTTGAATAACAGTGAATATGTATCTTTTCTGTAACCAGAACAAATATTAAAAATCTTTGTTTTTCATAGTGTACATAGCTATGCTATCATCCACGTTTTGGCTTTTGTTACACACAGGCATGTCCTCCCTTACTCAAAACTGCAGCTTTTCTCTCCAAACTCCAAGAGCAAGGTGAAAGTTAACTGACCCTATACCTTGCACTCTTAAGCAAGTTATTTGCATGATTAAATGGAACTCTGAAAAAGTGAGGATAAAAGATATACTATTTTTAATCTCTTAAAATATTGGAAGTCTTTATCTTTCATTTATGATTACATACAGGATGCAGAATATTAGTGTTGGTTTCACACATACTTTTCAAATGGACAATATATATTAGAAATAAACTTTCAATTATATCAGCCACAGCATGGCCCATGAAGAACTCTGGCTATTGGCTTGACTGAGTTTGAGGCAGTTCTAATAAACCTTTCTTAACAAAACAGCTGGAGTTTTATTGCTTTTTCACTTTTCTTAAATGGCTTTCACACCAAGTCTCATCTCATACCAGAAACCAAAGTGCAATTTTATATCTTATTTTTCCAAGCAAACATAGAATTCTTAATTGTAGACTTAAGTTGAACTGTGACATGTCTAATTACTTAATTTTATCCTTTCTTTTCACAAACTCCTTAATAGCAATAAGAAATAATATATAAGTATTTTTACAAGAAATAAACTCCAGTATAATGACTCCAAAATAACACACTGATCAGCCAATATTGTTCTGCAGACCACAGGGTCAGATTTGAAATACATATACTTATGAAAAAATAATTTTTAAAAGTCTACAGAAATGTGTGAAATTTCCTCAGGTAAACCTGTTCAGAATCAAATCAGTTATTGAATCTTTCCTGCTCAGATGTTGCAGCTCTTTGAACAGCAGAATGAAACTCTGAAAATCTTTTGGACAGGACAAACTAGATTAATTTAGATTTCATAAAGACAACATATCCTTTAAAAATTGAGAAAATCCCCATATATTTTGAATTACTAGATTTGTTGGTCAAACATCTGCATATGTAACAAAAATTCTGGCACCCACATGGTGGTATAAAAACAAAAATTCCAGAAGCTAGAAAAGCTGGCTTCTGCCACCAGTTGATGTAAACATGATAATGTAGACTCAATTTCTTCTACTTATTAGAAATCTGTCATTTTAAACTTCTGTCAAAGTCCGTATTTACCTATTATTTTCATAAGCATAGCTAGAGGAATGATCAGAGATTCTAAATGTACATTTCTTTTGGTGACCTATTGCTTTTGTGTGTGGATATTGATCAACATAGAACCAATTCCTATCACTTAACTATTCTTCGTACACAAAAATGAGCAAGGAACCAGAACACCAATTACAGGCTCTGAAAAAAATTACACTAATCTTGATTGTTAGTTTTAGTTATTTTTAGGATTGAAACTGGTGATATCAAATGTAATAAATTAAATATTTACCTTGGCCAATTGAAAATATGTTTCCCAGCATATGTTATCTTACCTCTTCCTAAAGTAGAGTTTATGAAATCAGAGTTGAAAAAATGATTAAAGTATATAATACACATCTCTTTTTTAGTTATAACAACAAAAAGGATCTAATTTGTAGGCATTAAAATAATGTATTTGGATCATATTTAATGGTATGGGAAATGTTCACAGTATACTGTTAGAGAGATAAAGAACATAAACTTTATAGATAGTATATTACCAATTGTGTGTATGTGTACATATGAATACACTGTACTTTGTGACAACACTGTAATTTCCTTATAGTATTTTTAAACTTTCTACCTATTTTTGTACTTCAACTTGGAGCTGGCTGGGCATTAGGGAATTAGGTTGGAGCAAAATACAGTAAAGACCCTAGTTATAAGAAGGAAAGAGGTAGAGTGAGAAATATGTAGCAGTGGTCATTGGCAGGATGTGACAAGGGAGAAACTATGACACACTTCTGTAACTTTTGAACAATTCCTTAGGGAGATCAGTGATGCTAAAGAAAGGTGAGATAAAAACTGAAAATTCTGCATTTACTCAGTTTGGAGGTTTACATAATATTAGTTACATATTATTCAAATGGTGACCTGTGAAAGCTGGAGAATGCAGACTCATGTGCATTGAACAAAAATCATGAAGTAATTTCGTTTGGCACCAGATAGCCCAAAAGCAAATTGCTTGAAACATAGTATAACATTTTATCCATTATCTCATTATAGTAATCTAATTTATGAAAGCTAGAATGTTATATTATTTCAGTTCATGTCCTCCATTTATTTTCTCCTGACTGAATGACAAGTCATTTTGTCCCTAAATCATGACCAATAACTATACAACTTCAGTTTTTCCCTGATTTTACTGGCCATTTCTATTTTTTAAAAAAAGGAACAATAATCATACTAGCAGACATGATCTAATCCTCACCTCTATTTTATATATCTAAAGCAAAGTTAATATGAAAATACATTGATATTTTTGATGCGCAGTTTTAAACACCACAAAAGTAGAACAATTCTCACAAAAAAACCAACTGGGAATTGGCAGAATATCTGTTATACAACCAAAGATGCAAGAAAGATTCCCACATAACTGGGTAAGACCAAAAAAAAAAAAAAAAAAAGCATCAGAAAGGGACTGGTGCCCCTAGAGAGGATCTGTGATGGAGGCATGGGCAAGCCCTCACCCTGGGAAGCTACCCTGCCTGCTACGAGGTCCACTGGGACAGATAGAGGGGCTGGAGGGGTCTGGGGGCTTCTGCTCCAGAAGAGTGGGCATGTGCTGGCTTGTTAAAAATTAGGGTAGAGAAAGACAGGCACTGACAGCTGCCACCTTGTCACACTTCCCAGCAAAAATCCATGCCAGGCAGGGCTGCTAGTATGCCCAGTGGCTAGGCACTGAGTCTCAGGCCCTGGGAGAAGACTTGGCGTAACTGCACAGAGAAAGCCAGGAGGGTCTTGGGTGTGGTCTAGGCCAAAACTTGGAGCCCACTGTCAGCTTGTGAACAGTGGTGGTGGGTCCCACAGAGATGGACTTTGCTGGTGTGCACACCAGGTGGTGTCATGGAACCACAGGTTTCCAGTGGATGGCCCCTGAGGAGGAATATGCAGTGGTTCCTTTCCTGGCAGGAACGCTCTAGTTCTTCCCATCTCACACCCCAGCTTGGAGTCTGATTAGGGGCAAACAGGTCCTGGGAGGAACCATCCCACAGTGGAAGCCCAGGTCCCAGGCGGTAGCAAAACCACATTGTTTCCTGCAGCCATAGTGCCCTAGCCCCAGTCCCCAGCCTAGCACTAGGTATGGGATGAACACAACAAAGAAGGGGACACAATTTTGAGCTGCTGATGGGAAGAACCATGGATGCCTGCATGGGCAGTGCATAGATTCCCTCTGACCACATGGACCTAACTTGCTTCAGGGCTCACTTCCTTTAGGATAGAACACGCACTTACAGGCACACACTTATCAAACCCAACCACTACTTCTAATCCAACAACTGGGGAGCAGATCCCACCCCCAACAGGGCTGTGACAGCCATGGAGCAAAGAGGAGGCCCCATCCAACATCTGGTCCAGGCTCTGGACACCACAATACCAATCACACCCTTTTTCAAGGAGATAATGGCCAGCACACATTGGGGAAAAACATGACTGGCATGCATACCAAGAATAGCCCTTCCACAAAAACACTACGCTCACAGAGTCTATATAGGGACACTTCCACATAAAAACACCCCCTTCAAAACCACAGTAGAAAACTGTTTCTCCTTAAGTCAGAGAGACAGAGAAAGTTAAGTTAAATGAAAAAGCAGAGGAACTACTCCCAATTAAAAGAACAAGAGAAATATTCTGAAAGAACAAATAATAAAACAGAAATCATCAGGCTACTAGACCCTGAGTTCAAAAAGGAGATAATAAAAATGTTAAAGGAATTAAGATTATCAGTAGAAATGCAGATCACTGTAATAAGAAACTGGAAAGTATACAGAGAAACCAATAAAAATTAGACAACTTATTTGCTGAGATAAAAACCAATGTTGAAGCAATGAATAACAGAATAAATGATACAGAATGAATAAGTGATCTGGAAGTTAGAATAATGGAAAACACCCAATCAGAACAGGAGACAGACAAATGGAAAAAAAAAACAAAAAAACAAAACCAGAAGGCAACATATGAGATCCATGGGATCTCATGCATATGCATGCCAACCTATGCATAATAGGGGTTCCGGAAGGAGAAGAGAGAGAGAGGGGAATCAAAAATATATTTGAAGTAATTATGGCTGAAAACTTTCTAAACCTAAAGGAAACAGGTATCCAGGTACAAGAAGCACAGAGGGTCCCAGACAAGATAAACAGATTCACACCAAGACATATTATAATTAAAATGGCAAAAGATAAAGAAAGAGGATTCTAAAGGCAACAGGAGAAAACCAGAGTCAGTTACAAGGAAAGCCCCATAAGCCTATCAGCTGATTTCTCTGCAGAAACTTTGCAGGCCAGAAGGGAGTGGCATGATAACATTCAAAATTCTGAAATGGAAAAGCTTGCAACCAAGGATATTCTACCCAGCAAATCATCATTTTGAATAGAAGGAGAGAGAAAGAATTTCTCAGACAAGCAAAAAGTGAAGAATACAGTAATACCTAAAAGAAATATTCAAAGGCCTTCCTTAAAAAGTATCAAGAATCTATAGGAAATAGAAAACTACAATAGGAAAGGCAAAAATATAAAAAGATGAAGATCACTTAAATAAACCAATGGGTCAACAATTAAAGAGGAAATCATAAAATACCTTGAGACAAATGACAATGAAAATACAACCTAACAAAATCTATGGGATGCAGCAAAAGCAGTTCTAAGAGGGAAATTCATAGTGATACAGGCCTTCCTTAAGAAACAAGAAAAATTGCAAACAACTAACCCATCATGTAAAAGAAGTAGAAAAAAACAAACAAATCCCAAAGTCAGCAGAAAGAAGGAAATAAAGATCAGAGAGAAAAGAAATAAAATAGTGATCAAAAAATAGAAAAGATTAATAAAATCTTTTGAAAAGATAAAATTGACAAATCTCTAGCCAGACTCACTAAAAAGATAAGAGTGAGAACCCAAATAAAAACAAAAAAAGAAGTGAAAGAGGAGAAATAACCAATACCACAGAAATACAAAAAATCATAAGAAAATAGTATTAACAGATATATGTTGACAATATGGACAACCTGGAAGAAATTGACAAGTTTCTAGAAATATAGAACCTGCCAAAATTGAGTCAAGAAGAAACAGAATTTGAACAGACTGTTAAGTAGAAGTGAAATAGAATCTGTAACAAAAAATTCCCTGCAAACAAAACTCCAGGACAAGAAGGCTTCCCTGGGGAATTTTACCAAACATACAAAGAAGAATATATACCTATCCTTCTCAAAGTATTCCAAAAGGATGAAGAGAGAACGCTTCCAAATGTTTTCTATGAAACCACAGTCACTCTAATACCAAAACCAGACAAAGATACTACAAAAAAAAATAAAATTACAAACCACTGTCTTTGATGAATATAGATGCAAAAATCCTCTACAAAATATTAGCAAATCAAATCAACAATATATAAGAAGGAACATATACCATGATCAAGTTGGACTCATTCCAGGGTTACAAGAATGGTTTGACATACACAAATCAATGTGATACAACACATAACAGAAGAAAAGACAAAAACCATATGATCATCTCAATAGACACAGAAAAACAATTGATAAAATTCAACATCTATTCATAATAAAACCTCTTACCAAAGTGGGTATAGAGTGAACATATCTCAACAAAATAAAAGTTATTTATGACAAACCCACAGTCAACATAATACTCAACGGTGAAAACCTGAAAGCCTTCTCACTAAAATCTGGAACAAGACAAGGATGCTCACTCTAACCACATCTATTCAACACAGTATTCAAAATCCTAGCCACAACAATCAGACAAGAAAAGAAATAAAAGTTATCCAGATTGGAAGGGAAGAGGAAAAACTGTCACTATTTGCAGATGAAATGATACTCTATATAGAGAAACCCCAAGACTCCACACAAAATCTATTGGAATAAATGAGTTCAGCAAGGTAGCAAGATACAAGATTAACACACAGAAATATGTTTCATTTCTTTACACTAACAATGAAGTATCAGAAAGAGATTTAAAAAACAGCCTCGTTTAAAATTGCATCAAAAAAAAAAAAACAGGAATTAACTTTCATGGAGGTGAAATACCTATATGCTGAAAACTATAAAACACCTGTAAAGGAAATTGAAGATGATTCAAAGAAATGGAAAGAGATCCCATGTTCTTTATTGGAAGAATGAATACTATTAATATGGTCATATTACCCAAAGCAATCTATAGATTTATTTCAATCCCTAACAAAATACCCACCATATTTTTCACAGAACTAGAACAAATAATCCTAAAATTTATATAGAACCGCAAAAGACCCAGAATTGTCAAAGCAATCCTGAAGAAAAAGAACAAAGATGGAGCCATAACGCTTCCAGACTTCAGACAATACTACAAAGCTACAATAATCAAAACAGCATAGTACTGGCACAAAAGTAGAAATATAGGTCAATGGAATAGAGTCCAGAAATAAATCTACACACCTACAGTCAATTAATATTCAACAAAGGAGGCAAGAATGTACAATGGGGAAAAGACAGTCTCTTCAGCAGGTGGTGTTGGAAAAGCTATACAGCTACATGAAAAATCAATGAAATTAGAACACTCCCTCACACCATATACAAAAATAAACTTAAAATGGTTTAAAGACCTAAATATAAGACATGGCACCATAGAACTGCTAGAAGAGAACATAGGCAAAACATTCTCTGACATAAATTGTAGCAACATTTTCTTAGATCAGTCTCCCATGGCAAAATAAATCAAAGCAAACATAAATAAATGGTACCTAATCAAACTTAAAAGGTTTTTCACAAAGGAAGCCATTAACAAAACTAAAAGATAACTTATGGAATGGGATGTAATGAACAAGGGGTTAACATCCAAAATATAAAAACAGCTCATACAATTCACTATCAAAAAAAGCCCCAATCAAAAATGGACACAATACCTAAATAGACAATTTCTCCAAAGAAGACATACAGATGTCCCCTGGTACATGAAAAGAAGCTCAACATTGCTAATTATTAGAGAAATGCTAATCAAAACTACAGTGAAGTACCACCTCACACCAGTCAAAATGGCCATCATTAAAATGTCTACAAATAATAAATGTTGGAGAGGTTGTGGATAAAGGGGAACCCTCCTACACTGTTGGTGGGAATGTAAATTGGTACAGACACTATGGAGAACAGTATGGAGTTTCATGAAAAAACTAAAAATAAAACTACCATATGATCCAGCAATTCCACTCCTGAGCATATAACCAGAAAAAAAACAAACACCAATTTGAAAAGATAAATGCACCCCAATGTTAATAGCAGCATTATTTATGACAGCAAAGACATGGAAACAACCAAGTGCCCATCAACTGACAATTAGCTTAAGGTGTGGTATATATATACATATATACACACGCACAATGGAATATTACTCATCCATAAAAAGAATGAAATAATGCCATTTACAGCAACATGGATAGACCTAGAGAATATTATGCTTAGTGAAATAAGTCAGGTAAAGACAAATATTATATGATATCACTTATATGTGGAATCTAAAAAATAATACAAATGAATCTATGTACAAAACGGAAGCAGACTCACAGACATAGAGAACAAAGTCATGGTTACCAAAGGGGAAGGGAGGCAAGGGAGGGATAAATTAGGAGTATGGATTAACAGATACAAACTATTATACATAAAATAGATAAGCAACAAAGACCTACTGTATAGCACAGGGAACTATAATCAATATCTTGTAATAACCTCTAATGGAAAAGAATCTGAAAATACATTTATATATATATATATTTGAATCACTTTGCTGCACACCTGAAACTAGCAAAATATTGTAAATCAACTACACTTCCATAAAAAACAATAAGAAAACACTAGAATAGATATCTTTCATTAGGAAAATTTAGTGTTTAAATTTTGCTGCATAAAGAATAAACCATTCTTATTTTTTACTTCTCTTTATAAAATCCATGAGCCTCTTGTCTTCAGAGTTCCATGATTAAAAATTGTAGTATATCATTTCTTTTATTCCCTAATTTCTACATTCTTGGATATACTAGCTATCCTAATTTCAATAATCATTCCTCAGAATTTCTTAAATGAACTTTAAGCTTATTTTGGCAATTTTAATTATATTCAATTTTCTCCTGTATGACCTACTGTTTTTACCTTTGACTATTTTAAGATCTCATTCAGGTGGCCTCTTCCCTTCCAACATCTATGATATTTTTTCTCCAACTTCTTTCTTGGCATCATAATATATTTGGACATAGAATAAAGTATGAGTAATTTGTTAACCAATTAGAGCTCGTAAATACATCTTATTTACTTGTAAAGCACATTTATTGATTTATAGACAGGAAACAGGAATGTTCAGACAAAATAATATTTGTTTACCTCCTATACATTTAGATGGCATATTTATCCTAAAATATTTATACAGTGCCATAGTCCAATTCCATTTTTGATATTTGACAGCTGATAGCTTTCAAGCCCTGCCTTTCCTTTCTACTTGCTATGGTCAGAAAGTTTGTGTCCCCCCAAAATTCATTTGTTGAAATTCTTAACCCCAAAGGTAATGGTATTTGAAGGTGGGGCCTTGGGAGCTGCTTAAGTCATGAGGGTGGAGCCCTCATGGGTGGGATTAGTACCTTATAAGAGACGCCATTAAGTTATATAGTCCCTTGTACCATGTGAACATATACAGCAAGAAGGCACTGGCTATGAACCAGCAAATAGGCCATGACCTGACAATGTTGCCACCCTGATCTCAGACTTCCAGCCTCCAGAACTGTAAGAAACAAACTTCTGTTGTTTACAATCCATTCAGTCTTGATGGTACTTTGTTATAGTTATGGTACTTTGTTATAGTGACTTGAACCCACCCACTCTGCCTCACAGAGGCAAGGTGACAAGAAAACCCATGGGCCCCCCTCATTTGGCTCTGAAGAGAAATTCAAACTTCACAAAACCTGGCTCACTAAGGTAAACTTTTCCCCAGGTGTACTATCTAGTTGAACTCACTCTCCCTGCCTCACTCAAACCAGCCTGGACCTACTTGTGCTTCCCCTACTCTCCCCAGGTTTCCTTGTCTGAGTAATAAAATTTGTTTCAAATTCTCTTTGTGTGTGGAGTATCAAACTCAACATTCAACTTATTAAGTGGGAAGGGGTCTATTTCACCTTTCATGGGTGACCACAAAATAAATGCTTAAGTATCTATGTGACTTTCCTGTGTTTAGATCTCAATGTTGTGCTAATTATGAAAGCAGTAAGTACCAATTATCTGGAAAAATAGGAGCAGTTCTTCTAGCTCTGTCACATAAGAAGTACTATGGATTCACCTGAAACAGATCTAATTTCCCAGTTTTCCTATGTTTTTAGCACTGTGGAGAAAAATGTAAAATGATGGCAAGATACACGTGTTTGGTGTGAACTTTTGAAGCAAACCTAAGAAATCATGTAGGTATATTATTCTACCAGATAATAGATATATACAGAACATTCCATCCAAAACAACGGAATACATTCTTTCAAGAGCACATGAAACATTTTCAGGGTAGATCACATGTTAGGCCACAAAACAAGTCTCAATAAACATATGAAGATCGAAATCACATCAAGCATCTTTTCCAACCACAATGGTATGAAACCAGAAATTACAGGGGAAAAAAAAAAGAAAAAACAAAAGGCATGGAGGCTAAACATTATGCTACTGGAAAACCAATTGGTCAGTGAATAAATCAAAGAGGAAATTTAAAAATACCTTGAGATGAATGAAAATAAATAGGAACACAATGACTGAAAATTTATGAGATGCAACCAAAGTAGTTCTCAGAAGGAAGTTTATAGCAATACAGGCTTACCTCAAAAAACAAGAAAAATATCAAATAAACAACTAACTGTATACCTAAAGGAATTAGAAAAAAACAAAGCCTAAAGTTAGTAGAAGAAGGAAATAGTAAAAATCAGAGAGGAAAAAAAAGAGATTTAAAAAACAATAGAAAAAGTGAATGAAACTGAGAGCTGTGTTTTGAAAAGATAAAGTTGTTAAGTCTTCAGTCAGACTCGTTAAGAAAAAAAGAGTGCCCAAATTATTAAAATTAGAAATGAAAGGGAGGAAATTACAACTGATATCATAGAAATACAAACAATCACAAGAGAATACAATGAACAGTTGTACACCAACAAATTGGACAAAGTGGAAGAAATGGATAAATTCCTAGAAACATACAGTCTCCTAAAACTGACTCAGGAAGAAATAGAAAATCTGAACAGGCCAATTACAAGTAACAAAATTGAATCAGTAATTTTCAAAACTCCCAATAAAAGTCCAAGGCTAGATGGCTTCACAGATGAATTCTATCAAACTTTTAAAGAAGAGTCAACACCTATCCTTCTCAAACTATTCCAAAAAAATTGAAGAGGGAACACTTCCAAACTCATTCTATGAGGCCAACATCACACTGATACCAAAACTAAAGACACTACAAAAAGAATATTACAGCTCAATTATCATGATGAACATAGATGAAACATTCAAGAAAGTATTAGCAAAACAAATTCAACAATACAGTAAGAAGATCATACACCATGATCAAGTGGGACTTATTGCAGGGATGCAAGGATGGTTCATTAACTGTACATCAAACAGCATGATATGCTACATTAACAAAATGAAGGATAAAAATTACATGATCATCTCAATGGATGCAGAAAAAGCAACTGAAAAATTCAACTTGTATTTATGATAAGAACTCTCAACAAAGTGGGTATGGAGGGAACATATCTCAACATAAAAAAGGCCATTTATGACAAACCCATAGCTAATATTATACTCAGCAGTAAAAAGCTGAAAGATTTCCCTCTAATATCAGGAAGAAGTCAAGGAGACTCACTCTTGCCACTTTTATTCAACATACTATTAGAAGTCCTAGTCACAGTAATCAGATGAGAAAAATAAAAGTAACCTAAATTGGAAGGGAAGAAGTAAACTGTTACTATTTGCAAATGACAAAATACTTTATGTAGAAAATCCTAAAGACACCACCAAAAAACTATTAAAACTAATAAATGAATTTGGTAAAGTTGCAGGATACAAAATTAATATTCAGAAATCTGTTGGATTTCTATACACTAATAATGAACTATTGGAAAAAGAAATCAAGAACACAGTATAATTTACAATTTCATCAAAAAGAATAAGATGTCTAGGAATAAATTTAATCAAGGAGGCGAGACACCTGTACTCTGAAATCTGTAAGATACTGAGGAAAAAAAGTGATGATACAAATAAATGGAAAGATATTCTGTGTTCATAGATTGAAAGAATATTGATAAAATGTCCATATGACCCAAAGCAGTCTATAGATTCACTGTAATCCTTATCAAAATACCAATGCCAGGGCTTCCCTGGTGGCGCAGTGGTTGGGAGTCCGCCTGCCGATGCAGGGGACACAGGTTCATGCCCCGGTCCGGGAGGATCCCACATGCTGCGGAGTAACTGGGCCCGTGAGCCATGGCCGCTGAGCCTGCGTGTCCGGAGACTGCGCTCCGCAACGGGAGAGGCCACAACAGTGAGAGGCCCGCGTACCGCAAAAACAAACAAACAAACAACCAAGGCCATTTTTCACAGAAATAGAGCAAATAATTCTAAACTTGTATGGAACCACAAAAGATCTTGAATAAACAAAGCAATCCTGAGAAAGAACAAAGCTAGAGGTATCATGCTCCCGGACTTTGGCTCTACTACAAAACAGTATGGTACTGGTACAAAAACAGACACATAGATCCATGGAATAGAATAGAGAGCCCAGAAACACACATACACATATGAGGTTAATTAATCTACAACAAAGAAGGCAAAAATATACAGTGCAGAAAAGACAGTTTCTTCAATAAGTAGCATTAGGAAAACTGGACAGCTTCATATAAAAGAATAAAACTAGACCATTTTCTCACACCATATACAAAACACACACACACACACACACAAACAAAAACAAAAACAAAACTCAAAATGGATTAAGACTTAAATGTAAGATCTGAAACCATGAATCTCCCAGAAAAAAAACATAGACAGTATGCTCTTTCACATCAACGTTAGCAATATTTTTCGGTAACATCTCTTCAGGCAAGGGCAACTAAAGCAAAAATAAACAAATGGGACCAAGTCAAGCTATAAAGCTTTTGTACAGTGAAGGAAATCATTGACAAAACAAAAAGGCTGTCTACTGAATGGGAGAAGACCATTGTCAGTTATATATCCGATAAGGGGTTGATATCCAAAATATGTAAGAACTCAAACAACTTAATGTAAAAAAAAAAAGCAATTTAAAAATGGGCAGAGGAACTGAATAGGCGTTATTCTGAGGACATACATATGGTCAATAGGCACATGAACAGATGCTTAACATCACTAATCATCAGGGAAATGCAAATCAAAACCACAGTGAGATGTCACCTTACATCTGTCAGATGGCTATTATAAAAAAGAAATAACAAGCGTTGGTGAGGATGTGGAGAAAGGGAACCCTGTGCACTGTTTGTGGGAATGTAAGTTGGTACAGTCACTATGGTAAACAGTAAGGAAGTTCTTCACAAAATTTAAAATAGAAGTATCATACTATCCAGCAATTTCACTCCTTATCTGAAGAAAGCAAAAACACTAATTTGCAAAGATATATGCACCCCAATGTTCATAGCAGCATGATTTACAATAGCCAAGATATGGAAGCAAGCTACATGCCTATTAACAGATAAATGGATAAATATGTGGTGTATATATACCATGGAATATTAGACCTAAAAAAAGAATGAAATCTCACCATTTGTAATACATATGGACCTGGAGTGTACTGTGATTAGTGACATAAGACAGAAAGACAAATACTGTATGTTTTCACTTACATGTGGAATCTAAAAAAAAATGAAACAGATGAACAAATACCAAAACAGAAACAGACTCACATATACAGAGAACAAACTAGTAGTTGCCAGAGAGGAGGGGGTGGGGGGAGAGGCAAAATAGGTGAAGGTGATTAAGAGGTAAAAACTACCAGTTATAAAATAACTAAGTCACAGGGATGTAATATACAGCCCAGTGAATATGGTCAAAGTTTTATAATAACTTTGTATGGTGTGTAATTTATAAAAATATCAAATCACTATGTTGTACACCTGAAACTAGTATAATATTGCAAGTTAACTACACTTCAATTTAAAACTTAAAAATTAAAAAAAATTCAAGAGATCATACACAATCCCCCTCCTTCCCTAAAACTGATGCTTATTGGTCATGGTGTAATTCTGTGGTGGAATTGTGACTTACTCATTCACTATGAAGATACATGGCAACAGGTTTATTGATTTAGATTCATATTTATACATGTAAAAATATATATCATAATATATACTTATTAAAATTCCTAAAAGAAAACACATACAAAGTGAAGAATTACATATAACAAAAAAAAGAAAAAAAAAGAAAATTATAGGGTCAATACAGTAAATGTTAGACTTCCTTATCTTGATTTTTATATTAGTTTTTGGAAGATTAGTCCCCATTCCATCTAATTCCTTGTTGTCTTACCAAAAGATTTAGGTATTATCTAAACCCTTTAATGGCTTTGACTGTATTCTACGACTTCAAGCTAACAAAAAAATGTTTTAACCTGTTTCTTTTTAACTGTTGATTTAGTGAGCTGTTTCTTTGACTACCTAGTTTTACTAAAGTCAGATGAAAAAAAGCAGGACCACGCTGTCAGGGTAACTGGATTTCAGACCTGCATCTAAAACTAAATAGTTTTATTATTCAGAGGCCTCAGATTGATTTCACTTGCATAAAGGATACCAGACTAGATTTTATCTAGAGACTCTGGCATCTTTAAAATTCTATGGTTAGGTTCTCCATTATTTCTCCTTCATTCATGCATGTCAGATTATAATCTTTCTCTAAGGGATAGAAGGAAACAAACTATAAGCAACATTTTGTGTGTGTGTTAAATCTTGAACTTGCTCCAAACAATAATCATTTCTATCTTTGGGGAAAGTGCCATCTTTTCTCTCATTCATGAGTGCCCATTTTAGCTATAACTTCATGTAATTTAAATCCTCAGAAACAATATGTCTTTGCTTTATTAATGATTAGTGACAGCTTCAAATAGAAATCTATGCAGGTTCAAAGTTGTTAATCATTTACCAAAGAAATATTTTGTTAAGAAATTTGCAAAGAGCAAATCATTACAATCAGCTAGTACCAGGCAAATCAGAATGTTTTAAAATTATGCTTTTTCCCCCTCAATACATTTTTTCTAGTGTATTTTGAAACATAAAGCCAGTGCCATGTTTTAAAGATTAATTGAAAGACTGATATCATTTTAAATCCAAATTAAAATTTTAATGTATTTTGGATAAGTAAAGAAATATTACCTTTGTAGAATAGAATTTGTTGGGATAACGAAATAAGAGGAAAATCATACTATTTTCCATGTTTCTATAGTAGACAATTGTGATAGGCTACTACGGTTTGCTCAGGAGCTAGAAGCCTGCTGGCTCAGCTGTCTGTGGTTATTGACACCTGTCTTCACTACCAGTAGCCAGTTACAGGCTCACTCACCACAACTTTCAGAAAGGTGCTATCCATACCCCACTTTATTTCAGCATGTTAATAAATTACCCAACACCTCCCTTACCTAATGTACAAACACACTTATGATAAAGTGAGTCCACATGCTTGATTCAGGTTGGAGTTGATAGAATCTGAGTCGTGCAAGGATGCAAGAGGCAGTGTTTGAAGATGAAACCACAGCCAACAGCAGAGAGGCAGGCCCCATGTGGAATTCATCTGAGGGTATGGGAAAACCAAATTCAGGAAATAAAGCCCTGATATCTCATACCAGAACAGGAAAATGTAAGAAACTGAAATGTAACCAGTAGGTCAGAGGATGTCTATGGGTGTCTAAGACCTTAAGCGATACTTGGGAAGTAAACCAAGAATTATTTACAGACTGGGACACAGTTTTAGGAAAATGAAAATTAGGGAGAGAGAATGACAACAGAAAAATAGAGTAAGGAAATATATCACAGACACACAACTTTAGATAATAAGTAATAAATAAAACTTAAAGCAACAGAAGACTAAATAACAGGGTAAGGTAAAGTTACAATTTTAGGTAGCATGGTAGCCGGAAAAGGTCTCACTCAGAAGGCAATATTTACGTTAAGACTCAAAAGAGGCGATAGACCCAGCCACGGGCTTTGCCGTGTACCTGAGATGAACGTTCCAGGCAAAGACAACAGCAAGTGCAAAAACTGTGAGGTAGAGCACGTCCTGTGTAATGAAGGAAGAGTATGGAGGCCAGTGTGGCTGGAACTAAATGAGCAAGGTAGAGAAAAGTAGGAGATGAGTTTACCCAATCATTGTCTTTGGGGGTACTTGTGTTTGAATAATGCAGGAAACCATCGGTGGGTTCTGAGCAGAAATGTAAGCTAACAATATATTTGAAATGTGGTACTATTGGGCTGTATCCTGCAGGCCTGAAAGCATTGTAGTGTTCAGCCTCAAGACTGAAGCAAGAGCCCAGAGACAGGGACATCAACGGTTTATTGGACAGGAAAGTCTTACCTGTCTGAAGGAAAAGGTCCCGAAGTGACACTTTCATTGTATACGGCAGCCGGCAAGCAGGAATCAGTAGCAATCTTCACTACTGGAGGAGGAGGCTCGGATTTATAGGGGGAATTGACTTCAGGTTGGCTCATCAGTTACCAGGGAAACCAGCGGCTGGAGCAGGGGCAAGCACTTAGGTAGTTACTGATTAAGCCCTATAATGAAGAGGATTGGATAGTCCTGTGAGTGAAACAGGGACTGATGGAGCATGGGAGGTACAGAGAGCAAGAGAACAGTCATCTTGAATGGCCTGACTGTAGAAGTACTCTGGCTGCATGCTAAGAATAGGCTTCATGGACCTGGCCCATCATTTAATCATGGCTCCACAGCCCAAGTTACATATATGTCACTGTGAAATTACATTGTCCTAGACATTTCAGAGACAGAATCAAGTTTCACAAAAATAATTTATTATGTGAGAAAAACAGGTTTCAAGACTCATGAGAGAATATGGAAAAGATAGAGTATGTCTGCAATAGTCATCACAGATTTGCAAAAGAAGTCAGTTCGATGTGAAATTCAGTTCAATGGAAACATGACTATATAACAAGTCATATTTTTATCTAAAGCTTAGCAGAAACTATAAGTTAAAATGAGATTGAAAATAATTGAATTCTAGTTCACTTTCAGGGAGATTTCCTATCATTAAGCACTTCATTGGCAATAAAATTTTGAATGAAAAGAGAAAAATTCATTCCGTTTTTAAAGAAAAAACATCAGAGGACATAAAAATTCATAAACATGTGCAAAAACTTCTTTATCCTACCGTCTGGGAAATTATAAAGATCCTTTTACACAAATTCTATTGCAGGTGATAGAGCTAAAAACTCTTAGCATTCTGATAGTTATAAGACAATAAATGGTATATTCACAGAATATGCAGAAATACAAGCATGCCGTTTATTTATAGTCATATCTGTAATTTGCTTTAGTTTACAATTGTATGAAAACAGATGTTAGAAATAAGCATGTACTGAAAGAACAAACTGCATCACATATGATTGTAACATAGCCTTTCTTTATTAAAAATGATTTCTGAAATAATATATAGTTATTATTCATAATAATATGAATAGGAATTCATATGTCCTTTTAATATTAAGCTGTTAATATTCATTGGTTTATAGTTGTTTTCACATTTCTTATTGATTCCGTTTCTGCCCGTGCTAAGCCATCTGTTATAAACTTAGATTTATTTACAAAAACACCTTCCGCTTGGTTAGAGACAATCAGAATTTAGGCTGTAATGGCATTTCATACCTCTTTTTGATCACTGTGGAGAAGGAAGTCTCAAGTTGACCTTCATGTACCTATTTAAGGAAGGCTATTATTGTACTTCATAAGGTGATCTAATTCCACAAGAATAGTAAAACGGAAGAAGAGGGTAATCATATTTGAAAAAGGTAGGCTCATTCATCCTACAGGAAATAGAGAAGAGCAAAGCAATATTAGTGATGATGTTCTCATTTAGCACAAGGTGAAAGAGCTTGAAAAAATGACACCGGTTCAAAGTCCTCCAAGAACAAAATTCTTATATTAATTTAAATGTAAACAAAGACCAAACAATTTCTACACTACAATTGGTCACTACCGAGCAAGCAACTGGCTTGTATTATGTTGGAGATTTCTATTAGAATACACAGGCATATATTGCTCATTTATAATATTTAAACTACAACTATAAAATAGACATCAGTTGGGGTCAGTATGAGTTAAAATGACAAATGCTGATGAAGAAACAAAGAGAAAATTTATGTAACTGTTTTTCTTTCTTTAATCTTTATTTAATTATATGTATTGGATTTCTAAACAGGGTGCTAACACCATACATAGAAAGACTTGTGATGAAAGTAACAGATTTAACAGAGAACACCAGAGAGCTTCCAGAAGCTTAAAAAATCTTAAGTTAGAATCCTAATTCTAGTTAGTTCAACACAGGGTATTCCAATCTTCTCAAGAAACTGTTTCCTTCTATAGGTGTAGACAGTAATCACCCACTAAAATGTAAGCTTTCATCCTTAACTAACCTCTCTCTTAAATTACCCCTATTCATTGAATACGTGCCAGTAAGGTAACAGTTCTGTATCATTGTGTGAATAAAGAGAAGTAATGCATATTTTCTTCCTTCTGAGAAATATCCTATAGGAAACAACTATAAAACAATAAAAGGTAAGTATTCTTATATCCTCATGGAGATAAGTACATCATATTGTGAGAGTAAAGAAGGAAAGTAGGTTAAGAACAAATTTTTTTCTTTTGGTAAAGTTTAGCGATTAATTGATTGATGTCAACTTGCCCAGACAAATGATACTGAGTTGTTAGACTTACATTATGGTATTATAACAAGTGGATGAAAACACTGAAATCAGATAAAAGTGAAACTGTCTTAGGAGGGAATAATGAGTTAATTGGCAGAAATCTTAAAATATTAAATGGACCTAGAGTTCTCACTGCAATTCTAAGGCAAGTAGCTTGAAAAACCACTCTAGTACAAATTTTCATTCAACTAGTTAAGAGTTAAAAAAGGAAATGTTTATTGTTGTTATTTTGCTAATATGAATTCAAATAATATAGAAATATAGATAAGCTAATTTCAGAATAATTTTAAAGCAATTTATATTTAGTTATCACAAATACATTTATTTAATACAGTGAGTTTCCTTTTTTACTACAGGGTCTGAATATTTCTAGACTTCTTCCAGCCTAAAATATTTTAAAATCACCTTAATATTCAGCTCCATAATTCATTAGTGGGCAGGCCCTCTATCATCACCTTATCCCACACCCAATAACACCCATTAATAAAAAATATTCAAAACTTAGAAATAAAAGGGAAAAGTGATTTCAATATCATACTAGAATACTGCCTAACAAAATCACCTAAGAATTATTTGACTAGAAGTATCTAATTTTGTTTGACTCGTATTTGCTATTGACTAGAATGCAAACACTACATTAGGGGTTAATTTGTAGAGAACTAATAATGTGAAAATGATGCTTTATCTGGTAGAGAACGTATTTCTAAAAGTTATGGTTTAATTCCCTTTGGGGACACTGACTACTTTTGGATCTCATGGAGTAATCTTTGATTTTTTAAACATTTATTTTATTGAAGTATAGTTGATTTACAATGTATTAATTTCTGATGTACAGCAAAGTGATTCAGTTACACATATATTATTTTTCATATTCCTTTCCATTAGGATTTATTACAGGATATTGAATATAGTTCCCTGTGCTATACAGTAGGACCTGTTGTTTATCCATCCTATACATAATAGTTTGCATCTGCTAATCCCAAACTCCCAATCCATCCCTCCTCCCTGCCCCCACCTTGGCAACCACAAGTCTGTTCTCTATATCTGTAAGTCTGTTTCTGTTTTGTAGATTAGTTCATTTGTTGTCATATTTTAGATTCCACATATAAGAGATATCATATAGTATTTGTCTTTCTTTTTCTGACTTACTTCACTTAGTATGATAATCTCTAGGTCCATCCATGTTCCTGCAAATGGCATTATTTCATTCTTTTTTTAGGACTGAGTAGTATTCCATTGTATATATGTACCATATCTTCTTTATCCATTCATCTGTCAATGGACATTTAGGTTTGTTTTCATGTCTTGGCTATTGTAAGTAGTGCTGGTAGGTACATAGGGGTGCATGTATCTTTTTCAATTACAGTTTTGTCTGGATATATGCCCAGAAGTGGGATTGCTGGATCATATGGCAAATCTATTTTTAGTTTTTTGAGGAAGCTCCATACTGTTTTCCATAGTGGTTGCACCAATTTACATTTCCACCAACAGTGTAGGAGGGTTCCTTTTTCTTCATGGAGCAATCTTATTCTACCATTCCTTGTTTCTCATTTATATCCTTATTTAAACAAGATTTTATGCCATGCTGATTCCATCCTTAACAAGTTAAGTAAAACTTAGCCATATATTAAGCAAGTACTTCTATAAGAATCATATCTTTAACTTTTTTGAGAATTGTCTTGTCATTCCTTTAGACAGTCCAAGGGGACAATTAGCATGTGATTACTTTCAGGTAATATCAGGCCTCATGAACACAAATTTTAACTATTTCAGGTCACCCACCATTTTTTATTATTAATTTTATTTTACTGCATTAATATTACCACAATCTTAGCAGCTAAAAACAACACAAATTTATCTCACAGTTTCCATTGGTCAGGGGTGTGGCATATCATGGCTGGGTTCTATGCTGAAGGTCTCACATAGTTGAAGTTGAGGAGTCATCTGGGGCTGTGTTGCATCTGAGGCTCAAGATCCTCTTCCAAGCTCATTCAGATGGTTGGTATAATTCAATTCCTTATAGTTGTAGGACTGAGGATGCTATTTTCTTGCTGGATCTTTTTGGATCCTAGTAGGTGCCCACATTCTTGCCATGTGGCCTTCTCTACATTATGGCTTTTGCTCCTTCAAGAGAACATCTCTGTGGCTTTCAAACTTTGACTTTCTCTGTCTCTCACCTGTAGACCATATGACTAGGTCAAACCCACTCTATTAATCCACCTTATGATTAACCTAAAGTCAATTGATTAGTAATCTTAATTACATCTGCAGAAATTCCTTTCAAACTATAATGTATCACAGGAGTGATATCTCACATTCCTGCTCACATCCAAGGTAAATAGGTGAGGTGATAGATGTGTTAATTAATTCAATGGAGGTAATCCTCTCACAATGTGTATGTATATCAAATAATCACATTATGCACTTTAAATATCTTACACTTTTGTCAGTTATATCTCAGTAAAAGTGAAAAAAAAAGAATGTGGTTTAAAGACAGACAAATAGATCAATGGAACAGAAGAGTTCAGAATTATACTCATATAAGGACAAGTGATCTTTGGCAAAGATAAAAATGGAATTTGGTAGACAAAGAGTAGTCTTTTACCAAATGGGACTAGAACAGTTGGTATTCACATGCAAAACAAGTAAACTTCTATACCTTGCACCACACACAAATATTTAATTTAAAATGGATTATAGACCTAATTGTGCAATTTAAAACTATAAAACTTCTAGAAGGAAACATAGGAGAAATCTTTGTGACCTCAGTTAGGCAAAGATTTCTTAGATAAGACACTAAAAGCATGATCTATAGTAGAATACATTGGAGCTCTCTATCTATTCAGCTCTTGCCTCTCTTGTACTCTAGGCTGCAAATTCTTGCTGTCTTTGTCTCCCTTGACTATCACTTCTTCAACCCAGCAAGTTTATTGTGCTCCATCTGAGTTTGCCCACCCTGTACTGCAGCTTGGATACTGTCTCAAGGCAGTAAACTGGGGCAATCATATGACTCACCCTCACTTGTTTCCTGTCTTTCAGAGATTACTGCATTTCACTGTCTGATGCCCATTGTCCTGTAAACTGTTGTCCCATATATTTTTATTTGTTGGTTAAGTGGGAAGAAAAATCCTGTCTCTGTTACTCCACCTCTTACTTTAGATTCTTGAGTCTCTCCACTTTCTTGTATCTTGCTCTTTTCATCTTCCTTTCATATAGTATCCTGTAGCAGCCTCTGCTGTGATTTTGAATTCTGGTACTACCACCGATCTCTAGGTGCCTCAGTTTCATTATCTACAAAACAAGGACAATAATAGTATCTAACAGGCTTGAAGGTGTCAAGGATTAAGTGAGATAATAAGTCTAAAGCTCTTATTGTTTTCTTATTGGCTCTTCCCAGCTAGGGTTTTTACCTTCTTTATCTAAGATTCCATCTGCCTAAGAAGATTAGTGATGCCAGGATTACATGAGCTATTTCAATTGCAGGGTTGTGGTGGCTGCTATTTGAGGTCAGCTATGGTTACCAAATTGCTAAACACCTTTTAAGTTTTCCAATGATATTTATTACAATGTATGGACATAAGGGCAAATGGGAACTTGGAAAACCCAATTTGATGGTCTGTGATGATCTATGTGAGAGATACTCATATTTTGCACTATGAGATAGATGGTTGAGATATTGAAAAATAGCATGGATTTTGTGTGTTCTGGGTAATGGCAAGGGAGAAATAAATGAATATTTCTATGACTGGCCAATTTATAAGAGGGAGAATAAATGTAAAATGGGGAGAAAGAGCAAAAAAATCAGATTTGAAGTGGATCGAAGAGATGCAAATCAAGTGATGAAATTTTAAGTTAAGTGAGAAATGCAAGTGGATACATCAAGGAAACAAAATTTATGAGTCTGTACCTCAGTATATAGGTCTCAGTTGGAAAAAAATGAAATTATTCTATATATAGGTGATATTTAAATTCATGATGTAATAACACAGAAGGTAAGTTGTCAGACTCATAAAAATTATAGTTCTTAGCCAACACCAAGGATAAATAATAATTCTATTGATACAGATATACTCTATATGAAGTAAACCAAATCTTTTAGACACAGTTTCAGAAAAAAAAAATCGTTACTCCCAATTTACTATGCTCTGTGGTTTGGGATTAATGAACAAGTTCTGAACAATGTGTGTGGAAACATTCTCAAAAGAAGTCATTTACTTTGGGGACTCCTCAGTTTCACATAATAAAGATGTTTACATGCCTACCTACTATTCTCCAGTTAGCTATTCTCCAAAGAAATCTATAAACTCTTAAGGGTACTTACAATAAGCAATCTAGGCATACTGGCAGATCGAAATAAAAAGGCATTTCTTTCTAAGTAGAGAACACCACCCCTACCTTTCCACTAGTAAATATCATACCATGTTTATAAGGAACAGAGTCCTAGATCAATCACTGTACCCTGGATCTCAGAGAAAGGAAATGCTGCTGTTATCAACTTCTTGTATAATTTAAAGTCACTTTCATTTTTCTTCCTGGCCAATAATTTTCCATCATTGGTTGGTTTCAAACCAGTCTTCCTAAATATTTTCTCATTTGGGGGCTATGGGGGCCCATATAAGTAGGTTTTGCTTCATTTAATTTTATTAATGAATATACAAATTCATATTACATCACATAGACATGACAGAGAGATTAAAAAGTTACACTATTATGTTTTGTTCCTTCCCAATAGAAATTACCTTTTCCCATGTTTCCAGTGACCAGGGTAGCAATTAGAGGCCATTATTCAATAAATTGCAGATTCTCTCTGACTTATGAATATAAGCATATCCTGGATGTCATAATATAAGCTTTTACAGATATAGGTTTCCAGAATCATATGACATTTTCCATGCCTCCCCACATAGGGACAACATGGCATTGATTCTTTATGCATCCAATCTCAGTTGAATCATAGGAGGGGGAATTTTTCTTTTTATCTTTGGCACCTGGGACAATAGGGAGCTAGGATCTTGCCCCTGGGGCATCTTTTCATAGTTTATGCTATCCAAAGTGTCCCTCAAAAATACACCACCTTAGCCTGGGTCATTAACATTAATTACTACAGATTTTTAAAAACACTGGAATCCATTCTGCTTTTCCTTAAGTGAAGGCGTAAGCCCTCTATCAGAACTATGAATGAGTTTGGTGTTTCATCAGTTTAGTGACATGCCTAGCTAACTTATAAATTATTCATCATCTTCCCTAACTGGCTGCTGCTGACAGTCTCCTGAAATAATTTGCCTATTATACTCCTAGAATCATGAGACAGTCAACTAAAATTTGTACCACATCTTGCCTAACATGTCTAGTTCTCATCAAGTCACCATATATATTGTTACCATTGGGTGTTTTTGACAAAGGACAGGCTGGGTACACCTGCAGAAGAATTGTATAGCCCATTAAACTCTCCACTGGCAGAGTGTAAACCTAAATACAGCTAGCATGTGTTGCCATAAATAGAACACATGCATCTCAAAAGGAGAGTTATTTGTGATATATGTCTGCCATATAAACCTGAAACCTGTTTCTCTTGAGGCTACCCTGCTTCCATGCCACTTTTCTAAAAAAACACTTTATCTACATTCCCATTTAGTATATTCAAAGGAAGCAAGTCAAGTGCTGACCTTCTGGGAAATGACATCAATTGGCTTCTCATCACATTCATTTCAAAGCCATGCCATGTGTAGAAGAAGCTAAGCAGCATGATTCAAGAGTGATATTTATCTCATGATATATTTTAAAAGAAAAAAAATAGCAAATACTGTCCACAAATCATGAACCCAATGTTAGTTCTACCTGATTGAATCATCCGGGTGTCCTGTGACCATATTTTTTTCTCCAAATTATCCAGACTGAGTTTTTAGGCAGAATACATGTCAGCACAAGTCAGTTTCCATTCTTTCTACAAAACAGGTCAAATGCTTTTCCCAACATTTTCCAATAATTAATATGAGAACTTAGAGACAGCTAAGAGTATTATTCTTTTGCTCTGAGATATTCTATGGGAATAAAATTACTGCATCTTTCCCTGAAATTACAACCTATATATGGGTGTTCTTCTTCTTTGCCATAAATTTATTTCTCCTTTTATTACCTGTTTTAACTTATATATTTCCCCTCTTAATGGGGGGCTCTGGTTTGGACATAATGCTTATGTAAAGAAAGACAGAAGCATTGACAATAATTGCTACAACAGGTCTGGGTTTTACCCCTTTCCAGGAAGAAGTCTTAGGACTTGATAGGTAAAACATTATAAGATTGTCCTTGCCACTTGGTAAGGGTGACACAATCATAGTTACACCTAAGTTAGCTGCAAGGGCCAAAATTTTGTCTTACCCTAAAGTTCATTTAGGCATATTTACTGACAATTTTAGCTAACAGATATTGTATCTCATGCATCAATATTGTTCTGTATCCTGGCATACGTAAATACAGCTGTTGCCTTAGAGCAACCAGACCAAGTAGGTAAAGAGAAGAACTATGTAAGGTTGGAGAGATAAGACGTTGTAGAATTGCTTTACCACTCAATACTTCATTCCTATCTCCAGATCCTAATAACTGTTCCAGTGGAGTCCTTCCTTTATGCCTTTTAAATTCAATGTCAGGACATATTCATTTAATTGACTCAGCCAGTCTCTCAAACCGTTCTCATCACCTCTTTTAAGTAACATAATGCTTAAAATAGTGTGTTCAATGATATCACTATTAAGAACATATTAAGGAATATGATTTTTCTGTTTAATATATTTTCTTGCTTATGGCCATACACTGGTAACAGTAAAGTGGTAATGTTGATCAGAAGAAATATAGCCTGGTGGAGAAATTTGATACCCTGTTTGCTAATTCCAAACTTTAATTGTATTTTCCACAGTTGCTTCTGAAACTGAATAAACAAAACAAAGAGTGAAAAAAATCTCAATTCTAAACAATACCCATTTGCAGTCCCCTGCAGCTACTGATAGGAGTCCATGCATTCCAGCAAAGCACTGGTTCCTAAGCAATAAGAATTTTACACAGAGCCATCATAAGGAGATATCTTTCCTATTGGCAGGAGCCAAGAGCAGAGTCTCTAACCACATTAGTGGTTTCAACTGACTTGATGTTGAACCATGCACAGCCTGAGCATACTCATGACTATTCATTTCATGAATTCAGGTAACTAGTTGTCCAGATCTGACCTCAATATCTCCATAGTTTTCCAATGTCTTCTTAGCTGGCAGTTGGTCATTTTGGAGGGCATCTACATGAATTACCTTTATCCTTTCTATAAATTACCAAAGAGACTTCCATAACTGAGTAACTCAAACAGGAGTGGAGTTTGTCATCTTGTTTGCTAGGACTTCCTTATCTCCTTTACTGTAAGGCCATTGGCTATAGCACAAGGGTCTACAAAGATCCAAATGCTATTCTCTGTGTAGGAGCCTAATTCCACCTGCACCTGCTGAATAAACTGTTCCCAGTTTCAAGTAGTGTGAACTGTATCTTTTCCTTCCCTAGTAAGGTTTTATGCTGTCTATCAAGTATATAGCAAACAGTTTCCAAAACAGCCATTCAACCTCAGTTTTAGAACACTAATGTGGACCAAACAGCATTATTAGCTTTGCTGGAAAGGAAACGTAGCCTTCAGACCATACTGGGTCAAGGAAGGGAGATCCTTCAAGAGCTGTATCACAGGACTCTGCAAGCAGTGAAGAAACTGGGCTTGGTATGTGTGAACTCATAATGAAATCCCCCTAATCATGGTTCTGCATATATCAGCTCCATTTTATCAATGAGCGTAGCTGTGCTACTTTCTCTCTATTGGACTTTCTCCAACATTACCTGAAACATGATAGATATTTATGGTCTCAGAATTATCTGATATCCTTCAGTGGCAGGAACCGTCTCCTTCAACACCCAATGACAAATAAGAAAGTGTCTTTCAAAGAAGCTATAAAAGTGGCTGTGTCAGGCTATTTTAGAGCTCAAAACACAAGAAGTTTTGGATGAATTAATTTCTGCCAAAGGGTTCAGTCTACATAACTTCTGACTGCAAGCACGTTTAAAATCTTATAAACTATTGAGTTATAATGTATTATTGAGAGTTCCTGAATAACTGCCTTTTGTTAATCTTTTTTCTGCTCATAACCCAATCACAATTTAGATTTCATTTTGGCAACCTTATATATAGTAGCCAGGAAAATTCCTAAGTGGGAAATGGGATTCATTAGAACCCAAATAGCCCTGCCAGATGCTTAGAATACTTTTAAATGGTGGGGTTGGAAAACTATAATTATTTCTAATATTTTCAGGGATAACCATTGTAGTGATGGCATGCATAGTTACTCAGAATTTCACAAACTGGGCTGAACCTTGATGTTTAGCAGGATTCTCCAGCCAGCCTTTCTTTGTCACATGGATAACTCCAGTCCTTAACTTGTCCTGTATTTATTTCCATGAGGAGTCAACAATCATGACATCATCAGTGCAGCCCATGTATACAGTGTTCAGGTACCTACAATACCAGATTAAGACTGTACTGGTGAAGTCAAATATCTTGGCTCAAGACCATAATGGTATAATGCACATCATTCATACATGTACAGCTGTGACACCTTTTGTTGGATTCAGGCTCCATCACAGACTTCCTTAACCCTTCCATTAAAATCTCATTCAGATACACAATTAAGGAATTGCTATCTGTTTTATTTTTTTTAAGTGGAAGAGGTGAAAAGTCATTGTCATCTTGTTTGTTTGGTAAAGAACTAAACACAAGAAGTTTAATAATTTAGGCAATTTGGTGAAAATATAAATATAAATATGAATTTTGGACTCTGATATAGGTGGGTTTCTGTCTTCCTATCTTAGAAACTGTAATATCAAGAAGCTTCATTGTACTATATGCATCTGCAAACTATATTCATCACATTTTTCATCTAAAAATGTGGATGATAATATCCTTATTTTGCAAGTGTACTCAAAATATCAGAAAGAATTTCTGGAAAGTATGTTTTCCAATAGAGTAGATACTCCCCAAAAGTTTGTTATTGTTGATATCAATAAACTAAGGTAATATTTATATGGGATAACTTAGGATAGACTATTCAGAAATAATTACTTGGTGGATTGAGTTAAATAATCAGTCAATTAATTTGTAACACAGATCTTAAAATGACAGGGTCAACTGGATGTTTTAATCAAATAGATTATAGATTATGTTGGTATCTAAAACAACACAGTTAAATATTAACATTTTGTTGCTCATATTTTAATCCAAGTAGATGTATTTACTTCAATGATTTTCTTTGTTATCTAAACTGGTTATAAATCTGTGGTATTTTTATATTTTATTACAACCTTATATAAATTAATATTTTGAAAGAGCACAGATATTTTTAAAAATTTCTAGTGATTGATCATTTCTACTTTTCTTCCTGGAGTTCAAAAAATGATTAAATTATTTTGGAATGAGGTCATATCATACCTGTATAACTTCCTGATATTGTTTTAAATAACTGATATGAGAAAGAGTGATAAAGATTTGGCAAAGGAGAATCTTCTCAAAAATAATAATTAGATGGTTATCTGCCTGCTTTTAATTACATTCAAAATTTAGTTTGTAGAAATTTAGAATGTAATTGTTCCTCTTGGAACAATTAGTTCCAAGAGGAGGGAGTCTGTTTTTTTTTTTTTTTTTTTTTTGCGGTACACGGGCCTCTCGCTGTTGTGGCCTCTCCCGTTGCAGAGCACAGGCTCCAGACGCGCAGGCTCAGTGGCCATGGCTCACGGGCCCAGCCACTCCGCGGCATGTGGGATCCTCCCAGACCGGGGCATGAACCCGTGTCCCCTGCATGGGCCAGCGGACTCTCAACCACTACGTCACCAGGGAAGCCCGGGAGTCTGTTTCTTGATCTCCTGCCTCTCACACACATTCTCTTACCTCCAGGCAGGCATGAGTGGCAACAATGGAGTAGCAACAAATGTTGGTACCAGGGATTCTAGCCAGTTATACATGAATATGGTACAACACAAACATCTTCTAGTTAGCAAAAGTAATTAAGAATAATCTTTTGCTCATACCCCATTTTCTCTGGCAACTGGTTGCTGACACTCCAGTAATCTTTTGGCTTGCTAGTAGCAAATTTTGACCTTTGTGTTTCTGCAGATTACTCTGCATACGAGCCTCAGTGATGATAACAATTTACTCTCCTTTAGTGCCTGGGCATTACTCATTATGCATATTGTTCCTCTTCATTCCTCTTGAGCAACTGTAGCATCTTCTACCCACGTAGGTTAATTCTTAATGACAGGGAAGAATCTGCTTCACACTCCTGACTCAGTACGTTTTAATAAAACCATGCTGGTAGCAAACTGATATCTCTGAGATAACTTTGATCATAGAATTTAAGATAATTTTCAGTAATACTGTTTTTAAAATATTTTACAATTACTAGCAGGTAAATTTATACTCAAATTTATATAATAATTTTCAATTGCTAATTGATTTATGTTTTAAACTAACAATGCATTATATACACAAAATTCTAGTGAAATATCTAATGTCACTAAAAGTTATCTTAGCTGAGAATATAACAGGATTATCTCTAAACATAATAATATTTTTAAAGGGGGCTTTTATGTTTGTATCACATTGTGATCCACTCTTTAATAAAACAGAGAATTAAACATGAAGGTATACAAATATGAAAGAATGCGTCTAAAACTATAGTTTTTCTTTTTCACAATGCTAGTAATTTTATTGGGGTATAAACCAAAGAAAAGCAAAGAAGTAAAGAAAGAAAAGATATTTGGGAAACACAATTTTTCATTTAAAAAATTAAATTAAAAAAAATACTGGGGAACAGAAACAGAAAAAATGAATTTATATCACTAGAACTGATTTCTTCCCAATACCGTTTTATCTCTTTCACTAAGGAAATAAATAATCTGTCACTTGATTTGGAAAGACTGATATAGAATTTTATATAAATAAAAAAGTCATAAACTACATATTCAGAGAAGTGCAGTTTAAATTCATTGTGTGAAAACCCAGGCTGTGTCACTCCTAAATTGGAAAACTCCAGAGGTTTTCTGCGTCTGAGAGCCACCATGTCGCCTCTGCCTTCCTTAGAATACCATCAGGCAGTCCTCTGATGGCAGGAAAGGCAGCAATGGTCCATGGTCTACAGCACCCCCAGTTTCCCGGAGAAGGGGATCAGTTCTCCTTACCTCATCAGACTAAAGGGAAAAAGAATCACTTCACAAGTCCTTTCCTGGATGAAGAAAATGTCACACTGAAGTGGGATCTGGGTGGGTGGTGGGGTGGGAGATAGACACTATTTGTATAAGTAGTTACTGAACCTGATCTGCTATGGTAATTTCTTCTACAAATACACTAAAAGCATAAAATTCAGTCTCTGCCTTTATGACCTTACTTTCAAGAGAAAAGATACATCCATATCACACAAGTGTTCAAGTTCTAGAATGGGCAATAGAGGAATATGATATATATATATTTGAAACAAAATATATATGAAAAATAAATTTAATCTGCCTTCAGATTAAATGTTTCTTAGTTTTCAGATTTCACCTACTTGAAGCATAGTGACAAAGCTTTAGAAAAAGGAAACTATTTTCTGATTTTTTGTGAAAGTTACTAATCGGAAACTACAGTATGTGTAATGACATCTATTTTGCTTTTATTATTGAGCAGTTAAGCCAAACACATACTCTATTAATCAACCAGGTGAGCACGGAAGGAGTTGATCTCAGCAAGATCCTCTTTTCAGTCCTTCATCTGTTACTGTAAATAGGAGTATGCTAAGATTGCAGTACACTGTGTATGCAAAGAAGGGCTACCCCACTGTGTTTTTGTGTGGCTTCTTCACTTCCAAAGGGTGAAAAAAAGAAAGATCACCTTCTAAGCTATAATATAGCTCTTGGTATTCGGCGCTGTGCAGCTTTTCAGATTCCTGAACAAGAAAGGGACATTTTATTAAGAACAGAAAATAAAAACTGGCTTTCAGTTTTGCCGGAAGTGAAAAGTGAGATTATTGATTTATAAAGTAGAAAAAGAATAATTCAACGCTAATGACCAAACTATGATTCAGAAATTAGATCAAATACTATTTTCAAATACTAATTATATTCAAATGAAATTTGCACTGTGATAAGCTAATACAAAAATGTATTTAATAGAAATTTAATGTGCATAAAATATCATTGTAACAAATGAATAAGTACAATTTCTCCACCTTAACACTTTTCTTCTGTGTCAGTATTTCCCAAAATACGGTTCCCGGGACTTCCCTGTGGCACAGTGGTTAAGAATCTGCCTGCCAATGCAGGGGACATGGGTTTGAGCCCTGGTCCGGGAAGATCCCACATACTGTGGAGCAACTAAGCCACAACTAAGCCACCACAACTACTGAACCTGTGCTCTGGAGCCCGCAAGCCACAACTACTGAGCCCATGTGCCATAGCTACTGAAGCCCGTGTGCCTAGAGGCTGTGCTCTGCAACAAGATAAGCCACTGCAGTGAGAAGCCCGTGCACAACAACAAAGAGCAGCCCCTGCTCGCCACAACTAGAGAAAGCCTGCGTACAGCAACAAAGACCCAACGCAGCCAAAAATAAAATAAATAAATTTATATAAAAAAAGAACTATTAAAAAAAAAAAGAATCTGCCTGCCAATGCAGGGGACACAGGTTCGATCCCTGGTCCGGGAAGATCCCACATGCCACAGAGCAATGAAGCCCGTGTGCCACAACTACTGATCCTGCGCTCTGCAACTACTGAGCCCACGTTCCGCAACTACTGAAGCCTGCATGCTCTAGGGCCTGCGTGTTACAACTACTGAAGCCCATGTTCTGCAACTACTGAAGCCTGCATGCTCTAGGGCCTGCGTGTTACAACTACTGAAGCCCTCGCACCTAAGCCTGTGCTCTGCAACAAGAGAAGCCACTGCAATTAGAAGCCTGTACATTGCAACAAAGAGTAGCCCCCTCTCGCCACAACTAGAGAAAGCCTGTGAGGAGCAACGAAGACCCAACGCAGCCAAAAATGAAAAAAATAAAAATTAAATTAAATTAAAAAAATAAGGTTCCTAAGGGTACTTATTTCAAAGGAATTGCAGAAGTCATCATCTTTCTTTGAAAGAGAGGGAGGTGGAGTGAGGGAGGGAGAAAGGCAGAGAGAAAGAGAGAGAGAAGGAAAGAAGTAACCATTTAAAAAAGAGGAAAACTAATGTTTGAGAATCAAACAATGTAGTCTATGAAGTTAGTGTTTTCCATGAAATATGACAAAATTTATAGTACCTTGGATGCTACTGTAGACATAGTATGACCCCATAAATATTTCTTCTTTTCTTGACTTTAGTATGCCTTGACTTGTTTTTCCATGAAATACTGGTACTGGAGATGTTCCACGGGATGTGTACCCTGCCATCCAAAGAAAAGTGTTCTTTGTTCAGTAGACATGACCTCGTCTATTTGCTTTATTTAATTCTCTATCCCTAATCCCAAGAAGTGGGCTTGGCACATGGTAGTTGGCCAAAAAAAATTGTTAAATGAATGAATCTATTAAACTTAGAAAATTATGTGTAGCTAATTTCTTCTCTAGAAACACATATCATATATAGAATCAAGAACATAAATTACATCTTTGAAAAATCAAGTGCCCAAGAAGCATATTTTTATTTTACATAATGTTCCAATTCTTAGTGTTTATATGACCTAGGTGATAAAACTTCATCTCAGAGGATTTCTCTTTATTTAGGATCATATTGTGACTCAGGATCCTTTTTACATAATGCTAAAGTACTCAACATGGAGGTAGAGCATGCAGACCTGCACCTTGTGTCCCCATTGCCTCTGAGGTGTCTGTTGTCTCTGTCTACTTGGCCTTCAGGTCCAGTGGGTCTCTGCTGCTCCTGTACAGTCTCTGGTCCTGTGCAGTGGCTGGTCCTGATTTCATATCAGGAGGGACATAGAAGTTGCAATTTAGGTGGAGGAGAAATGCCAATGAACTTGAGACTGGATTTGCATAGCTAACACGTTTTTATTTGAATCATGTGTTTATATGGCTAGGCTTTGAGGGAGCTTATGGAAATTATTATGGAGCCACTAACGACCTGCTCATGCACCTCTGCAGCCACTCCTCCATGTTGCTACTAATTCTCCACTGTGCTGGTGGCTCAGAATCTTTTTGTATTTCCCTGCCTTTGTTAATGCCTAGAAGTCTTTTGGGGAGCCTGTGATTCCATCTCTCTAGATTCATCATACTCTTCTCTGCAGTTTTGACACTTTGGTAAGTTTGAACAAAGTATTCTTGGCTTTTGTAATCTAAAGTATCTCACTCTAGACAAAGCAAGTAGAACTACCCTACTATTCATCATCTACTCTCTTAGGTTGTATTCACTTACCTTAAACTTAAGTTTGAATCTAATTTTAGAGAAAACCTCTATAATAGGAGGGAGCAAGTCCAATTGGTCACAAAGGGACTTTTTTTATTTTTTAGCCAAAATTGAACAATTCCTGTTGCAACTATCTTACAGCTGTTATTCAGACATTCTTCATATATGTCATTCTCTTTCTGCCAAAACAATATTCGTTGAGCTCCTAACACTCATTACTGATGCCTGTCCTCCTCATTTTTATTTTTTCAGAGTGCTTTGATCATATCTAAATTATCTGACTTATGGAATCTTTGTCCTGAACAGCAGGTGCCTATGAACTAGCTTGACATTGGTTCCAGGATTTCTTGCTTTGTCAAACCTGAAATTGATCTCTAAGATTCTTTACCAATTATTCCTACCACCTGACACCACCATCTATTCTTTCATATATCTGAACTTAAAATACCTGTTACAGCCAAAAACAAACATAAGAAACATGCTTTTCTTTTTTTTTTGCATGCATTATTATATGCTAGTAACTCAAACTTAGGCTCCTGTCATACTCTAATGCTTAGAACAATACATGATGCAGAGTAGGCTTTTAATAAATATTTCTTTAAAAAAGGAATGAGTGGCTGCATGAGTGAACAAATGGATGCCAAACATAAAATTGGGGCCTATTATAACAGAGGCTGTCTGATCTGGGAGCTTTGGGGTCAGTATAGAATATACAGTCAGTAGTGTTAGGAGAATTGGAGTTATGAATAGGATAAATCAACTAATCATGGAGGCATTTTCATATTTTGAAATCAGAAATTGTAACTAGATGTCATTCTCTGAGGAACCTAAACTTAATTTGAAAAGCTTGGAGTCAGGTGACCTATAAGCTATGTTATCTGAGAAGGGGCATACTAGGATGACAGGACTAGATAGGGAGGAAGGATGAGACTTAAGTTTGGGTTGGCTTGTCCCTTTGTTCATTTTTAGTGCATGATGCTACATCATTAAAAGTCAGATGCTACAGAATAAGGGCCATTTATCTAAAAATGAGATCTTACATTTGGAGACGCAATATCTAGTCTTAAAACAATACTGCCCCTGAATAGAGAATAATCCACGATTTTTACATTAACTGTTATCTCCTATCCTTGACCACCAAACACGCCAAACACTCATATTCCTGCCATTTTTTCCCCTAATGATCAAAAGCCATGTTTACTGTCGATGATAATTTTAATGCTATCATAATGTGTGAAATAAAGCAGATGCTCAAAACATAGGTGTACTCTTTTCCTAATAGATATAAATTAATCTTCACTTAACTCAAAATTTACCAGTGTTTGTATAGTTTCTCTAATTCTTCTTAATTTCATGTATTCCTTTTCTTTCAGTGATTGACATAAGACAGTGGACTGTCTTTTCTCTGATGAAAAATGAGGATCCAAGATAAAAACACTGCAGCCGAAAATTTGTAAAAAATATATTCGATACAGGACAGATTATGAAATATTAATAATAAAGTTCAATGCTTATTTTTTGACTATTTCAACCATGAGTTGTTCATACAATAAGATTTGCAAAAATAATTATAAAAACATAAAATCTCTTAATAATTACAATATTTTCCTATAAAATGTGGTTTTCAAAAAATAATTTTCTAACTTCTGTGTAGTACTTACTGAATTTTTCAAGTGATGAAGTTTGGTGTTTTGGGGTATTTAAATTTATTTTATTTAAAGAAATTGAAGCAGCATGTATTCACTTATCATGTAGTTTGCTTTAAAAAAATCAGAATTTTACTAGTTTCAAACATAAAATAGAATAAAACATCTATGAAAAGTTCTATATTTGTGTGATTCAAATATTATAATTAAAACAGAAATTTTGCCTTATTTCAGAAAATATATTTTATAAACAGGAAAACAATATCATATTTTGAATATGAACTAAATCAAAACTCTATCAGGTAACTTAATAGCTAAAAATATTTCTCCAAAATTGGTTAAATTTTAGAAATGTACCTTATGATTAAAAAAATAAAAACTGTTTTATCTGGGATAACTAGACAAGAATGTTAATAGGAAGAATGGAATGTAAAAGAAATGTAAATATTGCACAGTAGAGCTTTTGACTTAATGTTTATAACCTCCCTATGGCCGCTGAATATATAGGATTGAAAAAAGTCTAAAATATAAATTTTTAAAATATTCTTTGCGATAAGCTGAAAGAAAGAGAACTATAGTTGATTTTACCAGTCCAGGGCTATGACTATCACATTTTTTTTATCATATTCGCTGTTTGGAGAATAAAGAGCACATTTATTTTGTATAGGCCTGGCTTCATGAATAGATGGAGTAGGTGATATGAGTTAAGGGATTTTGAGGCAGGTCAATGCCCAGAAAATACTCTCCTCAAATCTAGATGCCACTCATTGAATCTTGTAAGTTCTCTTCTATGAGATTCTCCTACAAAACATAAACATTTATAGAATTTTTTATTTATTACTAGTAGTACAAATAATGATTATTATGATGACAATGGCTAACACTTTTACAGTGTTTACTATGCGCTAGGCACTGTTCTAAGCACTTTATATATATGAATTTAATTATGACAATAAATCTAGGAGGAGATACTATTATATTCCCAGTTTTACAGACATGAAAGCGGAAATACAGAGATATTAACTTGTCCAAGGTCACACACCTATTATTAAAAAAGCCAGAATATATTATACAAAATCCCTCCATGGTGTCAGGGACCACTCAGAATCACATTTCTCCTAAGGGAAATAACACAATGAACCACACTATGGACATATTAGGTGTCTAGGTGAGGAAAGATATATACATGAGGGAGGGAGATATGAAATATAAATAAAAATGGTACACCACTGATGAAGAATAAAATAATTCAAGAAAAGAAGAAAGTTTTAATGACAAATTTTAGCTACTCCAGGAGTTTTATTTACAGCTTTAGTTTTAAACACTTTTGGATTGAATTTAAATAAAATATTGTTTGTTGAAAATCTCTCTTTACTCATCAAACAAAAATGAAATGTTAATGCCTTTATTGCTCCCTATTTATATTTAAAACTTGGATCTCTAATTTCCAAAGTGTTTATCATGTGTGTTGATCAAAATTCCTTCTAATGATTAAATACCCTTCTAATTTAACAAGTAAGCAAATATTTTTGCTGTAGCTTCTGATTATCTTGCTACAGGTGTGTCATGAATCCTTTGGCAAGCTTTAGTTCTCTGCCATGCTAAAGCCTATTTAACTATAAAATTTCTCTTTCTAAAATACCAGTCAAGATTTCCTAGATGGCTCTACCCAGGAGCACTCTTTGGAAACTGGTTCTAAGAGGAAATTCAGACCAAAGTCAAACTGGTTGGTCTTTTAAAATCAGCTTCTAACGTGGGCTGTCTAAAAAAAAATCTTCATTTAGCAGAGATTTATAGTGACTTACTCTCCATAAATTCATTCATTTATTGTCCTTCCGTTTGTATGGTCAACATCAGATGACAATATAAAGGGTCAAAGACATTTTAGAGATTGATAATTTTCAGATAATAATAGCTAATATACATTGAACAGTTACCATGCTGCAGGTATTAAGTTTATTACAAAAGATAGGCACTATTATTACTGCCATTTTATGAGTGAAGAACCCCAGGTAAAAAGAGGTTAAGCTACTCAGCCAAGTTCACATAGTTGGTCAGGAGAAGAGCTGGGGTTCTAACTCAGATGGCCTGAGGCAGAATCCACATCCCTAACTTCCTCTGCATCATGGAGATAAATAATTGTGAACAATTACTTAAATTGGATCAGTAGAACTATGCCAAGGTCTTAGGAAATTAATGAAATTTAGTAAGGTTTTACAATAAGTCTCCAGTTCAACACTGTTAGTATTAGCAAATATGTCATATCAGGATAAAATAGTAATAATGAAGTGTAAAAAAATCGATAAAAAATTGAATGCACATCAAGTTTTTGTTGTTCCTAGCAACTACCAGTATGTATAACCACCACCACAGTCAAGATATAGAATACATCCATAATGCCAAGGTTTCTTCATGACCTTTTCCAGTCAATACCCACCTCTGTTAGTCAACCATTGCTTTGATTTCTAGTACTACCAGATTAGTTTTCCCTGGTATTGAATTTCATATAAAAGACATCATATAGTATGCATTATCTTGTGTCTGCCTTCTTTTACCTAACAGGACATTTTTGAGTTTCTTCTGTTCCTCATGTATTTCCTTCCCTTCTCTTTCCTTCCCTTTTCTTTTAGTTGATGAGTAGAATTCCATTACATGAACATACTACCCTTTGTTGTCCTAACTCTTGAGTGTGGGCATGCAAGCTTGGCCAATCAGATGTTCCCTCTCAGGGCATAAAATTCAGTTGAGCTACCACAAAGATGCTGTCAAAAGAGAGATTATTCACAGCAGCAGCAATGAGAGAGTTCAGAGGCAGCAAGAATCCAGTAATAGTGATAGTGCTTAAAGTGAAATTCTAAATACACAATTTCAATTGTGTGACCTTACCTACAGTTCTTGGTACCCAGGTTTCCTTTGTTCTGGTCCATTTTCTTAAACAACTCCAGCCTTCCCATGAATTCTCAGAGCTTTTTTATATATTTCCAATTAAGTTTCTGCTTAATGTATCAGAATTCCTTGCTATTTCTTGCCACCAAGAACCTTTATTGGTCAATTCATTTCCCTCACTATTTTAAGATTACATGTCCAACACCTTAATTTTACACATAGTCTGAAGTAACAAAAGTTTAAAAGCTCTGATCATAGTAATTGAAGTAGTTACTGACAAGGTGGTTAAATTTCCTTGTCACTGCATCAATGATTGCTTTTAATTCAGAAAGGTATCAAAGTTCAGGATCATGAATTTTATTATGTATTTATTTATTTATTCATTCATCAAAAAATAAGTGCAAAATTAGTGATACACAAAAAGATTCACTGCATGTTTTGGGGTAAAAACTAATATACAGGGGCTTCCCTGGTGGCGCAGTGGTTGAGAGTCCACCTGCCGATGCAGGGGACACGGGTTCGTGCCCCAGTCCAGGAGGATCCCACATGCCGTGGAGCGGCTGGGCCCGTGAGCCATGGCCGCTGGGCCTGCGCGTCCAGAGCCTGTGCTCCGTGGCAGGAGAGGCCACAGCGGTGAGAGGCCCACGTACCGCAAAAAACAAAAACAAAAAACTAATATACATATAATCACATTATGCAAAAACATTTGTGCACATTTTGTACATTTATTGAAATGCTGTTTTCCAAAATAAAAACAATATTTGTATAGGATAGAGATAATTTAAAAAATCATATTATTATATTTTTTTTGTTTTCCACAATAAACATTTCTTTAAAATTAGAAAAAAAGGTTTTATAAAACTAAGTGGGTGCCATGATCCCTTGATAATTTAAGTAAGTAAGCTATATTGTATCATTGTATGTAATATATTTTAGCTAGAGAGAAGGCAGGGAGAGAGAGAGAGAGAAACAAAAAAATGAGGCAAAGTGATTTTTTAAAATACAGACAAAGCATATAATAGAAGCATTCTTAGAAGGAAATGATCCTTCTTTCTGGGGTAGAAAAGAAGCATCAGAGAGAAGGAAATATTTGCATTCTTCCTGGAAGAAGGTAAAGTGAAATTACGTGTTTTCAGGGAATGGTGTGTTGCTAGAGTGTTGGATATGTTGGAAGAAGTGGAAAAACAGAAGACTGGCAAAGAAAATTAACAAGTTATTGCCTTAGAAAGATCACTCTCTAATTTTCTTTCCCAATCTTCCAAAAAGAAATCTGTTTGTTTCTAAGTTGCATTAAAATCTCTTAAATGAGTCTTTTTTTTAACAAAGCAAGAGCAGCTTTGGACACATAACAGTTTCTAGAGAGAATTTTCTTGAATTCCAATGATTTTATTTTGACAGTTAACTTCTATTAATGACAATTGGATTGAGTACATGTTTCTTTGAAAATAAATGTACTGAAATCCAAAAAATTACTGATGTAAGTTATTGCTGTAAGAACATGGTTAAATAACAGCATGGGCAGTTCTGAGATTTGGTAAAATAACAAAGGCATTGTGATATCAGCTGTGATTTGGGAATTTAAAATGAATTTAAAATTAAGTAACTGAACAACTTGTGGTTTTGAATTAGAAAACTACATCCCCAGATTTATTTAGGCAGTTCAATTTCTTTAAATTAAGTCATATATTTTAAATAAGTGTTCAGTTTTCCTCCTTCATAATCATAATTATGATTGAATATGTGTGGTGTAGTGGAAAGAGGAGTCATGGACTCAAGGTCTCTATTCTCTCTGAGTATTTCTGAATATTTATCAAGCTTAGTTCTGCCCTTCACTATGAAACTTTCCATAAGTCCCTCAACATCTTATAATTTCTTCTTCCCTTCAGACTTTCACTTTTCTTTAAAAGGATCCCTTTAAAAGCTTAGTGATAAATGAAGTCACTTGGATCTGTGTCATTTAATTTTCAGGCCATGTTCCAAAATGTACAAGATTCTGTGATGGTGAGGATGGAGGGGTTAGCAACAAGGATAAACAACTTTTCTTTTCCACCTCCTCCACACCCTTTCAACCTGAACAGTTCCATTATTTATGCATTTTAAAGATTTTATTAGATGAAACTGTCCTGGAATTAAATTTGAAAGTTTGGGATTAGACATTTCCAAAACTTAGCCAACTTAAAAAAGGGTGGGGGTGGGGGAGTACATTCTATTGATTCCATGTCTCTGTTCATACTATTTTCAACTATTAAATCTAATAAAATATGTCTGTTCTGTTGATATAATTAGGGTAATGTATTATAAAATTTGAATGATTGCAACACAAATACTCACCCTTAAAATGCATAGGTTACTTCTTTAGAAAAAAAGATGCTACAGGTCACCATAAACTGTTTTGTGGATGGATATCACAATTTGTTCCTTGGAAATGATTTCAGAGATGTCTAGTTAAATAAACTCTTCATTAAAATCAGAGACAAAGGGTGTATAGTTTATACCAAAAGGTTTTTTTTGTTTTTTTCTCAGATTTTTTATGTAGGACAAAATAATCTCATTCAAGATCTCACCATCAGTAATATGAAGCAATTGAAACAGATTCAGATTCATTTTACAGAGGTTTTTAAAAAATAATAAAATGCACTTTGGCATATCTGCAGAACAAATCTATTTAAACTCAAAAGGGCACTTATCTCTTTTTTTTCCCCAAGGCAATACACTTGGATACTGAGTAGAGTAGTGTATAGCAATTACCGTCATATTAAAATGACAAAATTTAGCTTCTAAAAGGGTTAGAAGACTTGGATAAGAAAGAAAAAAAGATTTAAAAACACCCAGGCACACAATGCAAAGCCATTAACCATTCATTTCTGAACACAGGAGAATTTAAAGATGCACTAAAGAATCTGGGTGTAGGTTTTACCATCATTTATGACAGGTATCTAAGGAAATAGCAAGATTTTGATTTTGATTTAACCTTTGCATGGATAATAAGACTTTTTGGATAAAAAATACATTTATGAAATGTAACTATTTAGTAAAATAAATGTTTTCTAATATACTTTATTATTAAACAGTTTTAAAATTACCAAAAAAATGAGAAGATGGTACAAATACCCCCTCACTGAATTTCCCTATCATTAACGTAGTACATTAGTATGTACGTTTATTATAATTAATGAACCAATATTGATACACTACTACTACCTACTTTATTCAGATTACCTGAGTTTTTATGTAAAGTCTTTTTCTGTTCCAAGGTACCACACTACATTTACTTGTTATGTCCCCTTAGGTTTTTCTTGGTTGTGGCTGTTCCTCAGACTTGCCTGTTTTTGAATGTGACTTTGTAGAATTTTGCAAGATTCCCTCTACTGGAATTTTTTTGATGTTTTTCTCATGGTCAGACTGGATTTACGATTTATTGGAAAGAAGACCACAACTGTAAAGTATCATTTTTGTCACATAATATCAAGTACATACTATCAACATGATTTATCATTGTTGATACTGACCTTGATCATCTGGTTGTGATAGTGTTTGTCAGGGTTCTCCACTGCAAGGTGACTACTTTTCTTCCCATATTTTCATACTGCATTCTTTGGAAGGAATTCACCACGCACAGCTCACACTTAAAGAGTGAGGATGCATGAATCTCCTCCATGAGGGTGAAGTATCTACAGAAATTATATGAAATTTTTCTACTAGAGAGATTTGTCTTTTCCAGTTATTTATTTATGATTATTTATTCATATCAGTATGAACTCATACATACTTGTCTTATACTTTGAGTTATAATCCAATACTATTTTACCTTATTGCTTAAACTGTTTCAGTTTTGGCCACTGGGACCTCCAATTAACCCTTATTTCCCTTTGATGTAATCCCATAAATGTAGGTATTCTTTTCTTATTGAGTATTTCCTTACTTTCTGACAATGGGAGATGCTCCAGGTTCATCTTGTATAGTTCCTGCCCCAGTTCTAGAATCAGACATTTCTCCAAGAAGCTCTAGCTCCTTTTTTTGAAAAATAATAATAAAAACCAAGATATGTGCATTGATATCCACATTGCTACTGGATGTTGATAGTGTTTCCAGGCTCTCTTAATTGATACAGCAAGGAAATATACATGTATATACTAATCTGTATATATACACATATCTATAAGTATTTTATATGTAAATATATACATCTATATTAAGCTAACTGTGAGTTCATAGCATCTCCAACTATAATCCATGATCCCACCAATCATTTTAGCCCCCTCTCCTTACTTATCTTCAAACTCTCAATCAAACTGTGAGAAACCTGGCTCCCACAATCTGCCATCCACTTACTTAGCTGTTCATTTCCAGTATACATGTACAGTAGTGACAGAATTGTTAACTTCTGTACCCTGGAAACAACCTTCTCAACCACAGTACAATGCTTATCTGCAAATTCTTTGCCTTCAATCTTACAGATTCCACTCGTTTCCAAAGTTTCTCTAGGGCTGCATCTTTTCCCTTATCCACTTCGGTTAGACTGTTTCATGCATTTGTAGTACAGCTAGACTGTTCTGTCACATTCTGAATTCCATTGTGTAATCTTCTATCTCCTAAAGGATTTTTAAAACTTTGCATACATTAAGCCATATCCAGTAAAGTTCTATGGGTTTTGACTAATGCATAATGTCATGTATCCATCATTACAGTATCATACAGAATAGTTTCACCATTTAAGAATTCCCCATGGTTCACCACCCCACCTTCTCCAAAATCTCCAGAAACCACACATTTTTATTGTATCTACAGTTATGCCTTTTCCATAATATCATATAATTGGAATCTTTTAGAATATAGACTTTCAGACTGGCTTTTAAACTATTGAAATCATGCATTTAGGTACATCTATGTCTTTCCATGGTTTGATAGCTTTTCATTGCTGAATAATATGCTATTACATGGATGCATCACACTTCATTTCTTCTTTCTCCTATTGAAGGGCATACTGGTTGCTTTTAATTTTGGTGTTGAGGAATAAAGCTTCTATAAACATTCCTGTGTAGGACCTAAGTTTTTGTGTGGACATAAGTTTTCAAATGTTTTAAGTGAATGCCTAGGAATATGATTGCAAGACTGTATGGTAAGACTGTTGGCTTTTGTAAGAAATTACCAAACTGTTTACCAAAGTGGCTCGGCCATTTTACATTCCCTTACTCCACGTTTTCCCCAGCAATTGGTATTGTCAGTATTGTCAGTACAATAGGCAGAATAATTGTCTGTGTGAGATAAGGCTCTTATAAAATCTTTTACAATGGAGAGTAAGTTTTTGTTTTGGAAAATATAGAGTATATTTAGTGATGGTTACTGTTTCCAACCTTCTGCTCCTGATTTTTCTTTGCTCTTTATCTTGGAAACCTGGTAGGGTTCCTGGAAATAAATCCATGAAAGTGTGGGGACCTCCTAAGACTGGAAGCTGCAGAAGTTTCTCACTCTCATGATAGTCTTCAATCCTCATTTCTGGAGTATTTCTATCAGTGTATGTCCAAGCCAGCTGATCTCAATGTGATTTTATCTATTTGCCTGTCACTCAGATTTCTGGGTGGTGATTTGCACTGCAACCTCAGTTCTCTGATAGGTAAGAAATGTTAATTTTCAGTTTATGCAGCTTTTATCTTGTTGTAAGGATGAAGGTGGCTACTTCCAAGCCTTTAACATGTAGAAACTAGAATTGAGGTCGGCTTCAAATATTTCTTTTTGTTAATTTATAATGCATTTTCTGATATTCTTCGTCATTGTAGTCCATTGTAACAAAAAGAATAAAATACCTAGGAAAAAACCTACCTAAGGAGACAAAAAACCTGTATGCAGAAGACTGTAAGACCCTGATGAAAGAAATTAAAGATGAAACAAACAGATGGAGAGATATACCATGTAGTATAGTCTTTGTAGTATATCTTTGTAGTATAGTCTGAAATCAGGGAACCTGATTCCTCCAGCTCTGTTTTTCCTTCTCAAGATTGCTTTGGGTATTCGGGATCTTTTGTGTTTTCGTACAGATTGTGAAATTTTTTGTTCTAGTTCTGCAAAATGCCATTGGTAGTTTAATAGGGATTGCACTGAATCTGTAGAGTGCTTTGGGTAGTATAGTCATTTTCCCAATGTTGGTTCTTCCAATCCAAGAACATGGTATACCCCTCCATCTGTTTCTATCATCTTTAATTTCTTTCATCAGGGTCTTATAGTCTTCTGCATACAGGTTTTTTGTCTCCTTAGGTAGGTTTTTTTCTGTGTTATTACCTAAACATAAATATGTGAAAATAGATATTTATTTGAAATAGATTTTTCTGTATTATTAAATTTTTTATTACATAAATATTATTATAATTTAAGCAATAACAGTAGGACTAAACAGTGGCAATTAGGATACAGTAAATAAATAATATGTGTGAGTAAAATATAACAATATTTTATAATGTTTCTGTCCTCTAAAAGAGAAATTCATTTAACTTCTTCTTTAAACCTTTTATTGAATATTAAATTTTATAAACTATGTTATTGTATATTCTTAAGGTAAATAAATGTAAAACTTTTTAAAAAGAGAATGTAAATACAATAGGAATAATCAAATAACTATTGCCTGTATTTAATAAAAAATATAAAAAGGATAAGTTTTTGTCCCATAATACAGTAAAATATATTTTTTTATAAATTTATTTATTTATTTTTGGCTGAGTTGGGTCCTCATCGCTGTGCGCGCAGGCTTTCTCTAGTTGCAGGGAGCTGGGGCTACTCTTCGTTGCAGTGCACGGGCTTCTCATTGCGGTGGCTTCTTGTTGCAGAGCATGGGCTCTAGGTGCTCGGGCTTCAGTAGTTGTGGCATGCGGGCTTAGTTGCTCAATGGCATGTGGGATCTTCGTGGACCAGGGCTCAAACCTGTGTCCCCTGCATTGGCAGGCAGACTCTTAATCACTGCTCCACCAGGGAAGCCCCAGTTAAATACTTTTACTTTTTATTTTCTTTTCCCAAAATACCTCTCTGAACTGCCTGCAACTTTTAGAACCACCTTCTTCTTATCCCCCTCCCCCTCCCTCTCCCTCCTCCTCCTCCTTCTCCTCTTCGTCCTTCTTTCTCTCCTCCTCCTTCTTCTTCTCCTTCTCCTTCTTCTTCTTTGTCTTCTTCTTCTTCTTCTTCTTCTTCTCCTTCTCCTTCTCCTCCTCCTTCTCCTCCTCCTCGCTCTCTTCCCTCTTCCTCTTCCTCTTCTTCTATTTTGATATATTGGTAAACCTGAATAAAGTCAAAGGTAGAATTGTGCCCGACCTATAGCTCTGTTGTTATAAAGCCCACATTACACTGATTCCTAGTGTCATTGTAATATGATGACACTAGCTATATACCTACTTGATTAAAGTGTTTGAAAGTGGAATACCAAGGTTTTTACTTACCAGCAACTGTAGGTTTTTAGATCTGCAGGAATTAGTTTCCAGATCTCCAAAAATGACATCCACTTATATCTACAGACTTGTTTTGTAGATCGGCTGTTTGTCAATTAGGTTCTTTCTACCTTAAATTCATCAAATAGACTATATTTAAAATGTTCATCAATTTAAATATTCAGATGCATATTGCATGTCATGTTAAGTTAAACATCTCAGAGAAAATGGTTTCAAAGCACTGAGATAATTTGAACTTGTGAAATCAAAGTTGGATTCCAAATAAGTAACAGTTTTAGTTTAAAAAGTAAGAAAGTCCTTTCACTTTGTTGGTGATTTGAATTGAATTATGAAGCAGAAATATTTCGAGAAATTCGTTGTTTTATTCACTGTATGAGATTTTTCCAAAACACACTCATAACACAGAACAACTCAGGAACAGTTAAGGATATTTTCTAGGCTCATTGTGGCCTTGTCAAAGATCATTAAACCATTCTTAGATCACAGGTCTTAGGAAACCAGTCAGTGGATTGTTTTTTGACCAACCCTCATTCTAGACGGTGAATGTAAATAGAGAAGATGTGCTATCCAAAAGCTTAGTCCAGTGGGATTAAAAGAATGAGAGGTTTTGAATAGAAGAAGGATACACTGTAGGAGACTGAAAAATGCTATGAAACATGGGGAAAAATTAGAAACAAGACTACATCTAGCTTGTGTAGGGACTGGGCCAAAATACAAATATAACCACATAATATAATTCTAAACACTAAGAAAATTAAAATTAAGGTAACAGTTAAATAAAATGTGATATATCTACTTACCTTGAAAATCATGCATCCATATTGACAGAATAGGAAAATACAATTTTTCTGTAAGTAAGCAAGATATAAAGACAGGATTTAATTATAATAATATGTATAGTTTGTTCTTGTGGTCTGATAATGTTATTGATTAGGTAATTAAATAAATAAATACATTTAAGTTACTACATATTACATAAAATATAGTTGTCTTTATTTTAACAAAATTAATAATTATGTAGTTATAATTTTTCACCTTTGGTTTCATTTAATAAAAAATGAAGATTTAAAAATAAAGTTTATTTATACTTGCATGTACTCATTTACAATAAATTTTAATGAAAAATAAATATAATCCAAATGAATCAACTCAAAAATCAATTTTAGTATATATTCAATTATTTTCTTGTTTATATATTTAAAATTATAAAAATTTAAAGAGTACAGTTTAATTGAGATATATCACAATTTTAAAATGAAAATTAGGTAAAACTGACATTATAACTTTTTAAAATTTTAATTGTTTTTGAATGATTTTATCCAAGTAAAACTTACAACTTTACCATTCATAATCCATTTGGTTGGATTATGTAAAAAATTATTACATTGTAATAATATGTAAACAATTACTACATTTCAGGTAAGTAATACTCAACTTATATACAGACAACTTTAAGAGTAAAATGAAATAATACTGGAATATATTCTGCAGTTGCCAGGTACAATTTTGGTATATCATATTAATGCATATTACTTTCAGAATCACTAATTGAAACAAAAGAAATCACTAACTGAAATAAAAGAAGCATGATAAAAGGATCATACACCATGATCAAGTGGGGTTTATCCCAGGAATGCAAGGATTCTTCAATATATGCAAATCAATCAATGTGATACACCATATTAACAAATTGAAGGATAAAAACCATATGATAATCTCAATAGATGCAGAAAAAGCTTTTGACAAAATTCAAAACCCAGTTATGAAAAAAACTCTCCAGAAAGTAGGCATAAAGGGAACCTACCTCAACATAATAAAGGCCATATATGACAAGCCCACAGCCAACATTGTTCTCAATGGTAAAAAACTGAACCCATTTCCAGTAAGATCAGGAACAAGTCAAGGTTGCACACTCTCAATGCTATTATTCAACATAGTTTTGGAAGTTGTAGCCACAACAATCAGAAAAGAAAAAGAAATAAAAGGAATCCAAATCAGAAAAGAAGTAAAACTGTCACTGTTTGCAGATGAAATGACACTATGCATAGAGAATCCTAAAGATGTTACCAGAAAACTACTAGAGCTAATCAATGAATTTGGTAGAGTAGCAGGATACAAAATTAATGCACAGAAATCTCTTGTATTCCTATACACTAAGGATGAAAAATCTGAATGAGAAATTAAGGAAACAGTCCCATTTACCATTGCAAGAAAAAGAATAAAATACCTAGGAATAAACCTACCTGAGACAAAACACCTGTATGAAGAAAACTATAAGACACTGATGAAAGAAATTAAAGATGATACAAACAGATGGAGAGATATACCATGTCCTTGGATTGGAAGAATCAACACTGTGAAAATTACTATACCACCCAAAGCAATCTACAGATTCAACGCAATCCCTATCAAACTACCAATGGCAATTTTCACAGAACTAGAACAAAAAATTTCACAATTTGTTTGGAAACACAAAAGACCCAGAATAGCCAAAGCAATCTTGAGAAAGAAAAGCAGAGCTGGAGGAATTAGGCTCCCTGACTTCAGACTATACTACAAAGCTACAGTAATCAAGACAGTGTGGTACTGGCACAAAAATAGAAATATAGATCAATGGAACAGGATAGAAAGCCCAGAGATAAGCCCATGCACATATGGTCACCTTATCTTTGATAAAGGAGGCAAGAATATACAGTGGAGAAAAGACAGCCAGTTGAATAAGTGGTGCTGGGAAAACTGGACAGCTACATGTAAAAGAATGAAATTAGAACACTCGCTAACACTGTATAAAAAAATAAAATCAAAATGGATCAAAGACCTAAATGTAAGGCCAGACACTATAAAACTCTTAGAGGAAAACATAGGCAGAACACTCTATAACATAAATCACAGCAAAAGCCTTTTGGACCCACCTCCTAGAGAAATGGAAATAAAAACAAAATAAAAAAATGGGACCTAATGAAACTTAAAAGCTTTTGCACAGCAAAGGAATCCATAAACAAGACAAAAAAGACAACTGTCAGAATGGGAGAAAATATTTGTAAATGAAGCAACTGACAAAGGATTAATCTCAAAAATATACAAGCAGCTCATGCAGCTGAATATAAAAAAAAAAAAACAAATAACCCAATCCAAAAATGGGCAGAAGACCAAAATAGACATTTTTTTCAAAGAAGATATACAGACTGCCAACAAACAAATGAAAGATGCTCAGCATCAGTAATCATTAGAGAAATGCAAATCAAAACCACAATGAGGTATCACCTCACACCTGTCAGAATGGCCAGCATTAAAAAATCTACAAACAATAAATGCTGGAGATGGTGTGGAGAAAGGGAACCCTCTTGCACTGTTGGTGGGAATGTAAATTGATACAGCCACTATGGAGAACAGTATGGAGGTTCCTTAAAAAACTAAAAATAGAACTACCATATGACCCAGCAATCCCACTGCTGGGCATATACCCTGAGAAAACCATAATTCAAAAAGATTCATGTACCACAATATTCGTTGTAGCACTATTTACAATAGCCAGGACATTTAAGCAACCTAAGTGTCCATCGACAGATGAATGGATCAAGAAGATGTGGCACATATATAGAATGGAATATTACTCAGCCATATAAAAAATGAAATTGAACTATTTGTAGTGAGGTAGATGGACCTAGAGTCTGTCATACAGAGTGAAGTAAGTCAGAAAGAGAAAACAAAATACCATATGCTAACACACATATATGGAATCTAAAAAAAAACGAAAAAGGTTCTGATGAACCTAGGGGCAGGACAGGAATAAAGACACAGACATAGAGAATGGACTTGAGGACACGGGGAGGGTAAGCTGGGATGAAGTGAGAGAGTAGTATTGACATATATATATACACTACCAAATGTAAAATAGCTAGTTAGTGGGAAGCAGCTGCATAGCACAGGGAGATCAGCTAGGTGCTTTGTGACCACCTAGAAGTGTGGGAGGGAGATGCAAGAGGGAGGGGATATGGAGATATACATATACATAAAGCTGATTCACTTTGTTATACAGAAGAAACTGACACAACATTTTAAAGCAATTGTACTCTATTAATAAAGATGTTAAAAAAAGCATCGTACACAAAATGCTTAGTATCTGAACCAAATGCACAATATATATTAACTAATATTAATTTTAGTAATTGTAGTAAGAGTAGTAGTAGTTGATGACACAACCACAAGATGACGAGTAAAATGTTTTTCTTATTTAAAGAGATAAAAATGATAGATATTTAATCAAAAAAACACTTAAGATAATTATTTAAATGACTTACAGGGAAGAGAGTGTATCTCCAACCATTTATCTGAAGTATTTTATTTGTATATGGACATCCATAAAACCATATAGCTCAAAATTAGTTAAAAATGATGTGACAGATAATAAAATTATAAAACTCCTAATAAAAGATGCTTAGAAGTTATGACAAAAATCACATTATATGCTCTGTGATCAAAAGTTAATATGTATATTTTACTTTTAGATGTTAGTTTTCTTCCATGCTGATCAAATGGTATACATAAACAAGTCTAAAGCTATAGAATCAGTTTCCTAATGTCCAAGTTGTATTACAACAGGCATTTTAGATCCTTATGATGAAAAGTTCTCATGATGGTACTCTTCTATAAGCTCAAGTTTCCTGTTTACAAGGAACGCAATTTAATTCATAATCAAGTATTTATTGAGAACCCACTTTTTTCTTAGAGTTCTTCAACATGAATATTTTTTAGAATCAAGTTCAAATTTCCTTTTTATTTTTCTTCTTCAGCTTAAAATAAGAAATAACCATCAATATCCAAGAGACTAGACAATAAGTGCTCTTCAACACACACACATATACACACATATCCTTGTAATACAAGGTACTACATTGTACCTTTCTTAATGCTAAAGTAACTTTTTATATTATTATTTTATATATTATTATTATATCTTATTTAAATATGAAATACTTTCTCCAAATAACTTTTCTTGCATTGAAATACTAATTCTTCTATATCAAATATTTTACATGGAATGTCACTTCATAGATTTGGAGATATTCCAAGGTTGATATTTCAAGAAACATCAAAATACTTTCAGAGCATCTTTCAAAGATTCTGCAAATACAAAAATAAATCGATTTTAGTTGGCTCCATAAAATTTGTTTTTCAGAGCTTTTCATTTGGACCTTGTTTATGTACTTACATGATTGCACATGTGTGTGTTTGTGTGTGTTTTAAATTTATGGCACAGGGGGAGGACAAAGCTTAAAAACACTTGTAGTCTGGAAAATAATCAATAAATTGTCATTTTGAAATGTATGCTTTAGATCCACAAAAGTCTGAGGTTAGCATCTCAACCTATTTGACGGTATCTAGTAATACTTTTTTGACAAATCTCTTTTTAATTTTAATTTTCTCAGATAATATAAAATATTTGACAATACAAATATATTTGACAATAAAAACTGAGTATATTTTCATAAGAATTATTTTAAAATTCAATTAATTTCAGCAGCAATCATTTAAATAAATTATTCCATTTCGTATATTCTCAAAAGTCACTACCAATTCACCAGCTATGTAAGCCTATCTCATTTAATTTGTGAAAATCAAGATTATTTTTCTCAAGTTTAAGATTTTAGAAATAGTTGTATTTCATTCTCTGGTGACCAAAAAATCCACTTTTAAAAAATATTATCTTTCACATTTTCTAGACACCTTGATTACTGGAGGAGTGGACATTTATAGGCATAGAGGCACTGTAAAGTGAACGATCACCTCTACTGGGCATGAAGTAAAGCACCAAACAGTACAAAAGTCAAACAGATTTTACCATGTAATTGGAATTCACCTTAGGGATGTATACTTTTTCTTCTTGTCTCTTTTGATCTCTTGCTCCCTGGACCCTTTTTTTTTTTTTTTTTTTTTTTTTGCGGTACGTGGGCCTCTCACTGTTGTTGCCTCTCCCGTTACGGAGCACAGGCTCCGGACGCGCAGGCTCAGCGGCCATGGCTCACGGGCCCAACTGCGCTGCGGCATGTGGGATCTTCCCGGACCGGGGCACGAACCCATGTCCCCTGCATCAGGAGGCGGACTCTCAACCACTGCGCCACCAGGGAAGCCCTGGACCCTTTTTATATAGACTTACATTGAATAGTTCCTGAATTTTCTTTATGACTGAGCAACTCCTTTGGAATCAAGTTTCTACCTTCTTATATGTACACTGATATAGTGAAAACTTAACTTCACCATTACATTTGAGGTCAAATAATATGCACAAGTTTATTAGGAAACTAAATCTCAGGAAGTTTTTAAACTGCCACTCCTCTTTCTTTAGATTATATATGACTCAGTTGACTTGTCCCATTAAGAAAACTAGTGAAAATACTTCTTACAATTCCAGTGCTGCCCCACCCAGTGATCCAGTGTAGCAGAATTCATTAAAAAGAACAAGTCACGGACTTCCCTGGTGGCGCAGTGATTAAGAATCTGCCTGCTAATGCAGGGGACATGGATTCGATCCTTTGTCCAGTAAGATCCCACATGCTGCGGAGCAACTAAGCCCGTGTGCCACAACTACTGAGCCTGCACTCTAGAGCCTTGCATGCTGCAACTACTGAGCCCACGCACCACAACTACTGAAACCTGCATACTCCAGGGCTTGCGTGCTGCAACTACTGAGGCCTGGACGCCTAGAACCTGTGCTCCACAACAGGAGAAGCCACCATAATGAGAAGCCTGCCCACTGCAACGAAGAGTAGCCCCTGCTCACTGCAGCTAGAGAAAGCCCACGTGCAGCAATGAAGACCCAATGCAGCCAAAACTAAAAAAAATTAAAATTAACAAAATAAATTAAATTTAAAAAATAAAATAAAATAAAAAAGAAAGGACAAGTCACATCTGAGCCCTTGGATATGTAAGGACAAATAAATTAAGACCCACTAGCGTGATTAAAATTGGTTTCACTTCTATTAAATCCCTTATGTTAGTTAATAGCTTCATGATAACCTCAAACTAAAAACTTCAGAATTATATTAAACAATTTCTTGTCTTTCCACCTATATTCAATCAGTTAACATTTATTCTACCACAACAGAGTTTCTTGCAATCGCGCTGCCTCTATTCAATCCCACTGTCATTTCCACAGTTCAGACCTTCTACTATTTCTCACCTATAGTTCTTAATTACTCTCTGTTCACCACTACCCACAGGAAATCAGCATTTCCATCCATATTTTACTCCGATGCCAGAGTTATTTTTCGAAAAGAAAAGTAAATCAACTTTCTTCAAAAACACATGTTGATTCTCAGTTTGCTATATACAAAATAAAATGAAAAATTTAAATCCCGATATACAATGTTGTTTACTAGTCAATTTCACACCTACTTTCAGTTTCATCTTCCATATCTATATGTCCCTATACACTATCCCATTAATTTTGCTGTTCCTGAAACATCTTTTAATGCCTCTGAGTATTTCCCTAGGAATAACTTACTTAGCCTAGTTGAATCTAATCATCCTTCAAAAACCAGCTTAAATATGATCCTCTAATCGCTGCCTCTTCCTTTGTAACTCCATAGTACTTTTTGCTTTTCTCATCATAGTTTAATACTTTGCTTTCACAGCTGTATCTTTCACTAGATCATGATCTCATTAAGGATAAAGACCATGCTATGTTATTCCATACCTTGGCCCATAATAGGTAATTGTAAAAAAAAAAAAAAAAAAAAAAAAGTATGTATTGTCTGCTTAATTATAGATCCAATTTATAGAAAGTCTTGATTATAAATATTGTTCCACTCTTCCTATGATATGCACTTACCATAAATTCATATATTCTAGTCTTGAGTCAAAAATAGAGTCAAGGGGCTTCCCTGGTGGCGCAGTGGTTGAGAGTCCGCCTGCCAATGCAGGGGACGCGGGTTCGTGCCCCAGTCTGGGAAGATCCCACATGCCGCGGAGCGGCTGGGCCCGTGAGCCATGGCTGCTGGGCCTGCGCGTCCGGAGCCTGTGCTCCACAACGGGAGAGTCCACAACAGTGAGGGGCCCGCGTACCGCAAAAAAAAAAAAAAAAAAAAAATAGAGTCAATATAACTTAATTAATTTTAAAGCTAATATGTGAATGTTGCAATTTCTGATTTAGGCAGTAAGTGTAAACTCATGAAGTTTGAGAGGGTTCCATACTTATTATCACATGTTTTCCCATTACAACTAATTTAAATGCAGTAAAAATGTCTGCTTGGTTGTTTACAAGCAACTGGGGGCTTGGATTCTTTCATTCAGGGTCACTAGAGACTCCAGATAGAGTACTAGAATAAACAATTTAATGAATAAATAATTAACACGCAATTAAAATTTTATTAAAACAGACTGGTATTAGCTATCTGTGTATTGAAGTTCTCATAGGTCTCCTGTAGATTAGCATTTAATTTTTGATCTCTATTATTAATCTTTGTTAATGGTATTTTTAGTCTTAAGTAAGAGAATTTTTATATTATTATTTCCTCTAAGACCAAATACAACCAAAATTGCTTAATTTTTGTGTATACAGTATATTTTTAGAGCAATATAGCTGAATTATTTTTGTGTTTTATTTTGAAAACTATTTCTAGATAAAACACTACCAATCATGACAAGTATAATATTCTCATAAAAGATCTTGCAATTGGCTCTTGAGCTGTAATGTCACAGAAATTCTGGAATATAGTGAGCAAAATAGATGATTCCCAATGCTAACCACTTTGATTTCTTAAATAATTTCTTAATAAAATAGTTTATAGGGGTTTCTCTTATAACTGTGCTATTTCTATGCCACTGTGACAAACTTAGGGATATATATCACAAGTACTTGTCCAGATTCTAAGGCTTATTTCTTTCATCATTGTGATACTCTCCTTAAAGTAAGTTTTAGCCTCCCAAGGCCCTAAATGAAATTATTTAGATATAACTATTTGGAATGATCCATGTCTTCATTCATTTGAAAAGTTACCATGATTCAGGGAACAATCCTGAAATGCTTCATCAATAACTTCATATTCTAAGGAAAATGTTACATTTTTTCTTAAATAATCAATGTTTCAAATCCTTGAGGTCAAATTGCTAGGTAAATTTGCTATTTTATTTTCTTAATCAAATGTATGTATTTTTTAAAAGAAAAAAGATATACTCCCATGAGTCTACTTATACACACTCACTTGCAAAGTGAAATTCTACAGCATGATTGGAAAACGCTTGAAATTGTGAAATACAACATTGCTTCATTTTATCAATGTCATTAAGTATAAAGTAAAACAGTATGAAGATCATCAAAACTGCTACCTGGCACTTTAATATCATTCCTTCAATTTTTTCATTTTTTTAAGTGTCACTGGCAAAGCCCAGGAACAATTCCAGGGAAATAAAAATAGAATCCGGCTAATAAAATCTAACCTTTTATTTTTCCTTTGTGCTTGGTCTAGTTTCACTTGCTCATAGGGTGCCACAGGCAGAGGCCTTGCACAGGCACTTAGACCAGAGTTCCTAACACAAAATGACTGCACCAACACCTCAGCCGTGGGACAACGTGCAGAAACTTTTATTGTTTTCAAGATTAAAACAATAAAAATAACCACTGCGCCACCAGGGAAGCCCAAATTGTTCTTTCTTGAGAGGTACCTTCCACTTTAAAAGGAGTGTGAGGCCAGAATAAGACCCAGGAAAAGGGCCAGTGATTGTAACTGGTCTCTCAGACTAGGCTGAAGTTTAGACATTCCAGAAGATGAGTAAAAAGAAAGAGAGAAAGAAAAAAGAGCATAGTTACTTTGTTTGCCAGTGTAAGAAAGCAAATAGGGGTTGTGGGGAAAAGACCAGCCAGGGATCAAAACTGCATGTTTCACTGGAAGGTCTAATCAGGAAACTGAATATATTGGTAGAGAGATGTAAAGAGTCATTAAAGCAGAAAGGAAATTGAATAATAACATATGTGAGGAACTAGCACAGTGCATAATTAGCTGTGCAATAAATATGACTTCCTTCTCTCCTGGTCTTACCTGTGCTTAATCATCACACTGCAACTACCAAGAACCTAAATCAGAGGGAGAGTGAGAGCCAATTGGGACAGGGGAAGCAACATTATTGCTTCTAGTGTGTGAGCGAGGAGGCACCCTGACATCAGATGCTGGGTAATCGCATTTTGGCTGCTCATTTGTGCTCTGGGGCAGTGCTGTCAAATGAGGAAGTTGGAAGCTGAAGCCCATGGTTTGAAAACCTGGGAAAAATTTAAATTTCCATAGTATTGAGATTTAAATAGCAGAGCTCTGAAAGGAAAACTTTTCTTCACAGATTCCCCAAAGATTCTCAGTTAAGAAATCACTGACAGAGCTCAGGAAGCCCAGCTAGTTTTCCAACACCACCGTTATCCCAGTTTAATTCAGTTTAGGGTAGAAATGTTTTTGAGGTCACACTTGTCTTTAAAATGATTCAAAACATGTGGATCAAATAGTCTGCACCTTGAGGTCTGGGGGAAGGGTTTTGTTTTTAATTCCCCCTTCACTATGTTTACCTGTTACCAAAATGCAAACAAATAATGGAAATAAAGTTTCAAACATGCTAAGTACATTTTTTCTTTAAAAGAATTGCAGATTGTTACCATCAGAAAAGTAGGAAGAAATCTACATTTGTGTTGCTAAATTAATAACTTTTAGAAAGATTGTGATGTCACTTTCAAAGCCACAGTGCAGCATAAATAATATCCTGCTGTTTTCTCCTCGCTTGTGTAATGCAGCCTCCAAAGTGCATTGAACAAATGACGCAATGTTTCCATAAATATGTTGACATCACCTAAAGTATGCAGCTGTTCTGTTCCACGGGAAAAAAATATTCACTCATTATCCAAAATTTTATTGAAAGCTAATCCCACAAGGGTTTGTGTAGGAAATTATTTTGCTTTTGACACTTTATAGTTAAATACAGGTCCCAAAAATCATCTTAAACAACAGCCTTCATAAAAATTATCTCTATACACTGTACACATGGTAAGGGTTGCTTATCAACAAGGACCAATTATGTAGTTTTACCTTTGCACATGTTTTACCCTATGTTTTCTGATGGTGTTATACTTTATTAACAAGCCTTAACTACAGAGGCAAATTAGTGAAAATGGCATAAAAATGTTGTTATGAAGATAAGTAAAGATGATATAATCATTAAATTTGATTATTTTTTCAATTCAATTATATTTTAGTTGTATTATTCATCTAATATTATATGAATTTTCAGAGACTATAAGTTCATTTAAATATGTCATTCATATAATAATACATAATCAATAATTTTCTTATGGTTATATATGAATTGAATTTTTTGGTTTTCTTTGGAAAAATTAATTTTAAACACTTCAGTCAGAAAACAAAGATGTGTCTTGAAGAGTAGAGAACACATAAAATATTAAAGTGTTAAATATTCTAGATGAATTAAGAATTTAATTTTTTACATTTAGTCGATTGCCAGCATTTATAGTATCCTTAACTATGGTAATATCTACATAAGTAAAACAAGTTATCTAAATTTTTTCAAATATCGTTCTCAATACAGTACTATTAAGGAAAAGAATGTAGGAAGAGTGTGATGTGCAGAACTAAATCTGGGAAAAAAGTTGAAGATATTTTCATAGTTTAGATTAACTCTTGTTCCTTTTTTCTTATGTGCCTGACCTGAGTAAATGTTCAATTCTTAATAAATAAATGAACTATATTGATATAAATCCATGGTAAGACTAGCTTAGCAGATATTTAGTCCATTGCCTAGGTGAGGAAAGTTTGGAAGATAAGATAAACTAGATGCAGGGGAATAAGTAAGGTAAGTAATCTTCACAGTGGCTGATGGAGCACTGGAAAATCCAGTTTTAATAAAAGTGCTCTTAAGTTAGAGCCTGGAGATGTCATGTTTTACATATATGTTCAGAAATTAAATGTTTAGTTAGTGGTCAATATGTAAGTCAATGGTTATGTTTTGTTGGCATTCCTAGAATGTATTCATTTTTTCTTTTCTCTTTTTCAGATTTAGATGAAAAGTTAAACAAAGGACATTAATAGGAATTTCACTCAAAATTCAGATTTGTTTTCTACATTAAGTTTGGATTTTGAGATTAAGAACTCTGCATGAGCAATATCATTTATATACAAATGAAAACACTTTTTTTTCCCCTGAAATTCCCATATATAACCTGCTTCACATATAACTCTGAAGAAGAATCAGGACATCAATATATAATTTTGAGTAGCTCTTTGAATTCCACACTTCTAAGATTCTAGTTTGATTTTTAACATGAATTTCTGTATAGAATCAGAATGTCATAGAACTCACTGCTTTGGAAAACAAAGACCAGAATAAATTTGTCCTGTATGGTTATTAGGGGATATACCCCATAACAAAATTGTGTGTGCTTTGCTAAATATCTTAATGTAGTGAATATTTAAGAGTTAACAAAATATATAAAGTTAAATTTACTATTCTAGAGAATAGAACTAGGACTAAGATTTGAAAATAGAGTGAATAAATTTCCCCTCAACATAAGGAAGAACTTTTAGCAATGAAAGCTATCCAAGCATAAAAGAGGCTGCATCTCAAGTAGTCAGTTCTCTGTCATTGGATTATTCGAGCAGAAGCCAGATATATGATATATCATTTGGGGATGGTGTGCATCTAGTGAGAAGGGAGATTATGTGACCTTTAAGGTCCCTTCAAACCCTGTTATGACTATAAGTAGATGCCTGGTTGAAAATAGTTTAGCACACACATGACGCTACTAAAATATCAACATGGTCAAATCCAGCCAGAGAGAGAATAAACTGAAGGTATCATTGTGACTGGGGAAAACAATAATATTTTCTAAACTCTAGCAGCAATGAGTTGCAGGGTAAGCTACTGCAATGAATCAGTGCTTGGCATGAAGGAGACACAATGATTTAGTGCTTCAGCCTCAGTCCATATGGAGTTACTTATCAATGGCAGCAATTGCTGTAAATGCTAGAATGAACCTGCTGCCCACTACACAAACACCATGTAATGTCACTGTCAATTGCAGAGCGTTTGCTTCTACACGTTACAAAAAAACAATGACACAGTGATTCCCTACCTCCTATCACTGCTTTGACTGTAGGATCTAGCTAAACTCGGCTTTCAGCTATCAAATAAAAAGGAAGATTGACATTAGGACTAAATCATATTAAAAATGAAAATTTAAGGGCTTCCCTGGTGGCGCAGTGGTTGAGAGTCCGCCTGCCGGTGCAGGGGACACGGGCTCATGCCCCGGCCCAGGAAGATCCCACATGCCGCGGAGCGGCTGGGCCCGTGAGCCATGGCCGCTGAGCCTGCGCGTCCGGAGCCTGTGCTACGCAGCGGGAGGGGCCACAGAGGTGAGAGGTCCGCGTACCGCAAAAAAAAAAAAAAAAAAAAAAAAGAAAATTTAAATGGTATTATTCTTTAACTTTTATCGGACAGTATAAACGATGTTCTAGGATAGGTATAGAATAAAACTGAGATGAACTTTCAAATCTTCACTACAATGTTGTCCACCCAAGGACGTGCTCTTTGAGAGGTTGATCTGTATAGATATAAATCAACGAGCTTTCTTGATTCTGGCTTCTGGTTGGAATCTAACCATGCGAGGACTGGCAGGCAGGAAGAGGGAGGAAATAGAAGCCAGATTAATTACTACCCTAGCTTCCTCCCTGCAAGGTTGCTTCACTTGAGTGAGTACATGACCTAGGGTACCAGCCTGTGTAAAGTGGCCCTCTCCCCTTAGTCTCTTTGTTTTTGGCTCCAGGTAACTTCTTCTTCTGGGCTTAGGGAAGGAAAAGGACCCTCACTTTTACTGTTACTAGCTCTAGGACACAGCACACTTAATGCCATCCCTACACTCTCTGCATATCTCTATAAATAATTCCTTAACTAAACTCTCTGCAAATGACCCACATGTGGCTTGCTCTCTGTTTCCCTCCAGGTCTCTGGCCTGGGCAACTTGTTCCCTGTTCTCCAAGTTTTATTTGGCCACTTAGGCTTTCACATATGTTTTAGGTAAATTCTTACCTCCCATATAGCTTAATGAGAATAAACTAAAGAATTTCAAAAACATGTGCTATATCATACTACTTGTAACCAGTATATTTTAGCTACATATTTGAATTTTGGACCATTTTAAAAACTGTAAATAGTAGAATGGCTCTTATTTAAAAAATGATAGAGAGCTTCCCTGGTGGCACAGTGATTAAAAATCCGCCTTCCAATGCAGCGGCCATGGGCTCGAGCCCTGGTCCTGGAAGATCCCACATGCCACCGAGCAACTAAGCCCATGAGCCACAACTATTGAGCCTGCGCTCTACAGCCCGTGCTCTGCAACAAGAGAAGTCACCGCAATGAGAAGCCCGTGCACTGCAATGAAGAGTAGCCCCCGCTCATTGCAACTAAAGAAAGCCTGTGCACAGCAACGAAGACCCAACATAACCAAAAACAAATAAATAAAATAAATAAATTTATTTTAAAAAATGATAGAGATTAGGATCCTGGCCTACCACCTTAGAGCATTAAGTTGATTGATCACTCTATTTTCATGGTACAGTTACATAGTGGGTGTATAAATTATTTTTAGTTGTAGCCAATAATAATCAATTTTGTATTTTTCTTTCAACTATCTAATGATAGAATTTTCTCCAGGAATATTTGATAAACTGTCTAAACACTTTGAGCCTAGCATAAAAAAGTACAAAATACATGTTAAAATTACTTATTTAATACATTCTGTGTTGAATTAGATAATGTGCCCCAAATGCAAGTCCTTCCTGAAACCGCAGAATGTGATCTTATTTGAAAATAGGATCTTTGTAAAGGTAATTAGGTTAAGACGAGGTCATACTGGAGTAGGGTAAGCTCTAAATCCAGTAAGACTTGTGTCTTTTTTTTTTTTTTTTGCGGTACACGGGCCTCTCACTGTTGTGGCCTCTCCCGCTGCGGAGCACAGGCTCCGGTCGCGCAGGCTCAGCGGCCATGGCTCACAGGCCCAGCCACTCTGCGGCATGTGGGATCCTCCCGGACTAGGGCATGAATTCGCGTCCCCTGCATCGGCAGGCGGACTCCCAACCACTGTGCCACCAGGGAAGCCCCAAGACTTGTGTCTTTATAATAAGAGGGCAAGAGACACAGAGACATAGAAACTGGGGAAAGAAGATGTGAAGACAGAGAGAAGAAAACCTTATGAAGACAGGGCAGAAATTGGAGTCTTACACCTACAAGCTGATGAATGCCAAGGAAGGCTGGAAAACACCAAACTCTAGAAACAGGCAAAGAAAAGTCCTCCCTTAGAGCCTTCAAGGAACATATGGCCCTGCTAACAACTTGATTTCAAATTGCTATCCTCTCAAACTGTGAAAGAACAAATTTCTATTGTTTAAGCCACCCTGTTTGTGGTACTTCTTTATGGAAGCCCTAGGAAACTAACACACATGTCTATTTAATATAAATATTACATCACCTTCTTCTTTAAAAAATCTCATTTAAAAGACATCTGTAATTTTGAACTTATTCAAGAATAAGTTTTATTTTCCACTTGATGTATTTAATTCGCAGTGTTTGGTCAGTATACAAAAGGAATATTTTTTACTTAGTCAAGTTTAATTTACACTACCATTTTAAGCATTCCATTATTTCAATGAGCCATAACAGAATATTTAAAACCCATAAACCCATTATTTAAAAATAAAAAATGGGTTTACTGTCATTGGAAAAAATTTTGAAAACAATTAAGATTTTTTTTGGGTTGCTTGAAATATTAATTCCTACTGAAGCAATAGTTGTTTGACATTAATGTTATTGTAACAGTGTTATTTTTTGGTTAATTTTTCTTTTGTATAAGTAGTATAGAAATGAAAAACAACAACAAAAAGCAGGTTTCATTATTTGACAAGAGATAGCAGAGAGTAACCACAACTTCTTAATTAAGTCTAAATTAAATTTACTGATTATTAGGATATAAATACCAATTATAAAATTTAATTTGGCTAGAATCTCAGTTGATGAATATGTGATATTAATGAAATCAAGGTCCTAGTAAGAGTCAGTTAAATTCTCCTCACTATTCATTTTCAATATATGCATTTGGTTTAAAAAGGACAAGCAAAGAAAATCTATTTAAAAAGAAGAAAAAGACAAGCCAGAAAACCCATCAAAACTCCTAGAAAACTATTAAGTCATTCATTTGATTCATTGTTCATTAAAATATTTATTATACTTTGGATTTACTCCAAGCAGCTTTCAAAATACATGTGGAAGTCAAGGATGTATGCTGCATACATCTCCCTTCTGAAAAACCTGATGGAGAGGCTATATCACTGCTCATTCTAGTTACCACAGCATGCACTCCAGAGCCACTAGAAACATTCTGAAAATTGTATTGAGGTCTGAAGCTATTCTTTCCTAAACTTTTTATCTACTCTTCTTTGACAAGTATCAGACTTGTGTCATGACCTGAAGACACTCCTCTTTTCTCTGCCCCCTCCTGCTTTATCCTTCACAGGTGTTCCCCCAATAAATTATCCAATGTCTAATCCCATCATGGCATCTTCTTTGGTCCTATTCTTGGAGGACTAAAACTGACACACAAGCACACTGAAGAATTTCTAGTCTAAGAGAAGTAGAAGACATAAAAATACATGAATATAAAGTAATTCTTTAAGTATCATAAAAATTATAAGGACAGATTGTTTGGGCAACAAAGAGATGTCATTCTGAGGAGTCAGGAAACAGTTAGCATTTGAACATGTTATTCATAGTTGCCTAAGGATGGATAAAAGTAAATATTGAATGTGGTTGGCTTGTTTCACTCTGCACCGCCTCATTTATACCTACTTTCAGATTTCTTGTGCCTAAATTACACCTCAGGTCCAATTGATTAATCCTGGTGAGGAACACGTCAGAGAGAGAGAAACAGAAGCACAAGGCTTTCCAGGTACGGTGAATAACATCCTCAAAAGTGAGAAGGTATGCAAGAGTGAAAGTGTCATGGAGAACAGTGAGAAATTCAGAGTACAAAGAGTGTAGTTTTTATTCTGGTATATTTTTTACCTACTTGGCTGTTCATTTACAACTCTAAGACTTGTCTTTTTGATCAGCCTGGTACCCATGACTTCAATGACCAGGTATATGGTGATGGTTTGCATATCTACACTGTCAGTACAAATCTCTTTCCAAGCTCCAGCTGCCCCTGTGCTTCTCTGCCTGTGTATATTATAAGCAGATTAATTTTTCATGTCCCAAACAATTATCTGTCCCAATCTCTGCCTTCCTCATCTTGCCAAAACAGTTAATCACTTGTCTTCATCTCAATGAACTTTTCTACCCAGGTGCACAGGTCAGAAGGCATCATCCTTCACTCTTTCTATTTTCCCATCATTCTGCTCCCCAGCCCAATATAGTAATTTACCAAGTGGAATTAATTGTCTCTTTAAATTCTTTCAAATCCATTCCTTTCCATACCCTAACAGTTACTGCCCCAGTACAAAATTCAGTTATTTCTCATATCAGTTGCCTCAAAATAGCATAATTTGCCCTCTGTCTCTGTTCTTTCCCACTTAAAAAAATTTATTTATTTATTTATTTATTTATTTATTTATTTATTTAGGCTGTGCTGGGTCTTAGTTGCAGCATGAAGGATCTTTGTTGTGGCATGCAGGATCTAGTTCCCTGACCAGGGATTGAACCCGGGCCTCCTGCATTGGGACTGTGAAGTCTTACCTACTGGGCAACCAGGGAAGTCCCATGTTCTTTCCCACTTTAATACTTGTTCTATACAGCTACAGAATCTAACATAGACATGTGATTGTATTAATGTCTCATTTAAAATTCTTTAGTGGATGGACTATAAAATATAAACTCCTTTTTTCTTATAAAAGATATTACATGTTTTTACATCTTTGAAAATTTTTGTCTTTATTATTTTTATTTCTCTCAATCTCATTTCAAAATACACATGTGAACACACACATACACACACACACATACACACACAACTCCAATCCTATTTATCAATCCCCAGGTTGTCTTTTCTTTGTTTTCTCTCTGTAATTTAACTTGTAATTCCCATTGATTGGACTGTCCTTTACACACTCTTTACAGGCCAACGCCTTAATCATCCTGAGAGAGCATGTCTTTCTTATCTAAATGCAAAAAAATCTCTCCGAAATTATCTACAGAAGATATGTGTTTTGTTTTGTTTTTGTTTTTGTTCTTTTGGCTGCCATTGGGTCTTAGTTGCGGCACATGGGATCTTCGTTGAGGCATGCAGGACCTTCCGTTGCAGTGAGGGCCCTTCATTGCGGGCTTCTCTCTAGTTGTGGCAAGCAGGTTTTCTCTCTTTAGTTGTGGCACGTGGGCTCCAGAGTGCATGGGCTCATAGTTGTGTCGAGTGGGCTTAGTTGTCCCCACAGCATGTGAGATCTTAGTTCCCCGACCAGGGATCAAACCTGCATCCCCTGCATTGGAAGGTGGATTCTTTACCACTGGACCATCAGGGAAGTCCCAGATGTGTTTTTTTTACTGATATTTGTGAATGTGTGTGTGGCTTCTTGGCTGTGGATAACAATGCCTACACAAACACAAAATCCTCAGGGTTAACTCTCAGAGCACCACTGCCAGCAGTCATCATAAAATGTCATCAAGTTAAGCTAGGTGATAACTGATATAAAGAAAGAAATAAAAGGAAAGTGAAATGTTACATCAATAAGTCAACCCTGACTCCTAAAATAATTTCCTATCACAGTGAGATTCCTATGTATAGATGTTTTTAGATGTGTGCCACCTTAAAAAAAAATCTAGACAGTTTTTACACTAAACATAGGATGAAAAACTGAAGCCTTTGGATATCAATAAAGTTAAATGGGTGGTGAAAAATATACTGGGTTATTTTGTAGTGGGACACCAGCTGTAAAAAATAACAATTTGAGTCACTGTTGAGGTAGCAAATATAATGTAATAGCAGAGACAAGATGACAGTTTGATGTGAAAAAATCCATCAGCCCACATGGTTTGTGTGACATTGATTCTGTGGAGTGACTCTAACCTATCTATCCAGTGGAAATTTTATGAACTCAGACAACCAATGTTTTGAGCTTTATGGATGGAATAGCAGAAATGAAAAAACTAAATTATTTGGATTCATTCAATGATATATCAATTTTCAGCTTCCATGATTTATTAATGTAACAAGAATGCACAATCAAATACCAAATAATGTTGATACTATTCTGAGGTGAAAAATAAGCTTCTGTGGATCTTCAAAGCAACAGAGGACCTAAAATATTAGAAACATGCAGCATTCCTTCTACTTTTCACTAAATGTCCTGTTTTAAAAAGATTTCTGATACGGTTAGACAGTCCTCTAAATTTCAAATGGCTAAAAAGTATTTCCATTTGAAATCTCATTCACTGAGTCAAAAACAATGTGATAAGTAATATTATGTTCCAAGCATGGGTGCTCTATATTAAGGATGGAAAAGTGAAAAAGACATAATTCTCATAGCAAGAACTAACCACTTATTGTGAGTACCAACAACTAAAATACAATGTCCTGTGATTGAGAGGTAATAAGTGCAGACCCAAAAAGCATGACCTCTGAAGCCAAAATGCTTAAGTTTGTATCCTGACATTTTTACCTGCTAACTATGTTGCTTTGTATAAGTTACTTAAACTCTACATGCTTCTTTCACATTTATAAAATGGAAGAAAATATTAGTAGCCACCTCATAGGGTGTTAAGAGGATTAAATAAATGAATACTTGCAACCTGATGTAAACAAGGTCTAGCATATAATAACAAGGTATAATAGTAAAAGACAAATGCCCCGTGTTGACCTTTCACTGCAGAGCATCTCCACTAATAAGATTCTGGCTCCAGTTCTAGTTCTAATGCACTTGTGAAACACTAGAAACCAAATATAAATCAAATGTTATAAAGCAGCTCCAAGCCCCATGGCAGCAGAAGAACCTAAAGAAAAAAAGCAGTGGAAGGAAAAGGGCAGGGAAGTTCTGCTTCTCCTCCCCTGAAAGATAGGCAAGCATTTTTCTTTCCTTACTCCTTGTCATGTTTACTGTATTAAAACTGTAAATTTGGGAAAGGAAATACCTGACTACAAATACTGTACATACAGTAAAGCCTCAAGAGGTATTTTTATTTGTGTATATTTATATATATATATATATATATATACATACACACACACACATCTCACACCATTTACAACACTACAACAATAAATGTCTCATGAGGATGTGTGCTTGCACACGCACATACAATTTTACTTGATATATGCACTATGTTGTCTTATGTAATATTTGATCATATGCTGTTTTCCTTTTTTAATGTGTTCACAATTGCATTTGACTGGTTAGAGGGATTTTCCATCTAACCATTATTATTTCCCTTTCAAATTCCCCATCTGAATCAGTAACTTTACTGTATCTTACAAAAGGGACGATAAAAGTACTGTCTTTGATTGCCTTAAAAAAAAAAATAACAAGGTGCTCAATAATTGTTAGCTATGATTGATGTTTGCTTAAAAAGTTTAACAATAGTGGTTTAGAGGGGGAGATTTTTGAGCACAAGTGTAGGGCTGCCTGACTCTCGTTAGTGAGAAATAATTTGAAAATAATTCCAGGGAAATCACTGCTTCTCCTGCAATCTTGAAAAATGAACAGTAATTTCCCAGGATAATAGGGGAGCAGGCGTTTCAGCAGAGGGGACAATATGTACAAAGGTAAATAAATGAGAATTTGAAAAATAATGATAATTATAGTAGAAACTCTTATAAGGATATCCATTTACCCTAATTAACTGATAACCTTCTCTCTATGAAAAAGTACTGAGTAGTACTAACAGATGTTAAAGGTGCATGAATAGGTAAATCACTCTCTAGTAATATACACATACTTTTTCTTGCATTTTAAGTTGTGTCATGGAAAACAGTTGGTTTTCTGTTTTTGTCACTTGCAATTATCATTGTAATTATGTAATTAACTTAAATAATACTTAAATCAACTGAGTTCAAAATAAATAATTGCTATGATAAATAAATTAAATGATTTGCAAATAGTTGACAAAGGTGTGTAATTTTTAAAATTATTGTTAAATTGGGTGTGAAAGATAATACATATTGGAAAGTTAATCATAAACATCTAGAATAAATCTGGAAAACTGTTTTCAACATTTTTACCCTTCTTTAGAGAAATTAAAACTGGAAAATTAGATTATGATGAAAATTTAGAAGTAAGGCAATATCAAACTGCAATCAGCAATTCCATACACAAAGACAATGGCCCTATAGCAGATGTTGGCAAATGAATATTTATGTAAATGTTTCTATGTTAAAGTGCAATGTTTACAAACCCTATGTAAAATTTTTAAATTACTTCTTATTATTAGATATTCTAAATTAAACACTACGATCCCATCTCATTTACAATGGCATAGTTTTAGTTGTAACCTGGTTCGGTCAAAATATGTGCTTATTAAAAATTGGTGGAAAATTAAGCTGGATATGTAAGCTAGGTTAAATTATAAAGTATCATCCATGTTTTTCTGAAAATTATCAGAACTTTATAAATACAGATTTATTGTTAATATTAAGCCAGTTTTGTGGATTTACAAATACTTTCATCAGTTGTCAAATTAGCCCTTCAATTTATGTGGTTTTGGAGGACAAATGTAATCATTCTCATTTTCTGAAGGATGAAACAAATTTTAGAGAATGTCTGAAGTAAAACACGTCTTTGGTTCATGTGGTCTTTTCATAAGTACTTGCTCTGTTACTGTGATCCTACACATTTAAAAAATTCAGCTTATGAATCACCCACTGTGTGAGCTCTTCCCCATTGTGCCTGAGTTAGTCAATTATACCTCTATTTCCCTGCAGTATTGTTAAAGCATCTCTGTTAAGCCATACTGTAAGATAACTTCTTAGCCTTTTTTGAAACATGTATCTCCCCCTTAGATCATGAGCTATTCAAAGGCACTCTAATATCTTGCACAATATGTTCCAAAAACAGACAATAAATGTTTGGCAAGGCTGGAAAAAGAAATAGATTAAACACTTCTAAATTACATGTTGTATTACATTAGCCTTCTGCTCAAACACATCATGACTTCCTCGTTGTCTGCACAGGATAAAAACCAATTACATTTTCTCAAATTCTAGTCTAAATATAAAATGCCCCTCTAGGATTATCAGGCCAAATTTCTGGCTGTAACCCCAAGTGAAAGCCCTCATTTGAAGCAGGTTCATATCCTTGCTGCTTTCCTAATGTGTGTTGGGATCTCTGAGATTTTAGTTTGCAGCTTTTACTCATGACCTACATGTCAGTATCCTTAATAAGCCACTGTCCTTACCATTTTCTGTGTTTTCCCTTAAGCTTCTATTCTATGGAGCTTAGCTGAACTCAACAGAGCTGAGCTGTCAGGTGTCAGAGTAGCTGATTAAGACAAGTCAAAATGAAAGTTAACAGTCAATCATTGAACACACACTGAGAAGCTAAAACAGAGGAAGTGCTGGCCCCTGCTCCCACCCACTTTCCCCCAGGAGGTGGAGATGGCCTCACAGCAGAGGGACCCCAAAACAAAAGGATCCTGCAGTTTTGTGGAGGGGGGGCTGTTAGGGGTGGAAGAGAGGAAAGGGCTATGGGTGGAAAAGTGCTGAGTACTGAGTCAGAAGAGAGGAAGAGTGTCCTCAAGTTTCCCTCCCTTTACCCCAGCCATAAGGAGGTTTGGGCATAGTTGCCCTAGGAAGGTCGCCACAAAGTCCCCTCCAAATGAAGGCACTTGGGCTGGAAAGGCAGCTATGCATAAGAGCATGACTAACCAGGGGACTGAGTCCTAGACTGTACTCCCTTCAGAGACTGCAATGCACTGGCTGTGCATCAGTTCTGGTGTGGGGGGCAGCTTTCTCCCAGAGGCCCAATTCATGAAGGCTTTGTGATTGTCTATATCCAGGCACATATCACACATTGCATGCTGTGTGTATTTGGTGCTTGACTTCTCACCCTGTAATGTAGTATGTAATCCAACACTGCCTAACCTTGCATTTATCTCTTAAGCTCCGAGAGGGCAGGAGCATCTATTCTGTTTCCCATTGTACTAATTCAAGTAAGATTTCTTGATTGACTTTAGGGAGCTCATAATTCCTATTTTCTATCAGTAAATTATGGAGTCAGAGAGACCAGAAACTTCTTCTCTGGAATACATACACACACACACTCACACACACACACACACACATACAGGATGGTGGTGAGTGTTACATTAACAAAAACTCTACATTTTGAATAGAATAAGTACCTAATAAGTGTTACTAGCCATAATGATTACCTATGAAATACATATGTTAAAATATTAGGGAATAATATAATTCAGTGAATTTAGAAAGATAATAGGAAATGAACTAAAAATTACAGAAAGATATTTCACCTAAGTAATCAGAATTCTTAGTGCTTGTTGAATTTTCCATGCTCAATATCTTGAGCCTAGGAATAATTAGAAATTGTTTCTTTTTCACTGCATGACCATCAAGTCTGAGAAAATGCCTAACATCAAACATCATTAGATCAAAATTTGGGGAAAAGGTAATATTTCTTCATGCACATAAAGAAGACAGTGCAAAAAGAAAAGTGTCTTATTCTGGCAAACTGAAGTATGCTTTAATGCTCTCAAGTCACCTGTCATTGATGAAATGCCTAAACAAGGACAGTTACCATAATGCAATCTATGCCGGTTTACAATTTCCAGTTGTGAATTCCCAAAGTGCTATTCAAGAGAAAAGAAGGTCTTTTGCTGTAATCAGTAAAAATAATGGTGCCTTCCTTATATGCAGGTTGTATATTATTTTACTTTAATTCCATAAAGAATTAATGAGCCCATATGTCTAGTGTCTGCTTTTCTCCTATCAGAACTCCCACAAAGAGGCATCCAGGGAAAGAAAAATGTATTTTATTTGCATTTATGAGATATTCTTCAGATAAAAGGAAAAACAGATGAAATCGATTGTTTTTGAAGTGGGGACTACCAGGGAGAGTTCACATGACAACAAATAGCCAGATATTGAATAGATTCCTCAATACATTGAACTGTAACATTGTTACACTAAAATGACAGAGTAGACATATTTGGGGGATTAATTACACAATCGATCTTATGTATTTAATTCCTTTATGGATATTTTTGTTGGATATGTAGACTTTTAATATAGAAGACTTTTGGTTCTGTTTTATTCTTAATTCAGTGTCATGTATAATGTTAGTCAGCTTTATTTTGAGGTTTTGATAGGTAAATAGAAAGCTTGCGTAAGTAAACTAAAGAACTCCATTATAAGAAGGTATCCTCTAGCTATCTTCTGTTAAACTTTGTGCCTCAAGAAAAAGGCTTTTTCCCCCCACACACAGTTGTTTTTTCAAGTGTCTAAAATAATTAAATACGGAATTTCATGTTGGCTCCCTTTCTATTACACCCTCATCCCTAAATATACTATGCAGCACCTCAAAATATCTAAAGAAAATAGCAAAACTTCTCAGACTTATAGACATGCTTTTATTGATTTAGTCGTTCTTAATTCAGTTTTGTTTTATACCATTAAATGGTATCAAAACTTCAGAAATTATTTTTCCACATTAAATGTTATATGACATTTATTTCAAGCAAAGTTTTTATATCTATATAGATTTGACTGTGATTGTGAGATTTCTATGGGCATTCTTTCTTTTGTTATAATCTCCACAGCATCTATCACATCTATGGCAATAATCTGCATGTTGTAAATGCTTAATAAACTCTGATTTGTTTATAAGTAAGGTTGTATTCCTGATCTGACAAAAAATATTTCCTTAATGGTGCCATTCTGTCCCTGAAATAACACTATCAAAAGTTTAGATTTATATTGGGTATCAGCTAAAATTTTTACAACTCAAAGCCTCATTTTATCTACTGGGGATTAGTGTATGATTCATCTCATACAAGCTGAATTTATCATCATGTATTTTGTTCTTTTCAAATTGCCCAAGTGTTTTAGAGGAAAACTGACATATCAGTGTAATTCTTAAAGAAACAAAACTGTAAAAATAGTCTTGTCAACTTAACAAGATTCTTTTAAAGACCTTTTTAAGTGCTGAATTACTGCAAACTAATTTTATGATGGATGAAACCATCACATCAAATAAAGAAAATCATTTCTTTACCTTTGACAGAAATTCCTTTTAAGTTCTTATCTAGTGAAAAGAAACTCAGTGAACATAACATATATCCATCAGTTCTACTTTCTGAAAAACTAAACCTAAGATATTTAGAAAAATCATTTTAAAGATCAGGGATATGTAAGATCAGATTTCAAGAGAGTATTTGGTTTGGCACTGAAAGGCAATTGAGTTACTAGTAACATCACTCTGGTTAGTTGGAAGGGAATTAGAACTTTCCACTCCCATGATTTGTGACAAAAAAGAGAGCTAGGTCTGATGTACAGCAAGTATGAATCAATTGGGGCAGTTTAGGTATGTGTTTTGGTTTGGTCAGTGTCTATGCTGAACTGGTTTCTAAAAACACTTTTGATATAAACCCTCTCCAGGGAAAATAAAGTGCATTTGCTAGATTTTTTTTTGCACTTGTGCGAGGAATAATCTCTTATTATTATATTAAAAATATAGGATTTCCTTCCCTTTAAAGTTTAAGCTTCTGGTTTCATGAGTTCTAACTTCTTTTCTTTACTCATCTCTTCTGACACAGTGTTCAAATCAATTTTCCAAAATTACAGGTAGACATCAGAAGTACAAGGACATTCTTCTCATAATTGTAATGGGATCATGAGGGTAAAGTTATGTTCAAATTACTTAAGTTATAGGTATACCTTCTTTACCTACCCAATTACCATGATGTAAGTAATGGTGTGAGTAATTCTAAGTACTCTCAGAATCTTGTTTGGAAGTGTAGAGCATGTGTGGATTATTCCTTAGGTCACTTTGCATCCTTTGTTAATTTATATAGTATCCCACTGTCACTCTCAGCCCATCACTCAAGCTTTTCCTCTAAAGGACCTAGAATAGCCAAAACAATACTGAATAAGAAGAGTTGGAGGACTCACTACTACACTTCAAGATTTACTAGAAAGCTTCAACAATCAAGACAGCATACTGTTTGCAAAAGAATCAACACATATATCAGAGGAACAGAATAGAGAGCCCAGAAATAGACCCACAAGAATACAGTCAACTGGTCCTCGGTAGAGACTCAAAAGCAATTCAAGGTAGAAAGGATGATCTTTTCAAAAAATGAAGCTAGAACAATTGGACATTCATATGTTAAAAAAAAAATGAACCTAGACCCATAACATAGACGTTTCATAAAGTTGAACTCAAAATGGATTATAAACCCAAATGTAAAACACAAAATTAAAAATTACTAGAAGGAAACATAGAAAATATCTAGGTGGCCATAGGTTTAGAAGTGAGTTTTTAAATACAAACAATTTAAAATGAGTTAGACATTATTAAAATTAAAGACTTCTGATGTGAGAAATACACTTAAAAATATAATAACAAGTCACAGTCTGTAAGAAAGTATTTGCAACAAAACACAGTTTTGATAAAGTAATTGTACCCAAAATATACAAAGAACTCTTAAGTGGAATCTAGAAAAATGGTATAGATGATCTTATTTGCAAAGCAGAAATAGAGATACAGATGTAGAGAACAAATGTATGGATTCCAAGGGAGAAAGGGGAGGAGGAATTGGGAGATTGGGATTGACATATATATACTACTGATACTATGTATAAAATAGTTAACTAATAAGAATATACTGTATAGCACAGGGAACTCTTACTTAACACACTGTAGTGACCTAAATGGGAAGGAAATCCAAAAAAGAGGGGATGTATGTATATGTATAACTGATTTATTTTGCTGCACAACAGAAACTCACACAACTTTGTAAAGCAACTATACTCCAATAAAAATTAATTTAATAAAAAAGAAGCTCAGGGCTTCCCTGGTGGTGCAGTGGTTGAGGATCTGCCTGCCGATGTGGGGGACACAGGTTCGTGCCCCGGTCCGGGAAGGTCCCACATGCTGCGGAGCGGCTGGGCCCGTGAGCCATGGCCACTGAGCCTGCGCGTCCAGAGCCTGTGCTCCACAACGGGAGAGGCTGCAGCAGTGAGAGGTCCGCGAAACACAAAAAAATAAATAAATAAATAAAATTAAAAAAAAAAAGCTCAGCAATAAAAAACAAACAACTCAATTAAAATATGGACAAAAGACCTAAACAGATACTTCACCAAATAAGATATATAAATGGCAAATAAACACATGAAGAAATGCTTAACAGCATTTATCATCAGGGAATTGCAAATAAAAGAATGGGATGTCACTACACGCTGATTAGAATCATTAAAGTACAAAAATAAAAATAAAACATGAAGATAGCAATAGCTGGGAAGGATGCAGTACAAGAAATTTCATTCATTGCTGATAGAAATGCAAAGTGGTAAGCCACTGTTGATGATAGGTGGACAGTTTATTACAAAGCTAAGCATAGTCTCTCTTTTTTTTTTTTTTGGCCAAGCCATGCAGCATGCAAGATCTTAGTTCCCCAACCAGGGATTGAACCCAGGCCCTTGGCAGTGAGAGTGCGGGGTCCTAACCAAAGGGAATTCCCAAAGCTAAGCAGAGTCTTAACATGCAATCCTCCTAAGTATTTATCCAGCCAATTTGAAAACTTGTATCCACACAAAAATCTGCACACAAATGTTTATAGCATTTTTAATCCCCATAAACTGCAAGCAACCAAGATGCCCTTCAATAAGCGAGTGGATAAACAAACTGAGGTATATCTGAATAGAAAGAATATTATTTAATGAAAAACAAAAATGAACCATCAAGCTGTGAAAATACACGGATGAATCTTTAATGACTATTAAGTGAAAGAAGCCAATCTGAAAAAGTTACACACTGTATGATCCCAATTATATGATATTCTGGAAAAGGCAAATCTGTATTGAGCATAAAAAGATAGTGGTTACCCAAGGTTTAGAGATAGGAGAGTGAAGATTGAATAGATGAAGAACAGGAGAATTTTTAGGGTCCTGAAATTATCCTCCATGACAATGTAATGGTAGATATATGATACTATGGTATATTAAAAGCCAATAACATTATAGCGCAAAGAGTACATTGTGTTGTATGAAAATTCCAATAGAAGTAATTTTTTAATTTTATTGGAGTATTGTAGATTTACAATGTTGTGTTAGTTTTAGGTGTACAGCTAAGTGGTTCAATTATATATGTATATATATATATATATATATACACACACACACACACACATATATTCACTCATTTTTAGATTCTTTTCTCTTATAAGCTATCACAGAATATTGAGTAGTGTTCCCTGTGCTATACAGTAGGTCCTTGTTGGTTATCTATCTTATATATAGTAGTGTGTGTATGTTCATTTCAGGCTCCTGATTTATCCCTCCCCCACCCCCACATTTCCACTTTGGTAACCATAAGTTTGTTTTTGACATCTGTAAGTCTGTTTCTGTTTTGTAAATAAGTTCATTTGTATCATTTTTTTTAGAAATTAGATTCCACATATGAGTTATATCATATGATATTTGTCTTCCTCTTTCTGACTTACTTCACTTATTATGATAATCTCTAGGTCTATCCATGTTCCTGCAAATGGAATTATTTCATTATATTTTTAGGGCTGAGTAATATTCCATTGTATATATGTACCACATCTTCTTTATCCATTCCTCCATCCATGGACATTTAGGTTGCTTCCATGTCTTGGTTATTGTACATAGTGCCGCAATGAACACTGGGGTGCATGTATATTTTGGGATTATGGTTTTCTCAGGATATATGCCCTGAAGTGGGATTGTTGGATCACATGGTAGATCTATTTTTAGTTTTATAAGGAATCTCCATAGTGGTTGTACCAATTTACATTCCCAACAGCACTGTAGGAGGGTTCCCTTTTCTCCACACCCTCTCCAGCATTTATTGTTTGTAGATTTTTGATGATGGCCATTCTGACTGGTGTGAGGTGATAACTCATTGTAGTTTTGATTTGCATTTCTCTGATGATTAGTAATGTTGAGCATCTTTTCATGTGTTTTTGGCCATCTGTATGTCTTCTTTGGAGAAATGCCTATTTAGGTCTTCTGCCCATTTTTGGATTGGGTTGTTTGGTTTTTGACATAGAGCTGCATGGGCTGCTTGTAAATTCTGGAGATTAATCCCTTGTCAGTCACTTCATTTGCAAATATCTTCTCCATTCTGTGGGTTGTATTTTTGTTTTGTTTATGGTTTCCTTTGCTGTGCAAAAGCTTTTAAGTTTAATTAGACCCCATTTGTTTGTTTTTGTTTTTATTTTCCTTACTCTAGTATGTGGATCAAAAAAGATCTTGCTGTGATTTATGTCAAAGAGTTTTCTGCCTATGTTTTCCTCTGTTTTATAGTGTCCAGCCTTACATTTAGGGCTTTAATCCATTTTGAGTTTATTTTTGTTTATGGCATGAGGAATTGTCCTAGTTTCATTGATATACGTGTAGCTGTCCAGCTTTCCCAACACCAATTGCTGAAGAGACTGTCTTTTCCCCATTGTATATTCTTTCCTCCTTTGTCAGAGATTAATTGACTATAGGTTCATGAGTTTATTTCTGGGTTTTCTATCCTGTTCCATTGATTTATATTTCTGTTTTTGTGCCAGTATCATACCATTTTGATTACTGTAGCTGTGTAGTATAGTCTGAAGTCAGGAAGACTGATTCCTCCAGTTCTGTTCTTGTTTTTCAAGATTGTTTTGACTATTCAGGTTTTTTGTATCTCCACACAAATTTAAAAATTTTTTGTTCTAGTTCTGTGAAAAATGATGCCATTGGTAATTTGACAGGGATTGCATTGAACCTGTAGATTACTTTGGGTAATATAGTCATTTTGACAATATTGATCCTTCCAATCCAAGAACACGGTATGTCTTTCCATCTGTTTAAGATACGTTCAATTTCTTTCATCAGTGTCATATGGTTTTCAGAGTACAGGTTTTTTGTCTCCTTAGGTAGGTTTATTCCTAGGTATTTTATTCTTTTTGACTCAGTGGTAAATGGGATTGTTTCATTAATTTCTCTTTCTGATCTTTCAATTATTAGTATATAGGAATGCAAGAGATTTCTGTCTATTAATTTTGTACCCTACAACTTTACTGAATTTATTGATGAGGTCTAGTAGTTTTCTGGTAGCATCTTTAGGATTTTCTAAAATATGTATAATATGTCATCTGCAAACAGTGTCAACAGAAGTAAGTTAAGAGTTAGGGGAGGGGCTTCCCTGGTGGCGCAGTGGTTGAGAGTCCGCCTGCCAATGCAGGGCACACGGGTTCGAGTCCTGATCTGGGAAGATCCCACATGCCACGGAGCAGCTGGCCCCGTGAGCCACAATTACTGAGCCTGCGCGTCTGGAGCCTGTGCTCCGCAACAAGAGAGGCCGCGATAGTGAGAGGCCTGCGCACCGCGATGAGGAGTGGCCCCCACTTGCCACAGCTAGAGAAAGCCCTCGCACAGAAACGAAGACCCAACACAGCCATAAATAAATAAAAATAAATAAATAAATAATAATTAAAAAAAAAAAAAAAAAAAAAGAGTTAGGGGAATACCCATATGGAATGCAGAATGTGACGATGCAATCTAATTTTATTATAAACAAATGACACAACCTCACTAGAAGTGATAGGTGGGGAGAAAGGTGCTGACCTAAGTGATTTTAGAAACTAACAGGGCCTGAAAAAATAAAAGTAAAAGAGTCTGTATATAAGCAGAGTTATATAAGCAGAGTTAAAGTGAGTTCAGGCTAACAATTCTGATACTACTCTACAGAAATATTAGAATCAGATAATTAAGTAAATGTGTGGCAGAAGTTGAGAACCAAGTTCTCCCTAGTGGACTGGAAGTTTACAAAGAGTAAGGGGAGGAGGTAGAAATGACCTATGTGGAAATGGATTAGAATGAGAGACAGCCATATGAACTCTTGGTCAGCTTACACAGATACAGAGAGTTATATAGAGAAATATTTATATATATTTGTATATAACTAGTTTGGTATACGCACAGGTATTTCTTAACTATGTCATTGGAGAGGGCTTAGAAACAGTGACCTCCATAACAATGAACATACCTAGTACCCAGAACTCTGTTTCTATTACCATTTTCAAAGAAAAGAAACCTAGGTTCCTTGGAGAAATGACTAATTTTAAAACTGGGGCAGGAAAAATATAAGGTGAACCTCAACATCTTATAATGCCAGAAAAGAAAGAAGTGCAAAAACACTTCCTCCCACACACACATTTTGATGGAGCTGTATTAAAGGGACACAGGAGCCAAATGAAAGAGCTCTCGAAGGTCAAAGCTGACATAATCTGCATAAATAAATAAATAAATAAATATTGAATTATAATCCAAATAATAAATATCCATGAGTCTGCAATGATTTAAAGAAATGATTGAATAAATAAATAAGTAAATAATATGGTAGAAGAGAAAAATCCCTTGCCGAAGAATTTCAAATAACTTATGTAAATATTCCACCCTCTTGGATGTAGAGTATGACTCCACACTCTAAGTTTGAGGTGAATAGAGTGATTTCTTTCTAAGAGTACTGTAAAGTGGGAATAAAAAAAATATATCTTTACAGTAAAGGACCTGACAAATACTGCCACAGCAAGGTGATTGATTTCAACATCAACAGTGATAAGTCATGTTGAAAGTATGTGCCATTTATATGATGTGATAAAAAGGTATTTTACCTCTGTGGTCTATCTTTCAAAAACCCATAAACACAGTCTAACCATGACAAGCCTTCTACAAAGCATCTAATGAGTACTCTTCAAAGCTGTCAAGGTCATCAATAACATAAGCACATTCTGAGAAACTGTCACAATCAAGTCTAACCTAAAGACATGGTTATTAAATAAGATGTGGTATCCTGGATGGGATACTGAAACCAAAAGGATACTGAGTACAAACTAAAGGAAATCTGAATAATAACGTATATAATTCAGCTAATAAGAATGTATCAATATTGGTTTATCAATTGTAACTAATACACTAGACTAATGTTAGATATTAATAAAAGGTGAAACTGGGTTTGGGTTTAATTAAGATAAAACTTTGTACTATCTTAACAAATTTTCTGTATATCTAAAATTGTTTAAAGAAAAAAGTTATTTTAAAAACCTAATAAGTACATGAAAAATCCATTATTTATCCTGCTCTCCCTCTATAACCTGTGCTTTAGAGTAGCCAAATTGTTGATAAGGAAAAGTTTCTTTTTATAGAATGACCCCAGATTTTCAATAAAGTAGGAAATATAAAATGAAAATATCACCATTTTGTAATACTTAATGAAACAGTAGATGTAATGATAACCAGTGTCTGTTAATAGAGTTGTCCTTTGGTATCCAGGGGGATTGGTTCCAGGACCCCCGTAGATACCAAAATCCATGGATGTTCAGGTCCCCTATATAAAATGGTGTAGTATTTGCATATAACCTACACACATCCTCCCATACACTTTAAATCATCTCTAGATTACAAATAATACCAAATACAATGCAAATGTTATGTAAATAGTTGTAAATATAGTGTAAATGCTGTGTAAATAGTTCTTGTGCACAGCAAATTCAAGTTTTGTTTTTTGGAACTTTCCAGAATTTTTTTTCAAATATTTTCCATGCATATTTGGTTGAATCCACAGATGTGGAACCTGAGAATATAGAGTGCTGACTATCTCAAAAAGAGACTTAGTCAATTACTGTGTAGCTCCTAATAGAATTATCACCACCTAGAGTTATTCTTAACCAAAAATTGAAAAAAAAAAAAACACAACCCAATGTCGAAGAAATGATTTATGGACAATATAGCAGATCTAAATACAAATTTATAAAGAAAAAATAATAAATATATTCTTATATAAAATATTTATGAAAACGTACAAAATATTTATGAAATATGGAGATATAAGACTGAGGTAAATTAAAGCATGAGGATGCAGTTAAAAATTTTCAGGTTGTGAGGACTCTATGAAAAACATTACCTAACTTCTTCAACAAAATGTTCAAGGGGAACAAAAGTTATCAAGGAGAAATCTATAGAATAAAATAATTTTGGAGATACATTAACCAACTGCAATGTTTAAAATTTATGGAATCATGATTCAAACAAACAAGTCTAAACCATAAATAAATAATCATACATAGCGAAAAAACCACACATGCACACATTTATGAAACAATTAAGTTTGAGCACTAACTAGATATTTGATGATATTAAGTTGAACTATAGGTCAAAAATGTTGAAATATCTGAGATTTCATGCCAAATATCCAATTAGAGTTGAATTGTTTTAAAAACCTCAGTTTCTTAGGAGCCATAATAATATGGTGGCTCATTTTTTAAAAATAGAATTCTTAGTATAAATATATATTATAAAATATTGCAGATAAAATGATATGACAATAATTATTGACATTTTAGGATGTATTTTACAAATGTATAAACTTTCTCAAAATTATAAGTTTAAAAATGAATGAATCTATATATAAGTCCCTGGGAGCCCTTTTAATATTTTATAAACACACTTTGCTACTGTTAACTACCATAGCATAATAATTGACTCATTATAATAGAATCTGACTTCTGTATAAATTGATTATTAAAAATAATTTAATGAATTCACAAGCATATTTTATACACACAGACACACACATAGACACAAAAGTGGTGTAGACAAGAAGGCATATGCTATTTACCTTTGATTTACTCTAACAAAGTAGGAAAGATTCTAGAAAAATCATAAATGTAAGTGTGCAAAAATTCTTATAATTCAGTGATTCTTCTTTAAATATCTGCTTGTATTCTTTTTGTCATTTGACTTCCTCTGTGTCAACATATATCAAGAATACAATACTATTATTTATTATTAGAAATTATCTTTTCCTAATATTTATTCTTCTCCCCTACCTATCTGACTCATGCCTTTTCATGTTCCCTTTGACATCTTTTTATTTATTAGTTTCTTAAACATTGGTGCTCTCCAGCATTGTAGTCTAAGATCCTTCCCTTTTTATGGTCTGGTCCCCCAGGCCCAATATCTAGTAATTTCCTGCATAGCTAATAACTACCAATAAGCTAAGGGATCTCAAATCCATATCACAAGCACAAATGTTGTTCCTGATTTTTAAACTTACCTAAACAGCATCTCTACTTCAGTTGTCCTTGGAAACTACTAACATTTGTTCCATATCTTATCACCTTATTGTTGGAGAAATCCAAGGTAAATAAGTTCTTCTCTACCAAAAAAAGTGTCTTTACTAGCCCTGAAATAAAACCTATTATCTAAAGCAATTATTTTCTTAAATGTACTCGGGGCAAGGAGGAACCAATTAGCAATACTCATTAAAAAGCACAGTGTTCAAATTATTTTAGTAAATATTATTGTACATAATAAATTCTCTCTTTGTACTTTATAATGACCATCAACATAGCAGAATCTCAGAAAAATCTTGTAGTAAAAAAGTAGTTTAGTTGTTTAACTCAGTGTTTTCCAGTCTTAACCACATACTATTTTCCAGTAATATAACACATTTTAAAGTCTAAGAAATTGGGATTTTGTAGACCACCCACTAGGAAACCCTTGCCTGGACTTAAACCCTCATTTGAAAGGACCTCCACAGAGAAGCTGATTAACCTCTACTGTCTGTGTTGTGCTTCCATTGGTGGTGGCAGACACACCTAAAATCTTTGATATTTCAAGTGGAAAATGGTTGAGGCTTGATTGGAAAGCAATTGGGTTCTGCTGTTATTTAACTGGAAGGTTCAAATGAATTCTGCCTCTGCCAATTTTTATAAGACATTTGTTTTATGAAACAAAATAAAACGTAACAAACATTTAAATTTATTTTTAAATGTCAAAAAATGAAAAAGAATCTTCATACAAGTAAAAATGTGGAAAAATAGGTGATCTGCCTTTATTAACCTAAAATAAATATTTAAAAAATTTTCTTAGATACTCCATTAAATGAGGATTTTTTTTTTTATCTGCTTTTGTCTTATTACTTTATTTTTTGCTTTTTCATGGGAAGTTAGACTTATGAAATATAATTTTACATGCCTTTCATTTTAAGGATAACAGCCAATTTTTCCCCTTGGAAGGTAAGTAGAGAGGAAAAACTGAAGCAACAAAATTGTTTAAAAAGAAGCATTGGGCTTCCCTGGTGGCGCAGTGGTTGAGAGTCCACCTGCCGATGCAGGGCACATGGGCTCGTGCCCCGGTCCGGGAGGATCCCACATGCCACGGAGCGGCTGGGCCCGTGAGCCATGGCCGCTGAGCCTGCACGTCCGGAGCCTGTGCTCCGCAACGGGAGAGGCCACAACAGTGAGAGGCCCACGTACCACAAAAAAAAAAAAAAAAGAAGAAGCATCATTTCCTGGACTCATAGTGTAAACTTATTTTTTGTTTTGATTTCTAACGTAGTTTCAATTTGTAGATATGGATATTTGCATATTAGAATAGCAGTGTTAAAAGAGATTTTTTTTCTAAAACTAATTACTTATGCTTATTACTGTCACATCACTACTATTTTGCCACAAGAAAATTCCCAAGATTTTCCTCAATAATTTCTTTTGCATTTAGTCAAAATTTTCCAATTTCCTAACATTACAGGAATGAATGGGAGCAAACCATCAAAACTACTGGGATTACTGAAGATATATATCACATTTCATAAAAGTATAAGTGGTTACAGTTAAAGTTTCACATAAAAGCTAGATCAAATAATTCAGTTGCATAGAAAAGAAAACAATTTAAAAGTCTCATATGAAAAATGTTACTTGTTCCTGTTAAAGAGGATACATCCATATCTGTGATGAGGTAAGAACTCTCCCAGCATTAAACCCCACAGTGAAAATATTTTTAAACTGCTACACCTAGAAAATTTATCATTACTTTTATTTTCCATTAGCGTTCCCATGGAAACTTGAAGAGACAGTGATAAAAAGGAACAAGATAAAGAGTAAGAATAGAAAAAGAACATTTATCGTATATGATACATGCTTTAGAAGGATGTGGTGACAGCAACTAAAGATGTTATGGTGATACCATTTTGGGTGACACTTTAAGACTGAAGAAAATCAGAACCACCAGGTGGATGCTATTTAACACATAACACCTTATGTTTTCTAGTCTGAATAATTTGAAAAAGGTAAAACAAGACAGGTGGTTAAATAAAAACGGAACAGTAGAGTTTCCTGTCACTGAAAACTACACATTTTCCAATGTGTAACAATATTTATTTAAATGTAGATGAAATAATTTAAACTTGCTAATAACAGAGAATTGTTTATTTGTATCTTTCAGATTTGGGCCATACTATTGGTTTGGCCAAAAGGTTCGTTCATTTTTTCCATAGCTTACCAAAAACCCAAACGAACTTTTTGGCCATCCCAATATATTATAGATAATTAGAAAAGAAGTAAAATAAATACCATACCAATGGTTTATGAAAAATTTCAAAACCCCTTTATCCTTATTAGACTTATTATCTAACTCTTAAACCTTATCACTTATTATCTTCAAGTTCCAGTTTCATCTGTGCCAAAGTGGAACAGCATCACTTCCTGTCTGTAACCATTTATCTCCACCCGAGCCTTGTCCTCAGGAAGACCATAAGCCTTATGCTGAGCAGAGAACATGATTGTCTAAATACAGTAATGTGAGAGGGCAATGGCAGCTCTCTTGACCATAAAACCCCTTAAATTTACTTTTGACTTAGAGATTCTATGTTATATTAATTTTTAGGGTATTCAGAAAAATATGTTTGTACCATGTCAACCATATGATAAGCACTGTATTATTTACTGAAGATCGTGTTGTAAGAAATGAGTATGCCTTCCAACTCTCACAAGGAACTTAAAGCATATTGAGGGAGATGAGCATTGAACAAAAAGTAATTCCACAAATATTTAATTAGTAAGAGATATGAAAGAAAAGTTTGAGTTATGACAAAAGCTTTTATCAGGGCAATTTAACTTACTCTGAAGGGCAAGGAAGACTTACTTGAAGAAATGATATTTGATCTCTCTTCTGAAGATAGAAGGGAGTTAGCTAGGATCTGGGGGGAGGGATTTTTTTTGTCTGCCTGCTTTGTGAAGCATGGCATTCTTTTAATGGAGACTAAACCTACTCCTAATTGAAAGTAAGGTATTCACTTCAAATATTCTTGAGAGAGATAACAAAAGTGACTTTAAATGCAATTGAGGAATAAATACATAATTGATATTTGACCTTTTAGAGGGAAAACAAATAGATTTTGATGGTGGAGTTTGGAGTGAAAGACAGAACCTTGGTTGAAAAAAAAAAAGAAGGAACAAAGTTAGAGAGAAAGATGCAGACATTCAATTGTGCTTACTTTAGTAAACAGTAAGCTAGGTATTGCATTGAGGATACTCATGTTACCAAGCAAGGGCTCATGTGCCCACAGCAGAAAAAGCCAAACTCTTGAAACTGAGCAGGACCCTGTGGGGCCCTCCTGGGTACAAATCCTTTCCCTGTCCCTCATTTCTTGTTTGTAGGAAATAGGTTTCATTCAGCCCCCTTGACCTTTCCTGAGTTCCAAAGGGCAGATTCAAACACTTGCTTGTCAGGGAAGGGAAGGAATGTGGAAACAAAGGAAGAGCAGTCAAGAAACAATAATAATGCAGCAATGGGGCAGGGTCCTGGTTCCTCCTCAAGGAATATATATAACAATATTTTTCAGTTCTTCCATAGGAACTTAAGTCCCCACCCAGGTGGAGGATGGTAACTTCAGGTTGAACATAAGATTCCTAGGACATCACTCTATTATTTCACTACAAAGCAATCAGAAGAAAGTCTGCACACAATAGAAGATAACAAAGACTTTGATCCCCTTCCCCCAAATAATTCTCCTTTTAAAACCTTTCATGGTTGAGCAGAATTTTCAGAGTTGGTTTTTGGACGCTAGTCCACCTTCTTCCCAGGTTGCCCACCTCCTAAATAAAACAACTTTTCCTTTCCAACCAATACTCATCTCTCATCTTTTGAGTGGTGAGCAGCCGAACCTGAGTTTAGTAACACTCTGACAGTGGGTTTTTGTAGCAAATGAAGGGTTTACTTGCAGGGCACCAAGCAAGGAGAATGGGCACCTCATGCTCAAAAGACCCAAACTCTCTGGTGGCTTTCAGGCAGAATTTTTAAAGACAGTATCAGGAGAGAGGGTCATAGGATGTGTGACTTTCTTCTGACTGGTTGGTGGTGAGGTAACAGGGTACTGTTTCAGGAATCTCAACTTTCTGTTTCCAACCAGTCTGGGGTCTTTGTGCTTGGGGTCAGCATATAATCACCATCCTCCACCTGGGGCTGGGAGGTAGTGTCTTAGTTTCTCTAAAACAACTCAAAGATATGCATCATATTGTTATCTATATCTTTTCTGGAGGAACTAGGAGTCCTGTGACTCTATTGTCCTAATCATTAACTGCCTGTGCCTGCTCTTTGTAACTCCAGGAAGGCCTAGGAGACTAAAGCTTTTTTTTCTACAAACAAGAAACAGGGGACACAGAGGGGCTTTTGTACCCAGGAAAGCCCTGCAGGGTCCTGCTTGGTTTCAATCACCCCTTTTCTTTGATACACATCAATGCTGAGGGGAACAGGGGCAGTTCAAGAAAAGAAATAAGGGACTTCCTTAGTGGTCCAGTGGTAAAGAATCCACCTTCCAATGCAAGGGACGCACGTTCAATCCCTGGTCGGGGAACAAAGATCCCACATGCTGCGGGGCAGCTAATCCCGCTTGACACAACTAGAGCCCACACACCCTGGAGCCTGTGCGCCACAACTAGAGAGAGAAAAACCTGCAGGCCACAACTAGAGAGAGAAGCCCATGAATCACAACTAGACAGAAGCCTGCGTTCCACAGCGAAAGATCCTGCGTGCCTCAACAAAGAGATCTCCTGTGCCACTACTAAGACCCAACACAACCAATAAATAAACAAATAAATAAAATTTTAAAAAAGAGAAGCTTAAAAAAAAATAAAAGAACTGAAGTTTTGGGTATAGAGGTTAATAATAAACTCAGTAAGGAAACTCAGTTTTAGGGGGACTTAGTTTCATTTACTCACCATAGAGAAGTTTATAGCTCTCAGGTGTCTTAGAATCTACTGGGAGGTTGGTAATATGGTAAGTGCAAACAAAGAGGATTGAGCAGGATGACAAAAGAACCAAAAAGGAGAAACTCACAACTCTGCCCAGGAGAAAAGGAAGATTCCTGGAATAGAGATCCTCTCAGCTGGGCTTTGACATAAATGCTGAGGATGTTCATGATGAAATTTGCCTACTCTGAGTTTTCCTAGTATTGATCCAAAGTACCCTCTCTCTCTTTTTAACCTACTTCTCTAGCAGGTTCTGTGGGAACATGGCCACCTAGAGTGATGATTTAATCAATCATGCCTATGTAATGAAGCCTCCATTAAAAAGTCAAAAGGAGGAGTTCAGAACACTTCCACATGCCACCATGCCAGGCCCCAAACTCCATGAGGATAGAAGCCCCGTTGTTTGTTCACCTTATTTATTTCTTCATCTGGCTATTGATTCAAATCCTTTAATATCCTTTGTAGTGAACAAATAATCTAGTGAATAAACAGTTTTCCTTAGTTCTGTGAGCAGTTCTAGCAAATTAACCAAACCCAAGGAGGGTGTTGTGGCATCCTCCAATCTATAGCCAGTGGCTCAGAAGCACAGGTTAACAAGGTGGCTTTGTGACTGGCATCTGAAGTGGAAGCTGTCTTATAAAACTGAGCCCTTAACCTGTGGAATCTGGTGGTATTTCCAGGTAGAGAGTGTCAAAATTGAGTTGAATCATAGGACACGCAGCTGGTGTCACAGCATCGCTTGATTGTGTGAGGGCCCCCTCTCCACACTGAAAGAGGTGAAGAAACAATAAAGCCCAATCAATATGCTACTTGGAGGTAGTGAAAAAATACTAAACTTGGGGATACAGATGAGTAACCATTAACTACAATAGAGAGTGAGATAATTATGACAGTGGAAGTACGGTGTTACTGTAGTTTTAGAAAGGCTTACAGCATCCGAAATGGATCCCTAAATGAAGTGATAGCTAGCCTAGGATTTGAAACAAAGTTAAAAACCTTGAGTTAGGCAGACAAAGATTGTTGTGAGAGTCAGGGAAAACGATGCTGTAAGTGAAGAGAATAGGATGGGCCAAGGTCAGCAGTGCAAGAGCATAAGATGTTAGGATAACTACAAAAGGCTGGTGAATGTGGAGTTGTAGAAGTCAACAGGTGGGTATGAAGGAGAGGAGTGAAATGGCGTTAAATAGGATAAAATAGCTTCAAAGCCTTGTAAACCACATTAACAAACTGGAATCCATACTGCAGTAATGTGGAATCACTCAAGTGATTACTAAAGTTATGGAATGCTTCAATCATATTTAAATCTTACAACCACAACTCTGGCTGCAGGATGGAGCACTGTTTGGTGGGAAGATCAATTTGGCCAGGAGTCCAAATGACATTGCTGAATGGCTCGAACTGTGGGAAAGGTGTTGCGATGGAGAAAAAAAAAATTGATTTATAGTCCTCATAAGCTTTAGGTTTAATTTATCCTTACATGAATTTACATATATGAGGAGAATACTTATTATGTTTCAGAAATTGTAAAAATTCTTGATAGCCTTATAACAGCAAACTATTTCAGGCTCCTTTTCTCAACTGTAAATTGGGATTCTACTACTAATATTAATGTAAATAGTACTTGTTTTGCTCTTAGGATATCATAGAGGAGCTCATATTTAAACACTTTCTTGAAGTATAGTTAAGACATGGACATACCCAGAATAAGGGTATGACCTGAATTTTCCTGGTAAAAGAGAAGTTTCAGCACAAATAATATGCAAACATTGAATATGAAAGGGATACTACAAACTAGGGACTATCAGTGAAATTACTGTGACACAGATTAGAAAAGTAAATGAGGCCAGTTTGTAGATAATCTTGATATCAGTCAGAAATTTTTCATTTAATCTTATAGACAAATAGTAATCAGTGGATTTCATGAGAAAAGCATATAGTGTGCTTACTGCAGAAGAAATGGCATTTCAGTTTTACACAGAGACAGATGAACTAGAAGTAGAATAGTTCTAACTGAAAATATTTCATTTTCCCTCACTCTGAAGATTTATGAAATGAAATAGAAAAAAATATTCAGAAGTGGTGAGGGCCGTGAAAGTGTGTCAAAAGTATTTGAGAAGGCACAAATGCTTCTGCAAATGTAAATAAAGGGCAGGCAGAGACAAGGGAAAAGATTTGAATCTTGTGCTAACGTTTTTCTAGAAAGTTGGGCTGCTGTCCTGAATAGTGATAGATGAGTGTTGAGGGTATGGGTTAAATAAAGGGTGTGTGAACACTGAAAGAGGACAGCGTTTTGAGACATGGTGATTTAAAAGCAGTTTGTGAAACCCTTAGGAAGCAAAGATTTTGCTGAATCTTCCATGAGAAAGAGAAGGTGGGATAACAATCATGATCTTTGGGGCAACAAGAATCTTATTTTTCACCAGGAAATTTCTTTGGCTCTGTGTCAAAGACTCAGTATTTCAGATGAAAAATGCTTGAAGAAAACCTATTCTGAGAGCTGTCAATGTTACAGGGAAAGTCAGATTAAAAACATGCAAGTGGTTAACCCAGGTTCTAGGAACGCCTGAAAATGGGAATAAACTCCAAACAACTCCATCACTTCCAATTTATTTCAAATGAAGAGAAAGGAAATAATTCAATTTATAATATGTAGAACAAAGTTATAATCTGTATAATCTGTAACTGAGTTCAACTTGATTCTTTTTTGAGCCTCTAATAATGTGCACACTATAGAATATTTTAAATTTGATTGTGATTTGGGGTCATTAATGACTGAATTCTGCAAACTGATTTAATTATGAAAATTTTCATTTAATTTGAATAAAACATGAAATGCAACCACTCTTTATTAATCTTTTGCTTTTAGCTTAATTGATATGTCTGATACTTTATGAGTAAATCATCCCACTAAACTGTTCTGCTTTTCCCATAATGAAATGATCTTTATCCATTCCCCTCTAATGTAGCAGTAATACAGATAACGCTTCGCAATGTGAAGCCTGACAGGTTCTTTTTTTTTTCTTTATTGTAATGCAAGTGCCTGACTTAAGCTTTGATTGCCATGGCATCCACTTCAAAGAGGCAACAAGTTCAAAGCCAGCTATTGTGAATAAACACCTGGCCAGCCACATAACTAGATAAAGAGCTCAGCTTCCTCCCCCAGTTGAGTCTCCTTTGTTTTACAGATCTGGGTTGATTTTGATAATTGACCAGTTGTGCCATTTGCTTTTTCTCTTCCTAAGGTTTAAATTCTCTCTCTTATGTTTTAAATTCACCAATAAAGAGTGAGCCCAGGAAATCCTAGGCTCCCACCCTCAACCCCAATAAAAGCAGAACCCCAGGCTTGAGCACTCAAGCTCTCTACCTGCTATCTTGCTGTGTGGCCCCAGGTGTACTGTTTAATTTCTAGGTCCTGTAAGAATAAATCTTTATTTTTTCAAAGTTTCTGATGGTTATTGCTGAAGGATGTCTTCAATCATAATACGAACCACAAGTGCCAGTCCAACAACATTGGTTATTGATAGGTTGAGACTAGCACAAAACACACTGCATGTGACTTAGAAAACATTTACATCTTTAGCTTACAGATACAATTTTACATGTTAAAAATATCCCATTCTTTGGTATAATTTTTCTAGTTTTTAATAAACTACAAAACTGATTTTTAACAATATGATTTTAAAATGTGAGACTTAATTATGGGAAATTCTATGATATGTAAGAAAAACTTGAAATATAAATTTAAAAAATAACAACAAAAGAAAAAGCTGTATACCTACAAAGAAAAACATAGCACCAATTCAGCAGACATATATGTTCAATATGAGTATTGTTTTAAAAGATTTTGCTGAATTCATAATATTTGAGACAATGTAAAATCTATTGTATGCTTTCTCTTTTAAAAAGAGTGTTCTACTGAAAACAACAGCAACAAAAACTATCAAGATATTGTGAGGTTAGCATAGCCAACTTTATCCCTCCCTTGGATATTAATAAAAACACAAATACAGTATTACTGTTTTTGTTGTCTCCAGTAAGGGTGGAAATAGTCAAAAGGGGGAAAAAATTTACAAGAGGCACCAAAGTTAAAACATAAACCAGTTCCAAATTCATGACAACCTGGTAGTGAAATCTTACCTGGATCGCAGTAGAAATGCCCATGTTATCATGTACAAATCTGAATTCCTGCACCTACAGTAAATGGGAGATAAGGCGGGGGGAGTTATTTACTCATGACCCCTTTGGCAATGTTTTTCAACTATTTTTGTGCACAGAAATTACCAGAAAAGCTTTTTAAATATAACTTGGTGTTCCCATCCTCTGCCCACTGTGGTATACTTGTCACTGATGTTGTCCAAGACATGCATTTTAACAAGCTCCCTAGTTGATTCTGTTGTGATACCAGATGAGAGTTAAGAGGCAATAGTAAAAAAACTATTTCAAGAATTTTGAAAAAGAAAAAGAAAGAAAAAGAAATTTCAATAATTTTGGAGGATGAAAAGTGATTGTTGGAGAGTTGTTTTATTAAAACAAGCAAAATAGAAAAGAAAGAAAGAAAGAAAGAGAAAAAAAAAGCTACTGTGACAACAGAGAGAGAGTCCAAGTAGAAGCTATGCCTGAGAGGTTCTGAGCTTGTTGGCACAAGGAGATAAGGGGTTAAAATCTGATAGACCGATGGGGACTCTATTTGGGCCATCTAGAACCGTAATTTACCATCTTTTTTTTTTATTATTATTAGTTTCTGCTTTATAACAAAGTGAATCAGTCATACATATACATCTGTTCCCACATCCCTTCCCTCTTGCGTCTCCCTCCCTCCCACCCTCCCTATCCCCCCCCTCCAGGCAGTCACAAAGCACCAAGCTGATCTCCCTGTGCTATGCAGCTGCTTCCCACTATCTATCTACATTACATTTGGTAGTGTATATATGTCCATGCCTCTCTCTCGCTCTGTCACAGCCCACCCCTCCCCCTCCCCATATCCCCCAGTCCATTCTCAAGTAGGTCTGTGTCTTTATTCCTGTTTTATCCCTAGGTTCTTCATGACATTTTTTTTTTCTTAAATTCCATATATGTGTTAGCATACGGTATTTGGCTTTCTCTTTCTGACTTACTTCACTCTGTATGACAGACTCTAGGTCTATCCACCTCATTACAAATAGCTCAGTTTCGTTTCTTTTTATGGCTGAGTAATATTGCATTGTATATATGTGCCACATCTTCTTTATCCATTCATCCGATGATGGACACTTAGGTTGTTTCCAGCTCTGGGCTATTGTGAATAGAGCTGCAATGAACATTTTGGTACATGTCTCTTTTTGAATTATGGTTTTCTCAGGGTATATGCCCAGTAGTGGGATTGCTGGGTCATATGGTAGTTCTATTTGTAGTTTTTTAAGGAACCTCCATACTGTTCTCCATAGTGGCTGTACCAATTCACATTCCCACCAGCAGTGCAAGAGTGTTCCCTTTTCTCCACACCCTCTCCAGCATTTATTGTTTCTAGATTTTTTTGATGATGGCCATTCTGACTGGTGTGAGATGATATCCCATTGTAGTTTTGATTTGCATTTCTCTAATGATTAATGATGTTGAGCATTCTTTCATGTGTTTGTTGGCAGTCTGTATATCTTCTTTGGAGAAATGCCTGTTTAAGTCTTCTGCCCATTTTTGGATTGGGTTGTTTGTTTTTTTATTATTGAGCTGCATGAGCTGCTTATAAATTTTGGAGATTAATCCTTTGTCAGTTGCTTCATTTGCAAATATTTTCTCCCATTCTGAGGGTTGTCTTTTGGTCTTGTTTATGGTTTCCTTTGCTGTGCAAAAGCTTTGAAGTTTCATTAGGTCCCATTTGTTTATCTTTGTTTTTATTTCCATTTCTCTAGGAGGTGGGTCCAAAAGGATCTTGCTGTGATTTATGTCATAGAGTGTTCTGCCTATGTTTTCCTCTAAGAGTTTGATAGTTTCTGGCCTTACATTTAGGTCTTTAATCCATTTTGAGCTTATTTTTGTGTATGGTGTTAGGGAATGATCTAATCTCATACTTTTACATGTAGCTGTCCAGTTTTCCCAGCACCACTTATTGAAGAGGCTGTCCTTTCTCCACTGTACATTCCTGCCTCCTTTATCAAAAATAAGTTGACCATATGTGCGTGGGTTTATCTCTGGGCTTTCTATCCTGTAGAACCGTAATTTACCATCTTATGGAGACAATGAACTCTACTCACTCTAATTCAGGCAGGAAACCATAGTTGTAGTGCATCGGTAATTGTATTGGAATGATATAAGAAAAGAGGAAACTAGAGAGAGTGTGAGGCTGGTGCTGAAAACAAGGGTGTAAGTAGAAATCTGGAAACTGAATTGTAAAATTACCAGCCATATTCTCTCCCTGCTCCCAGAAAACCAGCAGCAAGAATTGCATGCCCTAGATAGGAGACTAGAGGGGTTTCCGCCACTGATAAATGGGGCAGAATCCTTTTATGAAAAGCTGGCTTATTAACTTTCATTAAGGCTCACAAAAATAGTAGGAGATAAGATCAGAGTGCATACTAGAGTAAAACTAAGTAAGATTATTTCGTTGCATACTGACCTTCCAAATTCACTCACAACCCTTGTCTACCCTGCCTTAAAACCTAGGAGTTAAACCAATATATACTCAATTCCTTGGTATCTGGTTTGACAAATGGGGGATGGGGAACCTTTTGGAGGTCAGAGGATGGAAGGAAAGGGAGGCAAGTATATTTCTTTTCCTGGCTCAGTCTCAACAGTTTCATTTAGGATGACTGAATCTCTTTACCAAAGACTCAGCTCCTATAAAGTAGACCTTTCTAAGCAGCTACCCATTCTGGGCACCAGTAACTCTTTCAGTTTGCTCTGGCAGGCCTAGTGTTGGTAAAGTAACTACATTTTTGTGGACACTGCAATACTTTACCCAGATCCCCCTTCAACAAAGAACACGTCACCCCAGTGCTAGTGCACTATAACTCAGGACTACTCTGAAGGGCCATCATGGTTCCTGAGCTGCTTATGGCCTCAGTTGGGGTTGTCCCTGAGCCTGCTTTACAGCTAGACTTTTACTTCTACTCAATACTGGTTTCTTTCTTTTTATTTTCACAAGTGTTCATCCTGGTCCTGAGGACACTTCTTAATAAACATCATGCATGCGAAACTCAGCCTCAGAATCTGCTTCCTAGAAAATCACACCTATAATACCTAGAATAATGCACTAATCTATTGTTAGTTCCATAAACTCTAACCACACCTCTGGAAATAGTGAATTAATCAGATTGAATGAGCCATCTTTTGCTACAAGGGAATTGGCTGATACAGCTTTGTAAGACATTTTACTCTCTCTGAATGAGATGGAGAGCTACTAAAGAGTTTTTGGACAGAAGGGTGATAATATGAGATTTAAATCAGATTGATTGACTGATATATGAAGAATATACTATAGGAGGGCAAGGGCAGAAGGAGTGAAGTAGGTTAGGAAACTATTACAAAAATCCAGGTATAAGATGATGGTACCTTAGGCCAGGGTTGAAGTGATGGTAAAACTAGGTCTGATTTGGAATACATTTTGAATATAGAGCTAATTATCTAAGAGATAATGTGAGAGAAAGAGATCAGTCAAGTATAATTCCACATTTTGGGGAGTCAGGCTATTAGTGTATTGGAGTTACATTTACTGAGATGGAGATGGTTACTAGAAGAGCAAATTAGACATAAATATTAGAATTTCACTTTTGGACATGCTAATTCTTAGATGCTTTTGGATATCCAACTGAAAAGTCGACTAGACAGTTTTATATACAAGTCTGTACATCAGGGGAATATCAGGGCTAGATATATAAATTTAAAAATCATAAAAATATAGATAATATCTAAAGCCATGTAAGTAAATAAGAGTGCATATAAATAGAAAAGTGGTTCGAGGGTTAAACCCTGGAGTACCACAAAGTAGTTAGGGGGATTAGAAAGGACCAATAAAGAAGATGGAAAAACAAAAGCCAATGATGTAGGAGGCGAACCAAGAAAGAAATCCTAAAGTATCTGAAGGAGGAGGAAGTGAGCAACTAACTGTGCCATATTCTGCTGATAAATGAAGTAATAAAAGACTGAGAATTACACATTTGGTGTAGCAAAGTGAAGATCATTGCTGAGTGGGCAAATGCCCTTTTGGTATACTGGTAGATGTGAAAACCTGACTGGAGTGGATTAAAGAATGAATGGGAGGTCAAGGTGAAAATTAAAAATATAGCCAGCTACTGTAACAAACTTTTCCATAAAGAGTCAAAGAAATGTATAAATATATTATTTAGATATATTGACAGAAAAACTATAAGAGACAGCTCATGAATTTTAAAGTATTTTCAGTTGAAAGTATTTACAAATCAGGGCAAAATACAAGTTTTTTAGGTAGCCTCTAGGTAACATTCAAATTTTTAAATGCTCATGCATTGGAGATAATAAATTAATTTTAAAATATACCCATATATGTATCAGATAGTATTTGCTAATAATCTTAATTTTCCCAAGTGAACTAAACTATAAACTCCATGAGAGCAAGATACTTTTTCTATTTTATTCATTATATTCACAGTGCCTAGAATAGTAACCTGGCACACTGTATCTGTTTTACAAATATTTGTTTGAAGAGATGATGATTATACTAACTTTTCTGTGCATAATAATGCATCTTAGAGAAATTTTTAAATCAAAACACACAGAGATAAACCTACTTCACTTTAATGTCAAGTTAAAGTTCTAATGTCTAATTAATGCTATTTATAGATAATGTATGTCTCTATTTGCAAACATCTTTTCAAATTGGAATGCTATTAATTTGTATTATATTAATTGTTACCTGGAATTTTGTGAAATAGTCTTCCATTTTCAAGTAAATTGAGGAATGAGCAGTAAATATGCTTTAGCAACAAATAATTATGAACCCTGAATACCCATGTATAGAATATTTAGTCCTAGATTTATCTATGAAAACTAAATCCAACACTATGTACAATAGATCCTCATGCAATTCTACAATATATCCTCATTACATTACTGCATGACAATCAGGAACAGCTATTAAAGGTCAGTATAAATAAGAATCACCCATGAGTCATTCCATACATATAAAAACTAAGGGTAACATGTTGTCCTGCATATGAGAATGGAGCTCAGCAGCTAAAAGCAACTGCAATGGTTTACACCAATAAAACTATTTTAAAATGTGGAGAGTTGATTTTTGTTTCTTCATTTGTTAGTTTTAATTAGAAGATGCTTTCAGAATAAAATTTGGAAAATCTTTTATACAAGGGAATTTCATAAGTGCTAGCACCTGCTAATATTTTATTTCTTTTACTAAGATCACTAATAGATAACAGTCCAATGTTTAAATATTGTATCTTGCAAGCTATTGACATTATTTTCTACTACATATTAGCTGTCCTTTTGCCATACCCCATGTTCTTTAACCTCACCTCAGTCTGCCCAGGCATATTATTTTCCAGGGATCTGTAAAGTAAAATGCAGCAGTCATATTAATAATAATATGCCTTATTATTATCATTTAGTGATAAGCCTGATGACCCTTAAAAAGACTCATATGTAGAAAAAGCAGGACTGTAGCATGAAATTGTTACCTCTGTCCTAATTCAAGCTTTCCTCTTTCTCTAAGATCTGTATCATAGTTTATTAACTATGGCAAGAGATTGCAGGAGGTAAAGAGGGTATACGATCAATGCAGAAAACTCAGAACAATTCTATTATGTTTCTATTCTATGCATGAACTACCTATATGTTGGATACAATTTTTAAAAAATTAGGTCCCTTTTTACTTATTTTCCATTGTCCAAGTTGTTATTAAAAATGTGAATAAAATTTTCAAACCACTTACTTGCTAGATATCTAAATAACTCCATAAGCAAGTCCTGCATATTTTTTCAGCCATGAAATTCAAAATAGTTGTGCTATAATTAGTTGCATTATGATTCATGGTTCTAATGAACCAATATACTTATAAAAATTGTTAATACTGCAGAGAGTTAGGAATAATGATGATTAAAAAATATCTTGAAAAGTTCTTGTTCAGGGGCAAAACCTTAGGAAAACTCCACACTGTAAAAATAGATATTAAATCAGCCTAACTTTATATAAATTTTTTAAAAGCTGACTATTTGTGATTTATTATATTTATCATTACTTAGTATACTATCAGAGCAGTATCAACATAATTGGCACATTAAACTAAGTGTATTTTTCTAATATTATTTGATTACATAGTAATCAGGAAATTCATTGTTATGGCTTCCTTTTACAATAAAAACACTTTGTTCTCCACATGACCACATAACACTTAAGTTCCTTTTTCAGAAAGCACTTATACAATATCTGAAGATCATAAGTGAACTGTGGTTAAGTAATAAAGACTACATTTTAATGCTTATATGAAAAAAATATTTATCAACATTATTCTGAATTTCTATTTATAAAAGGAAACAAAATTGGAATTTATCTGTTTTAAAACCTCTAAGGCTGCAAAACTCAATCTAGTTTTGGTTTAGTATTATAATTTGGCATTGATTCAAATTTAATGCTATGCTCAATATTTTTCTATTAAAGTTGAATTTTCTACTGCTGTCTACTGATTTGTAAAATGACAAGAATTATTGAAAGATGTCTCAGTTTTTGTCATAGATTATTTCAAAAATGGCTTCAATCATTTCCTCTTTTAATTACCCTCTGCAGTTGGACTTTGTAGGTCTTCTCATTAAGTGGGAGTTTATAACATTCCATACCTTGCATGAGGACAAGGCTTGTGACTGCTGTGGACAATGGAATGTAACAGAACTGATGATGTACCCATTCTGAGTTTAGGCATTGTTCTATACTCTCTCTCAGAATCCTGTTGCCACCGTGTGAGTGAACTCTAGAGAAGCTACTGGATGAAGACAAATGGCCCAGTCATCCCTATCACTCCTGCTGATTGCCAGCTAATCCCTAACATCTGAGGGAGACAATATTATATCACATTCCACCAACCGGCTATAAATATCATGAATGAGTGCAGTGGAAATTAGCAGAGGCTGGTTCAGATCCAAGGAACTGCCTAACTGACTGATAGACTTGTGAACAATAATAGGGTGTTGCTGTTTAAAAGCATTAAATTGTGGGGTGCTTTGCTATGCAGCAAAAGAAGACTGATACAGCCCTATATGAAACCCATGAAATATTTTTCTTGGTACTTCTGCAGTCTAAACAAAACAGGCCCCTGTGAATTCTACTATGTGATGAAATTATTATAGTGCTGAGAAAGCATACATAAACTGATTTGAGAAATCTAAAATCTTTCATTTATTTGGGAGCCTCCCAAATTTTGGTACCTTAATTGTGAAACTGAAAACTGAAGGATGTGTGATAATTCTATTATTGTCCAAGAGATATGGACAAAATGGTAATATATATGTTGAACAAATCAAGGAATACTGCATCCAAGAGCACTGTAGTTTGAAGGAGTTAAAGATAAACTTAAGGTAAATAAAAAATAAACTTGATGTGCTAGAAAAGGGGCTCATTATCCTGAAAAGGGGCACAGATAGTCTTATTTTTATTATTATTTTGTTTTGTTTTGTTTTTGGATCATATGACAATTAAGTAAAAATTTGGATATGTTCCTTTAACATAGTTTATTCTCTTCAAAGTTGATTTTCAAACTGTCAAATGTGTTCTTGAGAGTTAATTTAAAAAATATGCTCTACACACACTCTCTTTAACTCAATAATACTATATATTAAAGTCAGATTAACATACTACAGAAGTCCTGCTTTTTCCTAATACCACTACCTTCGAATTACTGGTTGCCGTCACGCTCAGTGGGAATACTAGTATTAACATCTTTTCTATCTCGATTGGTTTTTCTGTGTTTTCTGCAGAAGCTCGTCTAGTTTCACATGGTTGTCTCATGTTAGTGAAAGCTAAAATGAGTGTGGGGGAAATGTATGAAGTTCAACCCATTCGCTTATCTTTTTAATCTGAGCACTTTTTCTTTGTTTCATAACAAGGGATCCACATCACGTATCTTGGAGACAAGTGATGTCACTATAAAAATAAAAAAAATTACTTGAATGCTTTTGCGAAGAGTACAGGAATGCCCTATCTGGTTCTTGCCACGTGCACATACTTCCATCAAGGCTGGCTTGAAATTAGTAAACAGGGTTCAAGGTGAGAAACTGAGAGAGAAAATCTTCTGCAATGTAGACTTTTCTGTGATCAAAGAAAATTACTATTCAGAAACAAGTTTAAACTATGGACTTGAGAATATAACTAACTAATTAACTAAATAATAAATAAAGAAATAAATCCTTAGTAATTAAAATCTTTCTGAGCAAAATTACATGAAATGAAAGATTAAGAGGAAAGGTCCTCTGGTGAAACAGGAAAAAATGCAATTAAAAAAGAGAGGCTCAAGAGTAATCAATTTATTATTTTGAAAAAGTGGATGCCTGTGTGTTTTGAATATAATTATTAATAGAATTATGTGTTCATTAGTGACTGCCAGTGAGAAAGTAGATTAGTCAATTGACATAGAGAAAAAAATGCACAAATTGAAAAAAATTTGGACTAAATTAACAAAAACATATTTCTATTGTTAAATTAACTATTTTATTTTCCAAATAATCTAAAGTAAAGCAAAAGACAGACTGTTTAAAATATGGCATTGTGTATAATTCTAACACATATGTTGCTATTTCATTTTGAGTATTTATGTTTAACTAAGAAGAATATCTCATCAAATGCTTTTGCTAATGAGCTTCATATCTGGATTATCTATTTCAGTCTTGTGACATGAGTTTATATTAATGTATATGATATATTTTATGTACATTTCTCTTAATCTCTATGTAAGGATAGTGTATTATAAGTTTTCTACAGGTCTTGGTTCAGATCTCTCTTCTGTATATGAAGATTGCAAGCATCAGTAACTCTAATAAGAAGAAAACATACTCTAAATAGAAGATAGTTCCCAAGTCACACAATCTTGGGTCAAAGATAATTTCACGATACACATGTATTCAATAAGAATATTTTGAAAAAGTATCCAAAAATGTTAATCCTCTATCTTGCTTACTAAATGAATGTTATGAAATCAATGAACCTAGAAATGCTATAGACCATTCCTCTAAAAAGACTTCTGTTTTAATAACTGATAATCCTTGAGGGCAGTCATTATTCAGAAAGGTACTCTACAGCATCTAGGGATTTAATATGAACTGTGATTAATGTGACTCCGATTAAACACTACGTAATACAGAGATTTCAATTTGAATTTTTAAATTAGCTTACTTTCTTACCATGCCTAAAATCAAACATCAACTTTAAGCATTAAAATTGAAATAAAATGTAAGGGAAAGGGTAAATTTTGAATCAGAAATTATATTTTTTATCAATTTACTTTTAATTTATTAAATATATTTTTTCACCTTTGCCTTGCAGAAAGGCTAGTAAGAGGAAAGACAAAAAAGCACAGCATGACAATTCACTAGAAACTTTTTAAAGGAAATGATGGCAAATCATCATATAAAAATGTTCATAGGAAAACTCAAACACATGATACTCCTGTGCTTCTACTGAAAGCAAAAATATAAATTAAAAATAAGAGACTTAATTCTCCCTGTTGAAAATAAGGGAATACATTTCCCTCCCTGAATTTTTCTTTGAGCACTTACTCGAGAAAACTTGTAAGTGCTTTCTCCTTTTGAAAGGAGAAGATTAGACTTCTCTTTGAAGACTAGATTGACCTTTTGTCAGTTTTATGACCCAGGAATGTCTTCCTCAAGAACCTAGGAACATCTCTCTGAAATGCAAACTTCAAGAGAATTTCTCCCAGTTTCTATGGGAGGGTAGGAGGCTAACTTCAGTGGGAGCCTTGACCTAAACTGCAAAACTTCTTCCTGTCACATAGACAGGAGAAGAGATAAAACCAATTAATTAACACAAATATTCACCCCACAGATGGTCAGCCCAATTATCAGGTAAAGTTAGGGGCATATTGTGTAAAAAATGGTTCTGTCAAGTCCTCTGACTTGAGAACTAGTTACTGTTTATCTTGAAAACATACATGTAATAGGTTGTATCTGCTTGGATATATAAGGGCATGAACTTCCTTTCTGTCTTAGCAACCTCTGAGCTAATTGCCTGTTATGGGCATCATACTCTGGCTTAATGCTTCTTCAACAATAAAGGTGTTCTCTTTCTCTACTACCACTGTGGAAAGGCTTTCTGGAGTGGGAGATAAAATTTTGTCTTTAATTGTAATTCTGCAATACTATCTAACACAAAGTTCAGTTCTTCAGCAACCCTGCAGACTACTTGATGACTAGAGGTGAGAAAGGAGCTGAAGCATGGGAGAGGGGTATGGCGAGGTGAAAAATGAAAGCCTCATAGAAACTATGTTTGGGATACTTCGGAGGGAAATTCTCTATAGAGGAGACACCAGAAAAATTAAACCAGAGATGCCTAACACATGGAAAACTTTAGAAAAAATTTAAATTATAATACATATGCTAAAACATTTTATGTTCAATATAGTTACAGTATTATGTTTTAATTATACATAGTCATATTTGTGGGAGGAAAGCTCTGCAAAAAGTGCATTTAACAATGGCATTTACGACCTTCAAGATGGCGGAGGAGTAAGACGTGGAGATCACCTTCCTCCCCACAAATACATCAAAAATACAACCTATTGAATGCTGGCAGAAGACCTCAGACTTCCCAAAAGGAAAGAAAATCACCATGTACTTGGGTAGGGCAAAAGAAAAAAGAAAAAACAGAGATAAAACAATAGGGACGGGACCTGCATCTCTGGGAGGGATCTGGGAAGGAGGAAAAGTTTCCAAACACTAGGAAGCACCTTCAATGGCGGAAATGGGGGGGAGGAGGGGGGTGGCAGGTTGGGGGAAGCTGCAGAGCCATGGAGGAGAGCGCACTAACAGGGCTGCAGAGGGCAAAGCAGAGGATTCCCACACAGAGGATCAGTGCCGACCAGCACTCACCATCCCAAGAGGCTTGTCTGCTCACCCACCAGGAGGGGTGGAGGCTGGGAGCTGAGGCTCCAGCTTCGGGGGTCGGATCCCAGGGAGAGGACTACAGTTGGCTGCATGAACACAGCCTGAAGGGGGCTAGTGCACCCTAGCTAGGCGGGAGGGATCCCAGGAAAATAAGTCTGGACCTGCCTAAGAGGCAAGAGACCATTGTTTCAGGGTGCGCGAGGAGAGGGGATTCAGAGCACCGCCTAAATGAGCTCCAGAGATGGGCGCGAGCCGCAGCTATAAGCACGGACACCAGAGATGGGCATGAAACACTAAGGTTGCTGCTGCAGCCACCAAGAAGCCTGTGTGCAAGCACAGGTCACTAGCCACACCTCCCCTCCCAGGAAACTGTGCAGCCTGCCACTGCCAGGGTCCCATGATCCAGGGACAACTTCCCCAAGAGAACACACGGTGCGCCTCAGGCTGTTTCAATGTCATGCCAGCTTCTGTTGCTGAACGTTTCCCCACATTCCATACCCCTCCCTCGCCCCAGCCTGAGTGAGCCAGAGTCCCCTAAGCAGCAGCTACTTAAACCCCGTCCTGTCTGGGCGGGGAGTAGATGCTCTCAGTCGACCTACAAGTAGAGGCGGGGCCAAATCCAAAGCAGAACCCCAGGAGCTGTGCTAAAAAACAAAGGGAAATTTCTCCTAGCACCCTCATGAGAAGCAGATTAAAGCTAACAACTTGATGAAGCCTGAATCTGCGGAATACCTGAATAGACAAATCATCCCAAAATTGAGGCAGTGGAATTTGGGAACAACTGTAGATTTGGGGTTTGCTTTCTGCATCTAATTTGTTTCTGGTTTTATGTTTATCTTAGTTTACTATTTAGAGTTTATTATCATTGGTAGATTTGTTTATTGATTTGGTTGCTCTCTTCCTCTTTATATAGATAGACAGATAGATATAGATAGATATAGACAGATATATACTTTTCCTTTTTCTCTTTTTGTGAGTGTGTACGTGTATGCTTCTTTCTGTGATTTTGTCTGTACAGCTTTGCTTTTACCATTTGTCCTAGAGTTCTGTCTGTCTGTTGTTTTTTTTTTTAAGTATACTTTTTAGCACTTGTTATCATTGGTGGACTTGTTTTTTGGTTTGGTTGCTCTCTTCTTTCTTTTTTTCCTTATTACTTTGTATTTTTAATAATTATTTTTTATTTTAATAACTTTTTAATTTTTTTTTCTTTTTTCTTTCTTTCTCCATTTTCTTCTGACCCATGTGACTGACAGGGTTTTGGTGCTCTGGCCAGGTGTTGGGCCTGTGCCTCTGAGGTGGGAAAGCCAAGTTCAGGACATTGGTCCACCAGACACCTCCCGGCTCCACGTACTATCAAAAGGAAAAAAATTCTCCCAGAGATGTTCAACCCAATGCTAAGACCCAGCTCCACTCAATGACCAGCAAGCTACAGTGCTGGACACCTTATGCCAAACAACTAGGAAGACAGGAAGACAACCCAACCCATTAGCAAAGGGGCTGCCTAAACTCATAATAAAGTCACACACACCCCAAAACACTCCACTGGATGCGGTCCTGCCCACCAGAAAGACAAGATCCAGCCTCATCCACCAGAACACAGGAACAAGTACCCTCCACCGGGAAGCCAACACAACACACTGAAACAACCTTAGCCAATGGTGGCAGACACCAAAAACAATGGGAACTATGAATGTACAGCCTGTGTAAAAGAGACCCCAAACACAGTAACTTAGCAAAATGAGAAGACAAAGAAACATACAGCAGATGAAGGAGCAAGGTAAAAACCCACCAGACCAAACAAATGAAGAGGAAATAGATAGTCTACCTGAAAAAGAATTCAGAATAATGGTAGTAAAGATGATCCAAAATCTAGGCTACAGAATGAAGAAAATACAAGAAACATTTAACAAGGACCTAGAAGAACTAAAGAGCCAACAAACAATGATGAACAACACAATAAATGAAATTTAAAATCCTCCAAAAGGAATCAATAGCAGAATAATTGAGGCAGAAGAACGGATAAGTGGCCTGGAAAATAAAATAGTGGAAATAACTACCGCAGAGCAGAATAAAGAAAAAAGAATGGAAAGAATTGAAGACAGTCTTAGAGACCACTGGGACAACATTAAATGAACCAACATTCGAATTATAGGGGTCCCAGAAGAAGAAGAGAAAAAGAAAGGGACTAAGAAAATATTTGAAGAGATAATAGTTGAAAACTTCCTTAATATGGGAAAGGAAATAGTTAATCAAGTCCAGAAAGTCTCATACAGGATAAATCAAAGGAGAAACATGCCAAGACACAAATTATTCAAACTACCAAAAGTTAAATACAAAGAAAAAATATTAAAAGCAGCAAGGGAAAAACAACAAATAACATACAAGGGAATCCCCAAAAGATTAACAGCTGAATTTTCAGCAGGAACTCTGCAAGCCATAAGAGAATGGCAGGACATATTTAAAGTGATGAAAGGGAAAAAACTAAAACCAAGATTACTCTACCCAGCAAGGATCTCATTCAGACTCAACGGAGAAATTAAAACCTTTACAGACAAGAAAAGCTAAGAGAATTCAGCACCACCAAACCAGTTTTACAACAAATGCTAAAGGAACTTCTCTAGGTAGGAAATACAAGAGAAGGAAAAGACCTACAATAACAAAGCCAAAACAACTAAGAAAATAGTAACAGGAATATACATATCGATAATTACCTTAAATGTAAATGGATTAAATGCTAACACTGAAAGATATAGACTGGATGAATGAATACAAAAACAAAACCCATATATATGCTGCCTAGAAGACACCCACTTCAGACCTATGGACACATAAAGATTGAAAGTGAGGGGATGGAAAAAGATATTCCATGCAAATGGAAATCAAAAGAAATCTGGCATAGCAATTCTCATATCAGACAGAGTAGACTTTAAAACAAAGACTATTACAAAGGACAAAGAAGGACATGACATAATGATCAAGGGATCGATCCAAGAAGAAGATATAACAATTGTAAATATTTATGCACCAAACATAGGAGCACCTCAATACATAAGGCAAATGCTAACAGCCATGAAAGGGGAAATCGACAGTAACACATTCATACTAGGGGACTTTAACACCCCACTTTCACCAATGGATAGATCATCCAAAATGAAAATAAATAAGGAAACACAAGCTTTAAATGATACATTAAACAAGATAGACTTAATTGATATGTATAGGACATTCTATAAAAAAACAACAGAATATACTTTCTTCTCAAGTGCTCATGGAACACTCTCCAGGATAGCATATCTTGGGTCACAAAGCAAGCCTTGGTAAGTTTAAGAAAATTGAAATTGTATCAAGTATCTTTTCCAACCACAATGCTATGAGACTGGATATCAATTACAGGGAAAAAAATCTGTAAAAAATACAAACACGTGGAGGCTAAACAATACACTACTTAATAACAAAGAGATCGCTGAAAATATCAAACAGGAAATCAAAAAATACCTAGAAACAAATGACAATGAAAGCACAACAAACCAAAACCTATGGGATGCAGCAAAAGCAGTTATAAGAGGGAAGTTTATAGCAATACAATCCTACTTTAAGAAACAAGAAACATCTCAAATAAACAACCTAAGCTTATACCTAAAGCAATTAGAGAAAGAAGAACAAAAAAACTCCCAAAGTTAGCAGAAGGAAAGAAATCATAAAGATCAGATGAGAAATAAATGAAAAAGGAACGAAGGAAACAGTAACAAAGATCAGTAAAACTAAAAGCTGGTTCTTGGAGAAGATAAACAAAATTGATAAACCATTAGCCAGACTCATCAAGAAAAAAGGGAAGAAGACTCAAACCAATAGAATTAGAAAAGAAAAAGGAGAAGTAACAACTGACACTGCAGAAATACAAAGGATCATGAGATATTACTACAATCAACTATATGCCAATAAAATGGACAACCTGGAAGAAATGGACACATTCTTAGAAATGCACAACCTTCTGAGACTGAACCAGGAAGAAATAGAAAATATAAACAGACCAATCACAAGTAATGAAATTGAAACTGTGATTAAAAATCTTCCAACAAACAAAAGCCCAGGACCAGATGGCTTCACAGGAGAATTCTATCAAACATTTAGGGAAGAGCTAACACTTATCCTTCTCAAACTCTTCCAAAATATAGCAGAGGGAGGAACACTCCCAAACTCATTCTACAACGCCACCATCACCCTGATACCAAAACGAGACAAAGATGTCACAAAGAAAGAAAGCTACAGGCCAATATCACTGATGAATATAAACGCAAAAATCCTCAACAAAATACTCACAAACAGAATCCAATAGCACGTGAAAAGGATCATACACCATGATCAAGTGAGATTTATCCCAGGAATGCAAGGATTCTTCAATATACACAAATCAATTAATGTGATACACTGTATTAACAAACTGAAGAATAAAAACCATATGATCATCTCAATAGATGCAGAAAATGCATTTCAACAAAATGCAACACCGATTTATTATAAAAACCCTACAGACAGTAGGCACAGAGGGAACTTACCTTAACATAAAAAAGGCGATATATGACAAACCCACAGCCAACATTGTTCTCAATGGTGAAAAACTGAAACCATTTCCACTAAGATCAGGAACAAGACAAGGTTGCCCACTATCCCCAATATTATTCAACATAATTTTGGAAGTTTTAGCCATAGCAATCAGAGAAGAAAAAGAAATAAAAGGAATCCAAATCAGAATAGAAGAAGTAAAATTGTCACTGTTTGAAGATGACATGATACTATACATAGAGCATCCTAAGGATGCCAACAGAGAACTAGAGCTAATCAGTGAATTTGGTAAAGTTGTGGGATACAAAATTAATGCCCAGACATCTCTTGCTTTCCCATACACTAATGATGAAAAATCTGAAAGAGAAATTAAGGAAACACTCCCATTTACCATTGCAAGAAAGAGAATAAAATATCTAGGAATAAACCTACCTAAGGAGAAAAAACACCTGTATGCAGAAAACTATAAGACACTGAGGAAAGAAATTAAAGATGATACAAACAAATGCAGAGATATATCATGTTCTTGGATTGGAAGAATCAACCTTATGAAAGTGACTATACTACCCAAAGCAACCTACACATTCCATGCAATCCCTATTAAACTACCAATGGCATTTGTAACAGAAGTAGAATAAAAAATTTCCCAATTAGTATAGAAACACAAAAGACTCCGAATAGCCAAAACAATCTTGAGAAAGAAAAACGGAGCTGGAGGAAACAGGCTCCGTGACTTCAGACTATACTACAAAGCTACAGTAATCAAGACAGTATGGTACTGGCACAAAAATAGAAATATAGATCAATGGAACAGGATAGAAAGCCCAGAGATAAACCGACACACATATGGTCACCTTATTTTTGATAAAGGAGGCAAGAATATACAATAGAGAAAAGACAGCCTCTTCAATAAGTGGTGCTGGGAAAACTGGACTGCTACATGTAAAAGAATGAAATTAGAACACTCCGTAACACCATATACAAAAATAAACTCAAAATGGATTAAAGACCTAAATTTAAGGCCAGATACTATAAAACTCTTAGAGGAAAACATAGGCAGTAAAAAAAAAAAAAAAAAAAAAAAAACATAGGCAGTACACTCTATGACATAAATCATAGCAAGATCCTTTTTGACCCACCTCCTAGAGTAATGGAAATTAAAAAAAATAAACAAATGGGACCTAATAAAACTTAAAAACTTTTGCACAGCAAAGGAAACCATAAATAAGACGAAAAGACAACATTCAGAATGGGAGAAAATACTTGCAAATGAAGCAACTGAGAAAGGATTAATCTCCAAAATATACAAGCAGCTCATATAGCTCAATAGCAAAAAAACAAACAACCCAATGAAAAAATGGCAGAAGACCTAAATAGACATTTCTCCAAAGAAGACACACAGAGGGCCAAGAAACACATGAAAAAATGCTCAACATCACTAATTACTAGAGAAATGCAAATCAAAACTACAAGGAGGTATCACCTCACACCAGTCAGAATGGCCATCATAATGAAATCTACAAACAATAAATGCTGGAGAGAGTGTGTAGAAAAGGGAACGCTCTTGCACTGTTGCTGGGAATGTAAATTGATACAACCACTATGGAGAACAGTATGGAGGTTCCTTAAAAAAGTAAAAATAGAACTAGCATATGACCCAGCAATCCCAGTACTGTGCATATTCCCTGATAAAACCATAATTCAAAAATATTCATGTAGTATAATATTCATTGCAGCTCTATTTACAATAGCAAGGATATGGAAACAACCTAAATGTCCATTGACAGATGAATGGATAAAGAAGATGTGGCAAATATATATATAATGGAATATTACTCAGCCATAAAAAGGAATGAAATTGAGTTATTTGTAGTGAGGTGGATGGACCTAGAGTTTGTCATACAGAGCGAAGTAAGTCAGGAAGATAAAAACAAATACCATATGCTAACATATATATCTGGAATCTAAAACAAAAAAAAAAAAAAAAAAGCTTCTCAAGAACCTTGGGGCAGGACATGAATAAAGACACAGACATAGCGAATGCACTTGAGGACATGGGGACGGGGAAGGGTAAGCTGGGACGAAGTGAAAGAGTGGCATGGACTTATATATACTATCAAATGTAAAATAGATAGCTAGTGGGAAGCAGCTCCATAGCATAGGGAAGTCAGCTCAGTGTTTTGTGACCACATAGAGGGGTGGGATTGGGAGGGTGGGAGGGAGACACAAGAGGGAGGAGATATGGGGATATATGTATACATATAGGTGATTCACTTTGTTATAAAGCAGAAACTAACACACCATTGTAAAGCAATTATAATCCAATAAAGATGTTAAAAACAAACAAACAAACAAAAACAATGGCATTGGGCTTCCCTGGTGGCGCAGTTGTTGAGAGTCCACCTGCCGATGCAGGGGACATGGGCTCGTGCCCCGGTCCGGGAAGATCCCACATGCCGCAGAGCAGCTAGGCCCGTGAGCCAAGATCGCTGAGCCTGCGTGTCTGGAGCCTGTGCTCCGCAACGGGAGAGGCCACAACAGTGAGAGGCCCGCGTACCACACACACACACACAAAAGGCATTTACTAAAATATCAGAATTTTGCAAGTAATAAAAAATCTCTTGTTTTCATTTTCCTTTCCTCTCCTAATTCATTTCAATTCTCACCTCTTCAAAATAAATCTCAAATTACGAATGTGATAAGCATAATATAGAATTTATAAGATAAAATAAGGTTTCATCCTATTTTTATTTATTTTTAAAATAAATTTATTTATTTATTTTTGGTTGCATTGGGTCTTTATTGCTGTGCACGGGCTTTGTCTAGTTGTGGTGAGCAGGCTCTATTCTTTGTTGCAGGGCACGGGCTTCTCATTGTGGTGGCCTCTGTTGTTGTGGAGCACAGGCTGTACGTGCATGGGCCTCAGTAGTTGTGGCACATGGGCTTAGTTGCTTTGTGGCATGTGGGATCTTCCCAGGCCAGGGCTCGAACCCATGTCACCTGTATTGGCAGGCAGATTCTTAACCACTGTGCCACCAGGGAATCCCTCAACCTATTTTTAAACTCATTTAAAAATCACAGATTATGATAGATTATTTAAAATTATCATAGATCATTGTATGTTATTCAAAACACTATACATGTGTCAGTGTATTTGTCTGAGTGCTAATTATAGACAAATGATTGCACAGTATAACAGGTAATATTAAGTATAAGTAGGTTCAGGTTGGAAAATAAATCTTAGTAATTACAAATTGGGCTTCTTTTCATATACCAATCCTTCTACAATGGGATGGCCAAGACACTTGTATTTTCTTCTCAAATTCTCTATGCTTTTCCCACCAATAAACTTTTGAGATAGTTGAAATTATTGCCATGAAGAAGCTAGTCTCATCTGTAGGTCACATGGAAGTGCATGATTTTCTTATAATTCTTAGAATTTCCATATTTCTATTTTAAATGGTTCTGTAATATTATTTTAATTGATGCCTCACTCTGTTCTCTGCAGCACACAGAAAAAGGCTCAGGCTATAGGCTCTTTACCTTCCATGGCTCTTTGAGAATACCAAGGGTTCACTATGCAAACTACTTTCTAGGATGAAACAATCATTTTAAGGAATTAAAAATCTCTCCATTTTTGGAATTAGATTTCAGATAAACTGGGTTAGCAAGATATTTGTTCTTGAATTCTGCTTTGGGCTATCTCAAATGGAGGAGATATAAGGATTATTTTCTCACTTTGGTCAGAAAGATAATAGGTCATATTTAAATGAATCAATAAAAATTCATTTTTCACTGAAAACACTTCAATATTCATAATGGTCATTAGAGTCCAAAACAAACCAGCTACAAATAACGGAGAAGGAACTGAAGCACTATGGGGACAAAATGTAGAAGGAAGAATTTAGTTGAATTCTGTATTTTTGTTTTATTATTCCAATAAAATTTGTTACTACTCCTTCAGCTTTGGACCATCAATCAAGCGCACAGTTTACATAGAATGTCCCAGTCATTGCATTTGTCCTCACTTTAAGGTCACATTTGAGTTTTTCTAAAGATTTATTTTAACTTAGACGTCACAGTAGAACTGCTTAAGTGATTTCTTTTGTGAGTACAAATATTCAGATAAAATAGTCACAATATCAAATTTCAAGCCATAAACTCTTGAACATTAATAGGAAATATTTTGAATGTTCTGTGTCCATTAAATTATATGGTCTAGGTAGTTTTAAAAGAGGAACTTATTCTGAGTAATTTATTATATAATACAAATTATAATAACAGGGATGTCACCAAATATTTTTGGCAAAATAAATTAACATTTACGCATGCTGGAACTATAAAATATTAAACATCTTTATTTACATAATTTATGTGTAATGTAATAGTATTAATTCCTTTAACATCAGATATTAACACCAAAGACTTCTTAAAAGCTTGGACTAATCTTTCTCTACAAACCCTAATCTCCTTATTTTTCAGATATATACTTTATGTAGGAGTTCCAATCATGGAAGATAAATCAGAAATGGGGGAGGGTTTTGTCTAAGTCCACAACTGCAAGACCAGTCTCTCTGGTTGAAAAATGCTAATATCTAAATCTCAAACCAATGAAATATATGTATACACACATACATATGCATATATAATATATATATTAAAAAAAGACAAAGTGGATCAAATGCTTTTATAGTGAGGGTACATAAAATCATGCGATTCACTTCTGACTTCTTTAAAAGTGTTTATAGGAAACTGTTATAGCTGAAACCATTAAAAACATGCACATTTATGTTATGCCTTCATTTCTAGAATCTCAATTTCATAGAGCAGCTTGTTTTCTTGGTTTCTCATATCTCAAAGACTCTATTACATGAGAGCAAGAATATTGATTGTATTATTGAATTGAGATACAGAGGATTGGATTTTGAGCTTTCAGTGAGAATTTTTAGAAGACTGAAATGGAGTTGAAGAATTAAATCTTGCATTCATCCAAATAAAATCAAAATGATGAAATTATTTAATTTTATGAAGGAAATGGTGTTAAAAGGCATAGGATATTGATATATTAAAAATTAAAATTTAGTTTGTATGGTCTAGGAAAGGCCGTTGATCAACTGCAGAAAACTGTATCTTAAACTATTTGTTAGAGAAACATATTACAACAAATATTCTCTAAAAACGATTTTCATTTGATCAACTAAAGAACCCATATGCCAGTGGTAGGATTTTTTGGAATTGACTACACATTTGGTAATTAAACCATATACAAGCCCCTGTGTCCCTGTCCTTTGAAGTAAAAGGCTTTTGCTTTAGTCACCCAGGCCTCCCTTAGGTCTCTGAAGGCTGACTCAAGAGTTAGTGATTAGGAAATTTGAAGATATAGAAGCAAAAAATAGCTGTTGGACTGGGAAACTGGTAAAAATTTAGACTATAACTTCACCATATAATAGAATCACCAAACTCATAGTTCCTTGAAAGATACATATAAAGGCCTGACACACGTTCCTCAGTTGTTGTTACAGGAAGCAGACCCCCACCAGATGAAAACTGCTGACGGCAAGAACATAGAGCTTAGAATGGTTGAAACCAGAGGTTGATGATGCTTGAAACTTCATCTTGACACCAACCAATCTGAGAATTGTGCACAAGCTGATCATGCACCTTGCAGCCACCCTCTCTCACACTGCCTTTAAAACCCCTTCCCTGAAAGCCACTGGGGAGTTTGGGTCTTTTGAGCATAAGCTGCCTATTCTCCTTGCTTGGTGCCCTGCAATAAATGCTGTACTTTCCTTCATCACTATCCAGTGTCAGTAGATTGGCTTTACTGCACACAGGCAAGTGGACACAATTTTTGCTTGGTAACAGTGATAACATTAAATATATATATATATATATATATATATATATATATATATATATATCTTCAATATATTTCAAGATTTAATTCCTTTAGTAAGAGCATTATATAAATGTCTCCCAAATAAACTCCTTGAGTAATCAATATTATATTAATTCTCTCCAATTGAAACACATAAGAAAAGGGGTGAAGAGCAATAACCAACAAGGTAAAACCATGAGTGACATTATATTCGAGCTGGAATGAGATGTGGCTCTGAAGCAAGAGGTTCATTTTTTCCCCTGTAGATCATTACCTGGTTTTGAAAACTATTATGGAAAAGGAATCCCTTCCCCTCAAAATAAATGAATAACCCTTACAGTTACTATAAAATAATAAGTTTCAATTGACTCTGTCATTTCTTTATTGTGTTAACATTAAAAACATTATTTTATATGCTGGAATCCTATTTTCTTGCCTGTAAAGTAAATATTATTGGACTAAATATTAGTGTTTCATAATAATAATATTGGATAGTAATGTTGTTTTAAGAGAGGAAGGGAGGGAGAGGAAGGAAGGAAGAAAGGGAGGAAGGAAAAAAGGAAGGGTCACTTTACCTTAAGGTGCAAAAAATGAATACCCAGAAAAAAACATATTTTTAATCATTAACTTCTTAAAATACTACCAGAACATTCAGTTAATTCTAAAATGCAATTTTACAGTGTTTGTCCACATATATATATATATATATATATATATATATATATATATATTAAACCAGATTAAAAATTTCAATTTGTTTAAAATCTAGGTTTAGTTGATATTAAAAAAAAATCCTTATCTCCTTAGAGCAATAAATTCTTCTGGCAAACAGATAAAATGAGAAGAATTTTTAAAACAAATTGTTTTCCAGGATGCATTTAATATCTGAAAGCTCTCTGTTTGATTCAATTTTTTCATAAATAGATGTCTCAGTGTAGAAATAAGTGTAACAGAAAATGTCAGTGTAGACCTTGATATATTTTGTACAAATGGAGCTCCATTACCTGCCTCTTCCAACACAAAGTATCGGTAGTTAACTTTAAAACATCTTGCCTTTTTACTTTATTTAATTGCACCATATCTTTAGGCTTTATGTTTTACTTTTGCTATCCTGTGTCTGTAGGAGAAGTCTTAAATGATCAAAAAAATTACGTTTCCTCCTTGGCCCTTTTTTTTTTCTTATATTTTATTTACTGATTCATAGCTTTCCTTTTCCTGTGATCTATTTGTATTCAGAATGGAACTGAATGCCTCTCATATTGCTAGGAACAGGGATTTCCCATCACATTACCTCTGTATTTAGAGAATTCTACTAGGTCCCAAAAAAGCAGAGAAATGATTTTTAAGATCTTGATATTAACTCTCTGGGTTCATGCAACATCAATTTATCAGTTATTTTTTACTTTATTTTTTCCTTTTTTTCTCCTTTGCCAAAACTTCATGACCTACCCTCAGAAAAGCTTTTGTCTACATTATACTATATTTCCTGTAGCATTATAAGACCTTTGACCACAATCATTTGTAGTATTAGTTCTTCTTCATTAATCGTATATTTAAAATAATACCAAACAATCTATATTCTCTTTACCCCCTTTAGACATACCCTATCCCCTTTGGAAGCAATAAGGGTCAAGAAAAACAATCAGTGAAGCAGCCTGCCATAATTGCCAGGCATACAAGCTAGTTTGCAGGGGTCACTATAGGTCACCAGCAAAATAGGCTCAATTTTATCCCAATTCTGTGATTCTTCTTATGAAGAATAGAATAGGTGAGGTGACATGGATTGATAAAGCATGTAGTTTATTTGTAATAGCTGACTAGTTCTGTAGGAGATGCCACAAGCATGCAGGAATTAAAACTCAGCATTTTAAGTTTTATTCTTAATTCCAAGAAAACCACTTACCACTACAAAAGCAATTTCATTCTCTGTTATTCCACCCTTCATTTCAACCACCTTCAAGTTCTTTCCCAGGACCTCTTTGGAGATGAAGGTAGCTATGAATCCTGTTTAATATTTATTTCTTTTTATGAGGTTTTCTAGTTATTTAATTATGGCATGAAATTTGTAATTAGTAATCAGGAATACAAGATAAGTGGTTTTGCCTTTACTTCTTTGTCTATCCCCCAAAGTGTTTCTAGTTTATCCTGATTTTATGAGGACAAAAGAGTAAATATTACCCAGCCTTCCTCCCTTTCTTGATGACCAGAGTAATTTTAGCATGGCACATAGAAGTATTTTTTTTCCTAATTATACGTCCCTATTTTTCTCTCCAAAAACAATTATGGTATTATTCTACATTAATTTTGCTACCTATCACTGGAGACAACACAAATAATTGAATTGTCAGATCAGACTGGTACAAACCAAACATCTTGTTTTGTATCAAGCTTTATTAATAACTTGCGGTATAGAGGCAATCAACAGGCTCAAATGATGTAGAGAGAAATCTAGGACATCAAGAGCAGCTCCCCAGGTCATACAGAAATGTACCCTCTATGCCAGGATAATAGATGAGGTCTCTAGCTGAGGTTATAGCAGGAGGAGTGTATGAGTTTTCAAACACCTCTAGTTTGTACCCCAGAGAGTTACACAGTTTCTATTAGCTTCTCCAGGGAGCCCTGGCCCATGAATCCACAGATACTGGGTTCTCTTTACTATAGGCAATCCTCAACCGGAGACATTCTGCTAATGGCATTTCAGATAAATAAAGTCTCTTCCTCCTAGCAAATATCACTTGTCTTTTAACCTAGACATCAGGTGACAGTGATTAGATCTAGCTATCTTTTTTCTTCCTTCCCAAGGCCCCCCAGTGAATGCACATCAGGCCAGCTGCTGTTTATAGCTCTTTCGCTAGAACTATAATTTTGATTTGAATACCATAGATTTGCCAGAACAAATTTGTGTGACCCTATGATATATAAAGAGAACATCCAGCTCAGGTCTGTCATTTTTCCCAGCTCACAGTGATCTCGCCTCTGTCTCTCTCTCTGGGTGTGTTTCTTGCCACGTTCCTCCTCATTCTACAACCTCCATACCAAATGACCTTGCCTCTGCCACTTGAAGTTCCTCCTCAGCAACCAAGTTACGTGTCTCTGACAGGAACACCTTCAATCAGTTTTCTCTGACCCACTGATTCCAATTTTTCTGTGAAGATTCAATGCAGGCATCACCTGCTCCAGAAATTCTTCTATCTGACCCCAATATGAGAAATGATGACATTTCCCAGGCTCACGCCACTCCATGCCTATCTTTATTGATATTAATATTTACCACACTACTAACATTTTCTCATGATGTGGTTTCTCATTTTGATATTGCTGCATTCCTAAGAGCTAATCCATATTGTCACAATGAACATTTCAATTTCATAAATAAACAATAGGAAGTTCTAAATTACTAAATAAACACATGCTTAATGAAAGAAAAAAAAAAACCCTGCTCTCTAAAACAATCACAATTTTTTCATGGAAAAAAAAATCCGGCAAGATACTGGCCATGCACCAGCAAATAAGATAGCCAGAACCTTGCTTTCACCTGAAGGCATAGTGTAATGTTTCTCAGGAAGTTCTCTACCAGCCATCTATGTCAGGATCCTTTGGGTGGGCAGGAAACTAATTAAAATGCAGACTTCTAGGATAACTCAAGGCCAAAAAATTAGAATCTCTGAGGATAGATCCTAAGAATCTGTACTTTTCTAAGAATTTCCGAGACTGGTTATTATACAGACAAGAAGTTTGAGAATCTCTGATTTACTAGAGATTAGATTCCAAATATACTTCAGTGAGCTGGAAACAAACTTTAGGTTAAATTTCACAGTATCAAAGAAACTAGGTCATAACAGATATGACTTATCATTTCAGCAATTCCATCAGAGTCACAGTAAAAGCAATCTGTGCTATAAAATGAAACAAACAGGCACGCACACACACACATATACACATATTTTCCTGCAAGCATCACAAGTATTCGAAATTAAACATATTTCTCAGTACTTGGTAAACCCTGACTACTTACAAAATAAGAAGGTAACTTGAAGTTTTTTCTTATTTGTTTTATATTTATTGACAGTGTCAGTCATTATAATATTACAGTATATACAAACTTACATTGCTTTTAATTATTTTGCATATAATACATGTGCCTTTTCTTCCCATGATTGGCCATTCCTTGAAATCAAGGATTAAATATATTTTGTAATTTCCATTGCCCATAGCAAATGAATGAATCAGAGAACATCACAGCCAGTACCAAAGTAATTCAAGGGTAAAGTTATTTCTACTATTAAATAGCAAATTATAATATACAGATGATGAAGTGTCCAGTTAGGATTTGTTCATTTAATTAACTTAGAATAGTGTGTTTAGAAATAAACCAATTTTATATGTGACATGGTTTCTATATTCTTATATTTTCTTACACCATTGTTTAGAAATTGGAAGAGTACATTTGCAGTGGCTTGAGGACGTCGTAGTTATTTTAAACAGAACTGAACATGAACTCTAGGATTATAGGAAAGATGGACCCTAGCTATCTGAAAGAGTGAGAGAGTGTTAATTGGAAATTTTCCCTAAGGTGTAGTTTTATTTTTCAATAGGATACAAGAAGTATGTATTACCCAACACAGTAATTTGTTTTTCAAGAAGCCCTTAACGTTTTAATTCTTCAGTTTTTATGGCAACGGTAATATCATAATCACAGGGTTGTGCTGTAAATTTTTCTCAAGTTTCTTCAAAGAGCCCTGTTTTAACTGACTTTCCAGCTGGATTCTTGCACCCTTGATGCTTTGAGGTTTTTATTCAGTCTGATACAATAATGAGTGTTTTTTTTTTTTTCTAGCTGACTCTAAAATTCAGAAAACTAAAATTCATACATTGTTAAGTGAGAACAATGTTTATAATTAGTAATTTATATTAACATGATGTGCATTAAATATTTTAACATGGCTTTGCAGTGACAAAGTCACTCAGACTTTTAAAAAGCTCAGAATTATAAAAATATTTTATGTTCTTTTATTTATATTCATCATATGTGTTAAACATTTACTGAATTTTAGGTTCTAAACGTGGCATGATAATGATAGAAATATGAATAATATATACTTTATATATTCAAGGGAGCTCAGAGCTTATTAAATAAATTAGAACATGTAATCAATAGTGTTTTAGAAGCAATAAGAGGTTAATGCGAAAATAGAAATTAATATAAATTATATTATATAAAGTTTCATAAGATATTTAATTGTTTTAAGGCTCAATTTCTCTTTTTTAAAACTTGGAAATAATAATGCCAAAATGGAAGAATTGTTTACAAGATTACAGACAATATATCACAGGGCTGTTTGCATTCTATTAATAGGTCCTCAAGAAGTAAGAGATATTGTTACTATCACTTGAGAAGTCTTCACCAAAAATAGAGGAATTTTACCTAGAATTAAAGAAAAAGAAAATAGGACACACATGTGCTGTTCCCAATGAGAACTGAGAGGCAGAGAAAGCATTCCAGGTAATCATAGGGAAAATATATAGGAAAAGACATAAGAGAATCTTTTTCTATTTCAACAAGAGACTGAGGATAAGTTCTTCGTAGACAATATCTCTACTGTGATTTAATAAATGAATACTAAGCTTTTTGGTACATTTCACAAATATTTTAGAAAGGTAGATATCTGGACCATTTCGTTTTCCTTTGTGTATATTAATGCATTATTTTTCTCTCAAAAAGAATATGGGATATACCAAATGACTTAATATAAATTGGTCAGTAGTGCAGGAACCATGTAAGTAAGTAGAATAAAACCATCAAAATCCTTAGTAACAACCCACACATGGACACCACTGTCCATAACTAATGAGATGAACTGAAGATACAATGCATAGTTTCAAAAATGTGATTGCTGGGGGCTTCCCTGGTGGCGCAGTGGTTGAGAGTCCACCTGCCGATGCAGGGGACACGGGTTCGTGCCCCGGTCCGGGAAGATCCCACATGCCGTGGAGCGGCTGGGCCCGTGAGAGACGGCCACTGAGCCTGTGTGTCCGGAACCTGTGCTCCGCAACGGGAGAGGTCACAACAGTGAGAGGCCCACGTACCGGAAAAAAAAAATGTGATTGCCATTGGAACATAACCATATCTTTATAATGAACTGAATATGTGTTGGTTTGGGGGGAGGTGTGAGCATCAGAATAGGAGAGCCGTCCTGTTCTGGCAAAGAAGGGAGTAGCATATATTTGTGTTTGCTCCAAACTGTGCATGCAGATCAAATTTTTATCAGGCACACTGGGAATACTAAGACACATCAGACAACTCTTTTCTTATACTAAAACTGTTTCTCCAGAAAAAGAAAAAAATAGTTATTTGATTACCATTTATCTTCATAAAACAATGATATTTCCTATCAATTTGTTTAAACAAAAACAAAACAAAATGTATAAGAAAATGAATTTCAGTAGAATTCTGCTGTTTAAAGATTCGGCCAAGCTTTTATTGGTAGGCTCTTTGCTATTAACTGTGCCAAGAGAAACAGCAGGTATTTCCCTTGCCTGTCTTCTGCAGTGGAACTAAGTTCCCTAGTCATTTTATATTTTATCAAAGCTGCTGATATTACTATAAAGAATTAAAAAATCATATTTTACGTTACTGTTTTACATGATCTTAAGAAATAATATTTAAATTTTCAAGGACTGAACTCAAATGTATTTCTGGCTTTCAAGTTACAGACTTTTTATCTCTAGGAATTAATTGTCATTGCTAGAATATTTTAAGGCAACATTAATACTGCCTTTTAAAAAAATTTTTCCAACATTTTTTTAAGGCAACATTAATACTTTTTGCTGCCAGTTCTTCAAGAGAATTTAGGAATCTCACCATTCAGCAAAGTCAGGTGAGATATGCAAAGCTGCTGAAGAACAAAAGTTTTATTCTATGAGATTTTGGTTTAAGATAGTGCCTGATTTAACACCAAAACAATATACAAACAAAGAGATGTAAATTTTCAATAACACTGAAAATAGTTGTGTTGATCAAAGATATCATAGGTTACAGAAGAAATGTTTATTAATTAAAGCAGGGAAGAGACCTTGAGTACTATTAGTGGAGGCTGGCAACTATACAGGGGTGATTATAACCCTCTGTTACTGTATCTACAGATTTATTTTAGGGGCAGAGGTTCTTAACTGACTAAAGAGAAAAGAAAATTCCTTGCTAAAGGAACATTACTTTCTGAATCATATTCCTATGACCAGCATTCCCATTAGGACTTCTCTTTCCTTATCCATTTTAAGATTACATTTTCCAATAATGCTATACAAATAGTATTATACAATATGATTGCTATTACCACATTCTGAGATAGTACAAAGAGAGAAAAATAGGAAGAGCCAGGGGAACAATAAACCATGGATTCAGTATTGTTTTATACATTTATGCTGACTGTGGGGAACTTCTAATTCTCCAAAAATAAATTATCTTCCATATAGCCTGAGCTAAGCATGCAATGAAAGAACTCTTCAGTACAATAGAGCCTGTTTAAATATACAACTGCCAAACAAGGGAACTTAGCTACAGACTGTGAATGATACTGAAGTAAGAAACAAAAATCTAACATTTACTTTGTGGATAGTGAGAGGTGCCACTATGATTCAAGCATGCAAGACTGCATAACATGCTAAAAAAATTTTTTTTAATTTAAAAATTAAATTAAGTTTTAAATTAAACAAACCAACAAACAGAAATGTGAAAAATTCAAAAGCATAAGTTAAGGAAACTATTGCTTTTGAAAAGCAGAAGAAAGACCCATCTTAAAATAAGTTTTAAAAACAGTAATTGAAGAACACTTTAAGATTACTTGCTTATGTTCATAACATGAAAGCAATATCTTTAAAATTTTAAGAGAAAATAATTGAAAATAGTGGACTTACAGATATAATAATTAAGGTCAAGCACAGCAACATGAAAAAGAATTACAATCAAATTGCTTAAAACCAATAAAGAAAAGTCTTAAACGTAGCCAGAGAAAAATAATACATTATCTATAGATAAAGACGACAGCAGAATGTTCATCAGAAACAATTCAAGTGAGAAGACAGTTAAGCAAATTCTTTCAAATACTGAAAGAAAAAAAAATCTTTCAAATACAAAGGCAAAATCAAGATTTTTTAGATATGCAAAAGATGAAACAATGAATATAAATTCAGATATAGAAAAGCTGAAGCAATCCAGCAGATCCACAGTACAAAAACTGTTAAAGTCCTTCAGGAAGAAAAAAATTTATACCAGATGGAAAATTGGATCCCCACAAAGGAATGATGAGTAGCAGAAATGGTAACTGCATGAGTAAATATATGACTACTTTTCTTATTATTTAAATCTCTTTAAAACATAATTGACTACTTAAACAAAAATAATAATAATATGGGATTTATAACATATGTACAGGTAAAATGTATGATATCAATAGAACAAAGGTCAGAAGGGGAGAATTTGAAACATATTATTATCTCAAATTAAAATATTCCTTTCTAATAAAATCTTCTTTTGTTTTTAACCAGTAACTTCTAAAACACTCATTCCAATGGAATCAAACCAACTGATATGATAATATTTATCATGTATCAATTCTATATAATTATAATATTTCAAGTTCCCCAAACTTGAATAAGGTGTTCAGAAATTAGTGCCCAAAGAGAAGGCTACTGTATACCACAGCATCAGAAATAAACCACGTGTTCTTAAAAAAAAATTAAAAATAGAGTTACCATGTGATCCAGTAATCCCACTCCTGGGCATATATCTGGAAAAGAAAAAACTCTAATTTGAAAAGGTACATGCAGCCCAATGTTCATAACAGCACTATTTACAATAGCCAAGGCATGGATGCAACCTAAATGCCCATCAACAGATGAATGGATAAAGAAGATATGGTACACACACGCACGCGCGCCCGCACACACACACACACATACGGGGAGTATTACAAAGCCATAAAAAAGAATGAAATAATGCCTTTTGCAGCAACATGGATGGACCTAGAGATTATCATACTGTGTAAGTTAGACAGAGAAAGACAAATACATATGATATCACTTATATGTGGAATCTAAAAAAATGATCCAAATGAACTTATTTACAAAACAGAAATAGACTTGGAGACATAGAAAACAAACCTATGGTTACAAAAGGGGAAAGGTGGGGGGAGGGATGAATTAGGAGTTTAGGATTAATTGATGCATACTACTAGATATAAAATAGTTAAACAAAAAGGACCTACTGTATAGCACGGGGAACTATATTCAATATCTTGAACCTATAATGGAAAATAATCTGAAAAAAGACATTCTATGTATACATATATATATATACATATATATGTATAACTGAATCACTTTGTTCTACACCTGAAACTAATACAACATTGTAAATCAACTATACTTCAATTTTTAAAAAAACGTATACACACACACACACACACACACACACACACACACACAAGAAATAAACCAAATGGCAGTGTCATTTGTAATTTTTTAGTTCAGTTTTTCTTTTAGTCATTTGATATTTCTGAATTCTGGCCTTTATCTTAGTGTTGCTTAGTTTTTATCAGTGTCTTTACTTTTTTCATAATAACATACCTTGAATATTAAAATGTATAAATATTCCTCACCTTTACTTAGAACAATGATTACTACCACTGAAACACATGGCCCACTGGTCTTTTAATTTTTCCACTTTTAATAGAGATATGAGTTTTAAAACTTTCTCTAAAATTTACAATTCAGTAATCCAAACTCTGTCACAAATGGCAGCTGACATCTTACATTTGGGAGACAATAACAGAAGTAAAAACCATGGCAGAGGGGAACGCACACTCAGTCTAAAGAAAGGTAAGTTTCAGAAAATTGTTTTTAAATCAGACTGCTGGCCTGGCATTTTCACATACTATTTTTTCTTCCGAGAGAAGCTGAAAATACGAGTATTTTTATGTGAATTACCATGAATATTACAGGTTGATAATTAATGTTAAAATTAATATGCTATGGGTCAAAATACCATAGGCCAAACATATGTGTTATTTTCTCTAGTTTTGTGGGGTTTTTTTAAAACAAAAATTGCTTTTGTCTAAGTTGAACATTAGGCTTTCATGCTTTGGAATATAAATATTTGGAAATATACATATTTGGAAAAAAATTTTTTTGAATATGTTACTACAAAAGGAAGTCAACATGAGAAGGTATTCTATTTAATACAATTATTTAGCACTTCTCTATATTTGTTATTTTCTATTGTGCAACACTTGATTTGAACTGGCCCTTCAGTGCTTTTTTTTTTTTTTAATCTACTTTTTTGTAAATACCTTTGAAATTGACTCTCTCTTTGTTGCCTCTTACAGGACCTCTATCATAGACCTGCAATGAAGCTTTCTGCCTCACTGAACCACTTTCACAGACTCTGTGTTAAAAGGGAGTGAGGCTTTATTCCCTTCTTTTCCCTAAACCTTTTCCATGTGCGGACAATGAGCTCCTCTGAAGAAAGCCTACAGATCTCAACATCTCATGAAAGAGAATTGATTGTGCTTTTCTCTTTTTTCCATAAGCCTCATAAAGCATAAAGTTGCTGTTACCAATATCATTATTTTGGGACAACTGTGTACAAATCTGAAATTCACATTGGTCAGAGTGTGACTTCAAATATAGAAACCACCTAGATTGCTTGTGCTTTAAAGAAAGGTAAGATCTTAAATTTGAAATTCTCAATAATATACTTCATTGCTTCTTCTCTTAGTTTTAAATTGTCTTTGGGTAGCAAAAAATAAATAGTAACTTCAGCAAAATATCAATAAATGCTGTAGTTTGAAATAATATTTGTCACATTTAAAGCTGATGATATGAAGGATATGGTACAAACATATATAATTATATCATGTATAACTGCAGTTTATAATTTTCAGGTAAGGGTACAACCTAAATCAACTAAGAGAATAAAAGCTAGCAATGGTTTTAGTACTTATATTGAAGTAGTGGACTTTTAAAGATACCACAAAAGGTTATCTTGCTTAACTTTTTATTAAATATTTAAATCACTAAACCAGATACTAGTGTACTCTCATTAAAAATATATAAACCAATTTGGATTTATCTCTCTCTATATCTATTTATATCTTGTTATAGAGATAGAGACAAATCTTTAGCACTCTTGTGATAAGTGTGAGCTTAACTTATATATGGAAGAAAAAATTCTTAAGGCAGATGGAATTTTTTAAAAACGTATTCACTTAGGAAATTCAGTGGCAACTTAGAAGCAGCTATATACACATTAAATGAGAAAGGGGAAAATGGGTAATTTGCAGAAAAAATTTGAGCACCCAAATCTCACTTTACACACAGTACAAAGTACACTATACCATAATAGTCTAGTATGCCTTCATTTTTTAAACTGTCAATAGAAAATTCAATCCTAAAAACAACTGAAAAGAGATTTCGACTTTATGTTAGGGAAGCTTGTACAAGACTAACACTCCCAGCAAGGATCAATTATAAAACCTAGAAAAACGCACAAGGAAGACAATATTTATGGGGTTAAAAGTCTTGAGAGAAGAAAGTCATACTGAGCCGAGCCCTTATAGTCACTTTGGCTTTATCCCTTGAATGATTTTCCAAACCATAACAGGAAAAGTAGAGGCTTAGGGAAAGTGACATCCCAGGTCTTACTGAGTTAACAACAGTGAAGTTATACTATGATAGAGCCAAATAGACTGAGACACAAGAGGAAAGTGAGAACTATATAGATAAGAGACTAAAGTTCTGTTTCAGATTTGCTCATATCAGTTTGCTAAAGCTGCTCTAATAAAATACCACACTGGGTGGCTTGAACAACAGAAATTTATTTTCTCACAGTTCTGGAAGGTGGAAGTCCAAGATCAAGGTGCCAGCAAGGTTGGATTCTTCTGAGGCCTCTCTTTTGCTTTCAGAGGGCTGCCTTTTTGCTGTCACTTCATATGGTCATCCCCTCTGGGAACACACATCTCTGGTCCCTCTCTCTCTCTCTCCTTGACTGTATGGCAGTCATACTGGATTAGGATCCCACCCCAAGGGCCTCACTTTAATTAAGCACCTCTTTAAAGACCTTATCTCCAAATAAGGTTACATTCTGAGATATTGGGCACTGGGACTTGGATATATGAATTTGGAAAACACAGTCCAGCCCTTAATAAGGTATTTGCTGATTAAGTTGCATATGCAAAGAAGTTGCTGCTTAAGTTGCATATGCAAAGAATGATACACACAAAGCAGAAAGCAGTAGCTATGTGACTGAAGCACTCCACAAAGATTTCAGCAGTCTTACAATACCGAGGAGACAGAGGTTGGAATTCAGGTCCCACCAAGATGAAGGGTTTTTTTGTTAAGAGGAAAAGAAAAAGAAGCAAGCGAGAAAGGGGCGGGGGGTCAGGGGGTCAGAGTAATTAAGTTGAAATCACAGAATAGTTAAAACCAAGAATTGGGCTTCCCTGGTGGCGCAGTGGTTGAGAGTCCGCCTGCCGATGCAGGGGACACGGGTTAGTGCCCCGGTCTGGGAAGATCCCACATGCCGCAGAGCGGCTAGGCCCGTGAGCCATGGCCACTGAGCCTGTGCTCCGGAGCCTGTGCTCCGCAAGGGGAGAGGCCACAACAGTGAGAGGCCCGCCTACCGCAAAAAAAAAAAAAAAAAAAAACAAAACCAAGAATTATTCTTCAGGAAGAAGGGCAATTGAAAATAACCAGCACTAACACAGTTTAAAAAACACGGTTGGGGCTTCCCTGGTGGCACAGTGGTTGAGAGTCCGCCTGCCGATGTAGGGCACACGGGTTCGTGCCCCGGTCCGGGAAGATCCCACATGCCGTGAGGCGGCTGGGCCCGTGAGCCATGGTCACTGAGCCTGCGCGTCCAGAGCCTGTGCTCCGCAACGGAAGAGGCCACAACGGTGAGAGGCCCGCGTACCGCAAAAAAAAAAAAAAAAAAGGCAAAAAAACTCCCACTGTTACCTAGATCAAGGTGACCTAAAGGTTCTCTAACTGCTTTCCAGAAAAAAATTTAAATCTTTTTGAGAGGAAGATAACATAAGGTAAAGCCTTGTCAATTTCCATTAAAAAGTTTCTGGCATTCAAAAAGAGATCACGGGCGGGCTTCCCTGGTGGCGCAGTGGTTGAGAGTCCGCCTGCCGATGCAGTGGACACGGGTCCGTGCCCCGGTCCGGGAGGATCCCACATGCTGCGGAGCGGCTGGGCCTGTGAGCCATGGCCGCTGGGCCTGTGCGTCCGGAGCCTGTGCTCCACAAAGGGAGAGGCCACAACAGTGAGAGGCCCGCGTACCGCAAAAAAAAAAAAAAAAAGAGATCACAGGCATTCCAAAAGAGGAGACCCTAAAGGAGCCAAACCAAACCAAACCAAACCAAACCAAAATCAACAAAACAACGTAAAAAGACCCCCAAGTCAATGTTCTGTTTCTACTAAAAGAAACTGAGGAATGCTAGCTTCAACTCCAACATAAAAACAGCTTAGAAGTCATGACTCTAACATTTACACCAAGCAAAGCTTAAACTGAAAAGTGATAATTTTCTTTGACCTATTAGAAAACTGAGATTGCAGGGCAAACTGCTGTCCTCAAACCTGAAAAGTCACAGCTTAGATCTGCTTACCTGGAGCAGTAGCCACTGGAGCTATAAACATTGGTAGATACCTATATGGTAATTACATGGTAAATTTGACTAATTGCTGAAAGCTGAGTCTGGATTAGCTTGAGAATGAGAAATTCCTGGGGCTGCAGTCTTAGGGGACACTCACACTTCAATGGGTTTTTCCTCAAGGAAACACCAGGTTCTCAAGGTCAGGATCCAAGAAAGATCCTTAATGATTGGCAGAAGCAGAAGAGTAGTCACTGTAGAATAGGAACTGAGCATTTTCTAAAACAAAGGCCTATTCTGGAGGAGAAGGACTTCATTAGAGCCTAGCTCCACCTGGAGGAAGGGCATTCCTCACATTCAAACAACTGGTAGTCTTACTGTTTCTCTCTTTCAATCTAATGGGATAAAATACTGTCATTGGAGAAATACTTGTAAAAGTTACAGACCAGAAACACAGGCCCAATAAAAGAATAAGATTTATTTATAAGACTGCAGAATGCCTTTCCTCCCCCACATTTTACCACAGCACCAACAAGACTAAAGTATAATTATAGTGTAACAGAAAAGGGACATTAAGTAGAAACTAGGGAAATCTGAATAAAGCATATACTTTAGTTAGTAATGTATTAATACTGGTTCATTAAGTTTAATAAAGGCACCATATTCATGTAGGATGTTAATAAAAGAAACTGGGTGCAGGGTATTGAGAACTCTCTGTACTATCTCTGTAAATTTAAAAGTGTTTTAAAACAAAATTTCTATTTAAAATTTTTTAAAATACAAAGGTATTTAAAAAGAGCCATGGATGATCTAGATACTGGAGATATTAGGCAGGGAATTTATGTAATCATGATTAGTTGAGAATAAAGACTATGTCATAGGCAACTATAATTTATGAGTTAAATAGAAATTCTAGAACTGAAAAAATACCAGAAATATAATTAGGATGTATCAACAATACAGTAGACATTACAAAAAAGGATTAATAAGCTAGAAGACTGCTTAGGGAAAAATATCCCAATTGAAACTCAGAGAGAAAAAAGGCAGGAAATTCAGAAAGAGTGTAAAAGATATATGGAATATAGTATAAAAATCTAATATATGGAAATTGGAACCTATAAACAGAGAAGAGATGCAATAGATAAAATCCACCAAGTCAAATATACAAAAAGGTCTATGAAATCCAGGAAAAATAATTTCTAATTATTTCCAATTGATACATAGACATAGTATAGAAAGCCTTCTGAAAACAAAGGAAAAAAAGAAATTCTAAATGAGTCAGAAAGGTGAGATGCATTACTTCCAAAGAAGCAACAATAAGAATGAGAGAAGAGTTTATGATAAACTTGGGAAGAAATTAAAAAATCCTAACTTTTCAAAAGGGGAAAAAACTGTCCACTTAGAATTCTATAATCAATGAAATATGCTTCAAGAATTAAAGCAAAACGAGACATTTTCAAATTAACAAAAACTATCAGTAGCAGACATGTGCTATAAAATATGTATTTCTATGTTATGTATTTACTTATACATGTGAAAGTGTGTGAGAGTGCAACTTACATCCTGAAGAATGAAGGAAAAGCATCAATAACTGGAAATAACAGGAAAAAAAGCACTGGTTTTCTTCAAGTCAGTTAAAATATCTATGACTTTAAAGCAAAACTTAAAACATTATTTTATGTTTTTAAAAACTGTAGTTAAAATACATATGACAAATATAACATAAAGATGGGAAGAGCTTATATGATTTAAAAGTTTTCAGTTTTAACTTAAAGTGATACAGTATTAACTCTCAGTTGGCTATGAAAATTCAAGGATGCATACTGTAACACCAATAGGTATAGCTAAAATGCCAATAAATACATTAAAGTGGAATTCTGATAAACACAAAATTATATAAAAGGGCATAGAAGAGAGAAAAGAGAAATCAAAAATAGAAGAAAAAATTAACAAATGGTAAAATTAAATTCAACAATATTAATAGTTAATATTACGTGCTAACGATCTGAACACTCCAGTTAAAGGGCAGAGACTATCAAATGAATAAATAAGCAATGCTGCCTGTGAAAAACACACTTTAAATACAAATAAGTAATTGAATGGAAAACGATAGATCTTTCAAGTTGCTAGAATGAGAAAGCTGAGAAAGGTAATTTAGCATCAATTAAAATAGATGTCAAAACAAAGAGACTGAGCTTTTGGTTTGGGGACTATAGCTCTACAGCTGTACCATTCCATTCTGTGCAAGCTCTAGATAGTCACAGGATGTGCTTCAGGTAACTCGGTGCCAGATACCACCCCATTCTTGTAAAACATTTAAAACCAAAACAAAACAGAGGGGTATACATAGACACTTTAACAAATTGTGTTTGGCCAACCTGGTAGACGTGTAAAAATGTTACTTACTTATTTACCTCACTATGTATATCAAGAAAAACTACAAATTAATCATAAATTAAAAAATTTAAAAACTTATGAAACCAAGGGCAAAATCTTATAACTTTGGAATAGAAAAACCATTTTTAAATCAAAAGCTATGTGCAAAAGGCATGTCTGCAATTATCATATTTATTAATAATAATCTGATTCATACAGAAGATTTCTGGAGTAGAGACAGATTAATTATTATATTTACATAATAATAGTTGCACTGATTCCCCTTTGGCTTAATTCTATCCCCTAAAGCAATGTGATGAGAACCTGATGTCATCTATATGTAATGGGGTCTGTGCTGTAGGTGAGAAAAACCATGAAAACGAATCTATATACTTATGTACACACTGTCCTTCTCCCCTCCTTGAAGGAGGGAGAAAACTTTTTATTCCTAGGAAGATTCTGATTTCATATTATACTTTTTGGAATGTAAATAAATCTCTCCAGGAGAAAGATAAGAATATTGTCTTCAAGTTTGCAACCCAGAGATATCTCCCTGTCCTAGGTCTCAGCACTCTTTGAAAAGTAAATTCACACTTCCAGAGTTAGATAAATTCCTCTTGGGTTCTCATGGCTGTACATTAACTTCTAAGACTTGCTCTTTTAGACTAGGTCCCAAGCTTCACTAAGATTTTTCTCAGAAAGCATGAACTATGGTGACACATAAAAATACATTCTCTACAACACCATATCATGAAAATTAATAACATTGAAGACCTAAAAATCAAAATTCTTCCATCAGAAGAATAGACAAGGAAAATAAAACTAATAATTTTCAATATAAAAATTTATTAGTGTTTTAAAGTATACTAACCTTATGCCAATTTTTAAGGGGAATTTATCATATAATTTCTAATATAGGAGGAACTGAATGAGGCCAATGTTTTGATTCATCTGAAATTAGTAAACATAACTCAAGATTCAGGGGATATTTTATACCCTTGAATTAATTTATTCCCACATTACATGACATTTGTCTTTTTTTTTTTTTGCGGTACGCGGGCCTCTCACTGTTGTGGCCTCTCCCGTTGCGGAGCACAGGCTCCGGACGCGCAGGCTCAGGGGCCATGGCTCACGGGCCTAGCCGCTCCACAGCATGTGGGATCTTCCCAGACCGGGGCACGAACCCGTGTCCCCTGCATCGGCAGGCGGACTCTCAACCACTGCACCACCAGGGAAGCCCAACGTTTGTCTTTTTAATTTTTTTTATTTATGAATGCTCACATGTACACATATCACTTTCAGCTAGAATGGAAATATTTTGATTCACCATATCTTAGTTAGAGGGGAGGTATTAAAAGATAATTTCATAAAACTACTTATTATTTTGACTTTTGATCTTATAATCTTGTTTAATTAACTACTTAAAAATATCTTATTAAAAAGTCCACAATAGTAGTGGACTTTTCAAAATTTAAGTCACAGAAAAAAATTAAATATTTTCAAAGTTAATTTCTGAATCAGGACTGACGACTTCATGCAAGATACCATCTCTATAGTGGATAGACCAAGTGGAACACTCGGAAGGATGGTTTCTCAACCTGAGAATTACATTAGTCTTCCTGCAGAGATTTTTAAAAATATCAATGCCCATTTATCTCACCCAGAGTTTATTGGTTAAGTTACCTGAGTGGATGGAGTCTGGGTAATGATATATTTAAATATTCCCTCAAGGGGTCAGAATCTTGCTAAAATCAGGTATTGCAATTAAGGATTAAGTCCAGCTGTATGAAACAGAAATTCCAAATGATAGTGACTTAAACAAGAATGAGGTTTATTTTTCCCCAAGTAACTAGAAGAATGGAAATAGGCAGTCCCAGTCTAAAGTAGTAGCTTAAAGATCTCTGGGCTGAGGCCACCGTGAATCTGTGTTTTTTCTTTCATGGTCAGTTTTAAGATGGCAGCTACAGTTTCAGTTAATGATGTCCACATTTTAGCCAGGAAGAAAAAAGAAATGTCAAAGACAAAGAGTACCAGCCAAACTAATCTGTTTTCTGAAACTTTCTGGAAGAGTCAGATATCAACTTTCATTTATGTATTATTGGCCACTATTCCTTTAGGTGATGCTGTAGAATACAGTATTTCAGCAGGTACAATGACACCTTCAACAAAATTTAGGTCTGTTAAGGTGATAGGTTATCAGATAGCAGTCTTTGTTACTCCTGTAGTGATGTTCTATGAGGTCTATCACTCTACTATTCTGAAGTTATACTTAAAATATAAAGCAACAAATGAAGTAATAAAAGAAGAAATATAAAATTATATACCTATTCATCAAAAAAATAACATCATAAGTATCTATAAGAAAGATAACCCATGTCATAAATTAAAATGTATAAAATTTATAAAAACTTCTTCATTTTTCATGACAGTGAAAATGTCTACATATTTGACAATGTAAACGAATAGCTAAGAACAATATTTTAATAGGAGACCATTACAAAAATTACTGTTATTGAAAGAACCAAAGGACCTGAAGTTGGAACCACAGTGTCTTTAGCCTCAAATCATTTTATTAATAGACTCATTAGTAATACCAGCATGAATTTTGGAAGTGAAACAAAACTGATTCCCAATGTATGGGACAGGTATTTGGTATAAAAGTTTAAACTAACTGTTTATAACTCAAGACAATAGTGGCCTGATACTTGAAAGAAAGTATAGCTTCTGTGTTCCATTAGTTTATGCTGACCATAATCCAGTTTATAGTAGTATGCCTTGCAAAACATAATTTCCTGTCTCAGCATACCTTAGAAATTAGAAAGTTTTGTAATTATCTCCTAACAGAGTGGAATTAATTCAGAGCAAACTACTCAAAGCTGCTAGTAACTGCATGATCAGGTAAATTTATTGTTTTAGCAAACAATGATAACATGCATTTAAATTTAATTTAACTTTGCTTTAATTAATGTATATCTAACAGAAAAAAATTTTCACTCTTTGGAAGTTTATTAGTTTTTATTTCCTTTGGTGGAATTTTAATATGATAGAAAAGCCAACTTTTATAACTACTGCTACACTCCATAAATAATGAATTCTTTACTTTTCATAATCCCAAATTGTTTATATAATATGATTGAATTTTCTATGCAGAAAATGTTTGATATTTTAGAAGAGTTAAATTTGAACAGATTTCAGATTTCATTAAATTGATCCACTAAGTTGCAAAGGATGGGAATTTTGTTATTCCTTGTAACTAATCCTTTCATTATTATTGTAAAGTCCTTTAATTTGAATCTATTTTTTCAGAGACACAGTTAATAAATAAATTTATAAAATACTAATTTAACAAATAAAAGAATAATTATTATATTCAAAGGAATATATTGAAGTGTTTTACAGTATTGTGCCATGCATGGTGTTGTACTACACCATTTCTTTTTGTGTGTGTGTGTGGTACGTGGGCCTCTCACTGTTTTGGCCTCTCCCATTGAGGAGCACAGGCTCCGGACACGCAGGCTCAGCAGCCATGGCTCACGGGCCCAGCTGCTCCGCGGCATGTGGGATCTTCCTGGACCGGGGTGTGAACCCGTGTCCCCTGCATTGGCAGGTGGACTCTCAACCACTGCGCTACCAGGGAAGCCCCTACACTATTTCTTGATAGAATGGAAAGCATATTCTTTATTGGAAGATGTCTTCAAGTTGTCAACCTTAGCTATTATTTTAAATATATGATTAAAAAGCAGTATTACTTTGAAAAAAATGTACCATGAACAAGGGGACAATAACTCAAATGTAATAGGGAATGAATTATTAAATTTCAACATTATTTTCCTGGCCATAAGGACTAAAACGACTGAATTTTATGCGTGGTTTATTCTTCTTCACTAAAGCACACTAAGAGAAATTCAATTTTTTAAGTGATGATAATATAGTAGGTACCTAATGATAATGTGCTTCAGGGTTGAAGGCTGAACACATTCATTTATCTCTCCTATGATGTCATAATACAATTATAGAAGCAAAACAAAACAAAACAACAAACAAAAAAACCCAACTAGTTGCAATAAATAGGAAATTTCCTAGATGATATAAATCAGGTAGGGGAGTAGTGCCTAATGAACCAGAGGGGAAAAAAAGTAGTAAAATGAAATCAACAATTAGGAAATAATTCTGACCTGCTGAACCCTGGAGAGGGCAAAAACCCCCATATAAGGTAAGTGTCAGATGTGTGGCTGAAGAAAAGAAACAATTCAGTCTGTATGTAAAGCAGTCTCATCCTTCTCTTTTCTCCATCACCACTCCAGGCACTTATTTTTCATCAGATAAATCAATATCAATTGTGAAAGCTATCTTTGAGATAGCCGTTCTTTCTATACGGATATGGCTGATGATTTTGGAAAGATATTCTATCAGTTTGCTATCACCACAAAACTAATGCATAACAAACAACTGTGAAACCTCAGTGGCATATTTCAATATGTGTTTATTTCTCACAAGTCTGGGTATCAGCTGGAAGTTTTGGCTGATCTCTGCCAGGCTTGGTCTTGTGTCAGTGGGTCAGCTGATTCACTCTAGTCTAGGACGTCTCTATGTGTCTCTCATCCTTCTTGTGTGACCAGCAGGCAAGTTTAGCATGTTCTTCTCACTGTGATGGTACAAGAACATGAAACAAAATCCAATCACACAAACCCTTTTCAACACTCCTTGCATCAGATCTGCTAACGTCCTTTGGCCAAACATAATGAGCTGAGGGACAGGGAATTATGTATACCCACAAAAGAAGAGCAAGACAAATTTAAAAGGCAAAGGTCAAGGATAGAGAAGTTAGAGGAGATTTGAGTCCAATGCTGAAATCTACCACATATCTAAGGGGAGGTTTCCATCTTGAAAAAAAATCAACGTGTGACAAAGAGATTCATAAACACAAACGTATTATGTTCATGAAAAAGTACAAAATTCTCTAAACAAGTTATGATAGCTGGTAGTATTACTGTCATGATGGCCATAATTCTGACAATTAGTAATGGAAGTACCTCTTTCTTATGGTGAGTAAAGGAAGTATGGTGATGCACAAAAGGTAGAAATAAAAGAAATGAGTAAAATAGCTCAAGTAACAGAAGCTGAGGTATGACAAGAAAAGAAAAAAAAAACTGATTAGTAAAAATATATTTATATTATAGAGAGATATAAGTGAGATTATTTTCTTATTTGAAAAATACATGAATTGCAAGCTATAATATCTATTCAGGACAATGCAAATCAATTATAGTTGAGATAAAAGTGACCTGAATTTGGTTAGCTTTATATGAAAACATCTGACTGAGACATACTTCCCAAATTTTCACATTTTAGACATGATAAACAGTGATTACCAGGAAAAGACTTTTAAGAAATAACTTTAGTCACCATTTAATTGAAGTCATTAAGTGAGTTCTTGGATGATTTAAATGTACTAAATAATTTCTAATTTTTTTGATTATTGATTTGAGTTAAAATATGTTGTCAATCATTCAAGATCTCCTAGAATATAATGGAGTAAATAGTCCTTTTGCTAATTTTGAAATTTTTATGGAAATAAACCAAGACACTTATTTTAGGCTTAAACAAACATTGTTGATCTTTTTTAAAAATCCTGAAATGTAACTTTAAATACAAATTGTATTCCAAAATTTTCACAAATTTCCAAGAATTTTTTATTCCTAATAAGTGGACCATGTGTATGCCATAAGAAAAAGCTCCACATAAATCTTTCAGCTCACTTTATTTTAGCTAAATTAGCTGCACTGTTCTTAATTATTCAAAACTCCATTAAACAAATTAGGAATCTGAGAAGCATAAAACAATATATTTCCTAAATTTTCCTGTTTGAGTAATGAAGCAAGAAAATTAATCACTATTAAGAAAATGCAGTTTTCAATTCATCAGATAGGGGTTGTGAAATATAGGAGTCAAGAAAGCTTCATAAATTAAAGTTCATGCAGCTTTTTCACAAATATATATGTGTGTGTGTTGATAGGTAGATATTATAAATATATAATAATGTAGCCACACCTATTAAATGATGGGAAATTGTTTATAAACAAATATTTATAAAAGTGTCCAAACTCTTTTGTGTGAGAAATTATTTCTTCTGATGATGGCTAAAATGAAACTTGGGAATTAAGAGAGAAAATGTGCCATGAAAACTAGCCTTGCAAAAGGATCAAAGTTACTGTTTAAGAGAAATGGAAATGTCCTAAAGGCTTACGAAACTAATTCCCTACTAAATCCAGAAATAAAGTAAAAATAAAGTCACAGAAATTTAAATCCAAAATGGAATTTGAAGAAAATTTAGTCTAGTTCTCTAACTAAAAAGTGAATTACATTCAAGTTTCATCGATAGGGTCACAAATCAGCACCAAGGCCAGAACCCAGTCTCTTATTTCTCAGCTTTATGCCCTTTCTGCAGCTCCACACCAACCTTGAGAGGAGAGGATCCTAGAGGTAATTAATGCACTATATTCTGTTGCTTACTCTTGGGATTTTAAATCTGTAAGGATGTGGGGAGACTGATGTCACAGCCGACTAGACAAATATAATAAAATATATGCAATTTTTTTCTTCTGTGAGCCGCTTCCAGAATAATTATTTTTACAGAGAATCTTTGATACTAACAAGTGTAGCTTGAGTGTCAGAATGTGGCAGGCACCCAGGGTTGTCACTCTCACAAAATAGCAGATCTGTCAACACATCTTGGTTTCCTCTATAATTAGAGAGATTTAGTCTATTAACCACTTGAAAGCCCAATGGACAAATGATATATTCATAAGGCAGCGCCTGTAGCAATAAATGAATTCTGAAAAATTACTGTTAAAAATAAAGCAAACTATATTCAAGGCACAGAGTTTCTTCCAAAGTACTTCTTAGAGAGTGCCTACATGTACCAGAACAAATTGCTGATCAAGTTAGGTGAACCAAACATTAGCCAATTCTGGGGAAAATAAGGCATCTGATTGAATTAGTTGCATGTTTTGTCTAACTTGATAGTTGTAAATGCAACCATTCCATTATTCAATCAACAATTTAAAATACATTTTTGTTGCATTTTTCTTATTTCAAAAGTAATGTACATTTATTTCAAAATATGCAAAAAAATCATGAAAATAAAAATCATCTGTGATTTTATACTCACTATTAACATTTTAAATTATATGCTTCCAAGCTTTCTTCTCACCCATACATGAGTTAATCTACATACTGTTTAAATAATCTAAAAGTTTTACTGTAATCTAAATTATCTTTCTGTCAATAATTTTCTAAAAACAACTTTGTTGTCTTTATGAAAGATGTCTTTATGTCATGTATGAATGAAAAAATGATTTAACTCCCACCTCTATGTATATATGTAAGTAATTTCTTTTGATATAAAAACTATCTACATTTTTAAAAATGTGTGATATTTACAATTCTTCCAACAGTAAAAGATCAGTGTGTTGTCTAAAGGAAGAAAGGAATAGATGATGACATTGAACTCTATTGATTTTAGTAGGAATCTTTTAATAGCAAAACTTGAATAAATAACTTTATATTAAGAGCATACTGGTTGAGAGGTTTCAATTTTGAAACCAAAGCATCTATGCTCTTAATTTTTCCAGATTTTTCCCAGGAAAGAGAGTTTAGCACTCTTGTGAAAATTATAGTTAATAGTGCATGACTGGAAATAGCAGAGGTAGAAAGTTAATGAAAATGGACTCATTGGGAAAGATTTAGATTTTTGGTGTTCTGAAAAAGCTGTGTTTTGGTAGGAGGTGAAAATATTTATATAATATTTACCTAACAGGAACTTCAATAAAACAAGTTCATTTACCTTTTCTTTCAACCTGATGAAAGACAAGTATTATCACATTAGTACTACTGCTGTATAGATCCAGAAGCCATGGTTGTGTATATTAAAAAAATTTCTTGATGGCGTACATGTGCTAAGAGGAGAAACTAGGATTCAAATAACTGAATCTGCATTTCTGTAATTATCACTTCCATACTGAGAGGAACTAAGGCAATGTTATCTCCCTCTCTCCTCCTTGTTTTGGTGACAGAAATTAAAGTTATTAAGACTTTTTATATGGCCCTCCAAAATATGGTCTATCTGGAAGAATATTGCATGTATGCTTGAAAGAGATGTGTATTCTACTGTTGTTGTCAGATGGAGTATTCTACAAGTGACAATTAGGTCACATTCCACCTTCAACTGATAATACTTAATGCATTACATAATAACCTTACAATAGCATAGTCCCATTTTTTCCCTCTTGATCTTTGGCCATGGCTCTCATATATTTTACTTCTGTATATATTAGTAGCCTCAGGGAATTTCTCTTAATTTTGAAATTTGAGCAATGCATTTTAAAAAATGATTTATTTTCTCCAGAATTTCTAAAAATTTAGAAGTAGGAGATGATTTCATGGTATGTCTACTGTATTCTCAGGAATACAAATCAAACACCTTTAACCATATCCAAAAAAGAAGAAAATGTGTTACTTTCATCAATGCCAGTAGTCCTTGAGTAAAAACATACACAAAAAAGGGGAACTATTAGAAGTTTTTCTGATAGTCAAATACAGTTCCAATTTTCAATAAGAGGAATATAGAGGCCATACACTGGGTTGAAGAGCATCCTATTGGTCTCACAACAAGACTTCGAACAGTAATTAAATGTGTCAAATCCTGAAGAATGGAACTTTCCCTTTTTATTCAGCTTCTCTTTATAGAAAAAAATGAAACTCTTCAAAATAGTCCACTAATGTGACCCTCCTATCTTATTAAATACCATTCTCATCCTTCCAACTGTAAAGAAGAAAATTCTTGCAGTCATCTTTGAATCTTCTTTCTCCCACACACCATGTTTGGTTCGTCAGAAATTCATTTAAGTTCCATATTCAATATTCAAGTTTTCAATTCCTCCCATTCTTTTATTTCTTGAATCCATTTCAGTCTGGCCTTTGCTATTACTATTTCACCAAAAACAGCCTTTTTCAAAGATCTTTTCCCAAGAGACATTCTTTGTGTGTGTGCTTGTGTGTGTGTGTCTATGTGAAGTTTTTCTCTTGGTGTGCAATTTATCACTTCATTTTCTTGATTGTCCTCTAATCTGACCTATTCTTTTTTCTTTTTAGGTGATTCTTTCTCAAATGTGTAACTTCTAAATATGAGAGTTACAAGAATTCACTCCTTAAGCCTCTTTTTAGCTATATTATCCATCCTTCTGTTTTCATAATATCTATAGCACTTAATATTTTTTATTTCCAGACTCATCTATTCAGCTGCCTTTCTTATAATCTTCTTTGATATTTAATAGGTGTCTCATATTTTGAAAACCCAACTCATGTTTCTCCCTCCCATTTCATCTCTGAAAGCTGATCTTGCCACAGTCTTCTTAAAGCTCTCACTGAATTCTCTTTCTCTCATACCTTACATTGGTTCCATTAGCAAATCCTATAGGCTTGAATTCAAAATATATTCTGAATCTGACTACTTTATCCCACTTCTGTAGCTAACATTGTCATCAACATTACTAATATCTATCCTGTGGTTTCTTGTTGTAGCCTCCTTACTCGTAACTTTGCTTCACCTCAGTGCTCACCTAAAGACTATTCTCAATACAGCAGTCAGCAGAAATTCTTTTAAAACATAGAATAAGTCATGGTATCATTCTGTTCAAAACCCTCCTATGGATTAAAATTTTACTCAATAAAAGCAAACTCCTTACAGAAGCCTAGAGTAATCCAACAGTGGCCTGTGATCTAGCCCCCAGCTATATCTCTGCAGATAGCTCCCACTCCTCTGTCTCTTGGTCCACCTTTCCCAGTACAATTGTCTTCTTTATATATTTTTAACTCGTCAAGCATGTTTCAGCTGTTGGGTCTTGGCATTTGAAGTTTCCTCTGCTTGGAATACTCTTCTCAATATCTTCTTGTCTCACTGCTTCAATTCTTTACATTTTGACCAAATGTCACCTAACTAATTAGAACATCTCCATAAAATAGCAGACTTTACCCTTTACCCTGTATTCCCTCCCCTTTTTATTGTTACTGATAGCATTTATCATCTGACACACTATGCATTTCTTGCTTATTTTCTACACACACACTGAAAAGTAAGCTTCAAGATAGCAGAATTTTCTTCCCATTTTGTTCAACAGTATAATTCTAGTATCTAGAATAGAGTACAGATAGGTGCTCAAAAAATGTTGGTAGAATTATTAAATAAATGATATTTTTATGTTTCATATCTTAAATTCAATAAATTAGACTAAGATTAATTAATAAAGAAATGGAATTTTATTGATACTAAAAGAGCATAGAAATAAAAAAGTAAATTTTATAAATTAAAAGAGAAGGAAAGCTCTAAGATAATTGTGGTAGGCAGAATAATGACCCCCAAAGATGTCTCTCCTAATCCGTGATATCTGAAAATATTACATTATATGGCTAAAGAGACTTCTCAAACATCATTACATGATTTCTTAAAATTGAGAACCTTTCCTAACTGAGGTCAGAAAGAGATGTGCCAATGAATGAAGCATCAGAGAGTTTCTGGCTTTGAGGATGGAGCAATTAAAGGAATGTGTAAAGTCTCTAGAAATTGGAAAAGCAGTGAATAGACTCTCCTCTTGGGGCCCCTCAAAGGAGTACAGTTTATTTTAGCCCAGTAGACGTCTGTCAGAATTTTGACCTCCAAAATTTGAAGATAATACACTTTTGTTGTTCAAGGTCACTGAGTTTGTGGCAATTTGTTAGGCCACAATAGGACTCTAGTACACAATATAGGATAAATTCAGAGTCAAGGTAATGAAGACAAGAGAAAAAGGAAAAGTAAACACAAATCACAGTGAGAATGAAAATATAGTAAATTCTCTGTTAAATAAAATGTTAACATGAACACCGAGGAAGTCCATAGAATTGGTACAGTACTTTCCAAACTTTATGAAAATACATTTGAAAATTGATCAATAATTTATTATTTTCTAGGTGTAAATTTTAATAGTGTTATCATATAGGCAAAAATTAAAATAAACATATATTCATGGAAAATTTGTGAAATTATTAAAGTGCTTCTATAATCTGTCCCCTGCCCTATACCCACACACAAAACACCAGGCTCAAAGGCTTCAGCCATGAATACTTTATAATACTTTACTTCAAGGATGAAATAAATTAGATATTATTTAAACCATTCCAGATCATAGAAAAGAAAAAGCTTAAAATTTATTTCAACTAGTGATACTCACATTTAAAAATTAGCAAAAAAAAAAAGAGCAAAAATAGAATATTGGCCACATTAATAAAACATAGAAGAAAAAATATGCAACTTAAGCTGCAAAGTTATTTTTCAAAAAGTTTAACATTTTCTTAAAAGGAAAAAAACGTTTTTAAATGTGAATAATGTGAAACTCTCTTGAAAGACAAAAAAAGTCTAAAATAAATGTCAATGCTTAACTACAAGCTTTAATTTTGCAAACGGTGATATATACTACATAACTTTTCCTTAAGGTTAGAAACAAGAGATGAGTGAAAAATATTGTATTACTTATTATTGATATGAAACTATTGGCAATACAATTAGAATAGGAAAAAGTATTCAATTTAAAAATCAGAAAGAATCTAAATCTTCATTATCTCCATATAGTACGATTTTTACAGTTAAAAAAGCATTAAAATCAGCTGAAAAATGATTGGAAAAAAATATGCTTTTTCAAAAAAATAATCTATTTAATCAATAGCTGCTTTATGTAGAAACAGTTTCAAGTTAGAAAATATATTAGAGAAATAAATTGCATTTAAAATACAAATAAATATGATAAATATACCTAAATATAAACTTTATATGAAATGGGTTGGAAATTTAGGAAGAAGGTGGTACAATTTTTCTTAGGCATATAAAGAAGATGTCTTTAGTGTAGAACCTGTTCTGGGTGAGGAGAATATATTTTAAAATATCAATACTTTCTAAATTGATGCATAAACAGAATGGAATTTATCCCCCCCAAATGCACAGAGCTTTAGTTTTTTAACTTAACAGTGTGATTGTAAAGTTTCTGGAGAATTAGGAATGGGAAAATAGAAGGAAAAAAAATGGTTTACAATAAAGGAATTTAAAATTCTAGCCTTCCACATATGAATATGGTTAGGAAAATCCATTAACTAAAACATTTGGTATTGATTAATAAAATAAAGAAAAGATATAATAAACAGAACAGAGAGTGCAGCAATAGACCCAAATATCTATGTGAATTTAAAACATGATAAATTAGGTATTTTAAACATTGAAGGAAAGGAGGAAATTCAGTTATTCAATACAAATTATTAGATCAATTGTCTTTAGCAATCTGGAAAAATAGAAGCTAATTTCAATCTCACATCTTATATGAAAATTAAACCCAGATGGATCTAAAATGGAAAGTAATTCATAAAATTACTGAAAAACAAACACACACACAAAATAAACAAATCTTAGGCAGTCCAAACTCCAGTTGGAGGAGTTTGTTGTCTTGCTAAGCATAAAGCAAAAGTTTGCTAAATTTGAGTTTATAAAGCAAAATAAATGTTAAAAGAATAAAAACTTCTTCAAGGGAAAAATGGTACCAATAAAGTCCATCAATGTTGCTGCAAATGAAATATAACCTCTGCTTAGATCAACCAGATCATTTCTATGTGTAGCATCACTATAGTATCTTTTGTAGTAGAAAGTAGTTACATGACATCCTAAAGAACTTGAACATAAGGGCCATTTGAGAGCATACACCTCTTTAGATAAGAAATTCATTGCTTCCAGTTTTCTTTATCCATGAACCATAGCAAATGTACAGTAAGTATGAGCATAAATGTCAACATATTTTAGAAAAAGCAAGAATATAAAGCAATAAGGAGGGCAATAAGTTCAGCTGGAAGGCAAAGGGAATATTTCTCCCTTTTCATATATGGGAAAAAATAATAGAGAACAGCTCTCCTAAAACACGAAAAAAAAATTGCTGTCAAAACCCATCTGTAAGACAGAAAAAAGTAGTAAGATCAGAATTATGCACTGGGTTGTCACTGAGTAACCATGAGATTATGTCAAAGAGGCAATAACTGAAAAATGGTCAGGAGGTATTTTCTGTGTGTTTTGAAAGTTGTCAGTCTTCAGGAGATGAACTTTGTGAGATGAGTTCGTGTACTATGGCCAACAGAAAGAAACAAAACTCAGTCTATATGTTGATATCTCTGCCATAAAGCAGGGTTTTTTTTTTTTTCTGGACTTTAGGAGGAGCATTATACAGTATAAGGAAATAGCCCCAGAGAGAGGATTCTGAGAACAAAGAGGAAGAAGCCTCTACCATCATAGCAGCTGACCACTGAATATGAGAAGTTGGGCAAACAAACTCTTTGCCTTCTGCTATGAAGTGAGTTTTACTGGTTAACTGGATATTGGTTGTTCTCATTAATTTACATGAATATTCCTAAGGCAACTCTTTTCTCACAAGAACATCAGGTAAAAATGCATTTTAATCAAGGATCACAAAGCCCAAAGCTTGAGAATGGTTTATTTGAGGTTGAAAATGTATCTACAGCTGTTTGTGACTAAGGATTCAAGTGTAAGTCTGAATTTAATATAATAGGGGACTAGCCCTTGAAGGCTTTCTCACTACCCGTTGTTGACAACAGTCAGTCATGCCCAGGAAGGTAAGCATTCATAAAATTGTAGTTGACCTTGTGATTTTGAGGATAACCCTCACTCCGGAAGAAGACAGGCATTGTTCTCCTATAGAGCAATTCTGACCTAAGGAAAGCATTCAGGATAAGCATAATTGTAACTCTTTAAAAGGTTTATAGTCCCTGTGGGTGAAAAATGACATAAAATTATGAACTTTTTAATTCAAATATTGATGAGGAGGCTAGTATAAGGTCACTGATAATACTGAACAAAAGATGAAATATCCAGGAAACAGATTCATACAATGTTCTGAGAATAAGAGAAAATAAAGAGAAACTTTCAGTGTAGTCTTAGAGAATTCTAATCCAAGATACTGGAGAACCTGATACGAAAAAGAGCCTAAAAATAGACTGCAAAGGTTGGTTAACTGATTAACTGACTGATTGATTGATATAGCAAATAAGGTAGTATGCAATGTTACTGCTTAGTGGGCATGGATTTTATAAAAATACGTAAGTGAGTTAGTTTCCATGGGAAAAGACAGTAATTTATCAAAATTACTATATACATATGTGGTGCAAATCAATGTTTCTTTAATGAAATGTATGCTTTTTCATCATTCTATATAGAAAGGCTATTAGGGTAATTTGAGAAGTGTTTTAGAAGAAGTTAGCATATCTCAAATGAATGGATATATCGAATAAATATGAACTTATTAGGTGTTAAGAACAAAAATAGACAATAGAGAAGGAAGGATCTCTACTAGTATGGTTGCTTGGAGAATAGATCCTGAGAAGTACATCAATTAAGTCAGAATCATCCAGCATTCCTATTAAGGAGAAACTCTAAATAGACTCTATCTGTGGTAAAATCGATTACATACCTAGACTTAAAAAAAAAGAGGTTTCATTCTATTAATAGAGAAGTAATTTTGTACATGCATATCAATCTATGATAGAATTGCCTATCTTCCAAAAAAGAAACTATAGGGACAAGATAAGATATGCTAAAACCTAGAAAAATTTTGGTGGGCCAAATTCTCCAGCTCTGTGATAGTGAGCAATTAGCCTTAGATCCCACTTAAATATGCTAAATACATAAGTACAAATCTGGTCTAGGGGTAATAATAAAAATAATGAAGCATAAATGTTAATAAAATTCTCCCAAGCTGTCCTAAAGGAGAAGTCATTGGTTGTGCATTTTGGGCATTATTATACCAGTCTAGATTTAGACTTTGGAGAAGTTTTTGAATACAGGTTTGATTGAACATTTTTTTTCTAATAGACTTTTCTTCCTGGAGAATCCACAGTTAATTCCATAAGAGATTAAAAAAAAAAAAAAAAAACTTGCCCATTTGCCGTTCTGTATTTCTGTATAGTTGTATGAATTCTTTGTTCACTTGCCTAAATTTCAAAGCCTTTCATTTATAACCAAGAATTTACATTTAATAAGTTCCTTTTTCCTTTCTTGGAAATTTTTGCAAATACTGATTAGCTACCATAAGAAATTCAGTTAATGGTTTGGTCTGCCAAACAATACCTGTGAATCATAATTTCCCTTAGAGTTTAGCAAGTGAAACAGAACAAAAGCAGCCCACACCAACTCCAGAACAATTTCAGAGGCATTTTCTGTATTTAAGTGTTTATGAAAAAATACTTTCCTTATAGTCAGGTATTTTTCCCTTTTATTTTGTTTGTAGATATAATTAGGTGTCACAGATATTAGTCCAGTTAACTCTGCAGGTATTCTGCTCAGTAGTATACTCTTTATGGAGCATCTTGCAAGTGATCTGTGTACTTGTTGAGACCCAGTTTTACTACCAGGGTCTTTCATGGGTTAATTTTCCCCTTTTGTGATGTTTTCTAATTACAAAGATCTCTATTAAATGTAGAAGTAGTTGATTTATTCCCATATAGAAATATAAAATGTTATATAATCTCAATTAAAGTCTCTTGAATATTTTTGAGTCTTCTCAGAGAGCAGTGAACCTTTTACTGAATTCTGGAAAACACAGTTGTCCCCATAATACATATATATGTATGTATGTATAATATGTACATATGGCAATACTATCTTCAACCAGGCAAGAGAGATCTCTTGTAGATACCTGCATAATTTCAGTGCTTGGCTTTAAACCATAGATAGAAACTGAAATGTAGATTATATAAACTGGAAGCAGCAATTAGAAAGGGGAGTGGCAGATATCCTCCATATGAAGAGTAGTCAGCCTATCCAGGGGTGATTATGCTTGAAGAATAAGGCAATGAAGCCCTCCAACTTGGCTTATACACTGGTTTCATTGTGATCAGGTAAAGGAACTTAACTTTAAATTATTGATTAATAAATAAATGTATAGAGGATCAGCATGATATAGTTAATAAGATTTAAATAAATGTTTTACCTTAATAGCATAGAATAAACATTATTTTCAATTGTCTGTAAATGACCAGTTTATGTTTGCCACTAGCCTAATCAACTATAGACATAAAACCATGCCTTTTAATAAAGACTTAACCAGGATCTTACACATGTGGGAGAGAAGCACTCCAAACAGAAGAAAAGTAATATGCTGGTTTACCAACCAGCTCTCCAAAACAAAACAAAACCAAGCAAGACAAACAACAAACTAAGATACTTATTTGTAGTGTTCATTGATTTCTATAGTTTAAATACACCCTTTATAATCAATTTCAAGCTACTAATAGAACATGACTAAAAATGACGTTGGGAAGGGAGATGCAAAATTGGGTTGTATGAGGTGCCTTAGAAACACCATAGAAGATGTATGGTGAGCAGAGTACCCCAGAGTGTCTACTATGGGCAGAAGGCTCTATGATGCAGGTTCACTGACTACTCTGACAACTGCAAACTGCTACTCACATATACGTGCTCAAAAAAGTTGTGAAAAAAATGGGTATCTCAAATGAGTTACAGTAATTTCTGAGCTGTTTAAAATACGTTAAGAGTACTTTACTCAGTTGTGAATTTTACACTTTAATAGGGATATAAACAAAATGGAAATGTATCAGAGGATGTGATAAAAATATTGACACAAATTAATGATATATAATAACAGGAATAGCTGAAGAAAATAAGATTTTGCTTATAGAAGTAGAAATTTAGAGGTTACTGGGAACTTCCCTGGTGGCGCAGTGGTTAAGAATCCGCCTGCCAATGCAGGGGACACGAGTTTAATCCCTGGTTCGGGAGGATCCCACACGCCGCGGAGCAGCTAAGCCCGTGCGCCACAACTACTGAGCCTGCGCTCTAAAGCCCATGCTCTGCAACAGGAGAGGCCACCGCAACGAGAAGCCTGCACACTGCAGCGAAGACCCAACGCAGCCAATAAATAAAAAAAAATTTTTAAAAGAAAGAAATTTAGAGGTTACATGATAACTATCTTCAAATATTTGAAGTGCCATTTTGAAAGAGATATTTGATTTTCCTATGCATGGCTTTAAAAAGTATAAACAAAATGGAAATATTATAGGAAGACTTTGTCTGGCTTACTATGAAGATGTTTTTCAATAATTTGAACTTTTCAAAGACGTAATGAAACTCTATAACAATTAAGGACTCAATTAGCATTAGTGCAAGGAAAGGAAGAAACTGTTGAAAATCTTATTCTGTAAATTCAAATGTCTAGTAGAAGGTTAGAATGCATAATCCCAAGGTCCTCTGCAATCTTTAGATTTTATGATTATATGTATATAAATTCTCATATCAGAGAGATGTAGATTCCCTCTGATACTAAAAGAATTGATGTATGTTATACATTCTCCCTGTAGATGAAACTTTTCCATTCATATGCAGATGGATGACAAATTGTCTCTACTCATAACTCAGAGGGAGGTTGCTTAATTTGGTTTCTGAGAAACCAGTGTTCTAAGTTATATGCACTGCATTTAGAGAAAATGAATACTTTGTTTACATAACATGATTATAAAGCATGTCTTCTTTTCATATTATTACATGAAAGTATTTTTGTTTCAAAACAAAATTACTCTCTGTCCATATGACAATAGAATATATATACATGTGTATATATATACATATATGTATATATATACATATATGTATATATACAGTTGACCCTTGACACCAACCCTGCACAGTTAAAAATCAACCTATAACTTTTGATTTCCCCCCAAACTTAACTACTAATAGCTTACTGTTGACTTGAAGCCTTACTGATAACAAAAGCAGTTGATCAACATGTTTTGTATGTTTATGTATTATATACTGTATTCTTACAGGAAAGTAAGTCAGGAAAAAGAAAATGTTATTTAAAAAATCATAAAAGGAAGAGAAAAAACATTTACAGTACCATACTCTATTTATTGGTATTTCTAGGCTACATGGTTCATCTGTAAGCTTTTTCAAATTGTCACAAATCTCCAAAAAATTTTACAATATATTTATTGAAAAAAATCCACTTATAAGTGGATCTGTGTAGTTCAAACCCACGTTGTTCAAAGGACAACTGTGTATATGAAATGCAAAATATTTTTCTAAACTTCTTCAAATATTTTTATAGAAAACAGGCATATCTGAGATCCAAACCTCTTTGGAGTGCATACATACCTCACTGTGAAAGAATGCTTCCAGATTGGCATATATGTTTTTCCCTAATTTATATATTCTAGCATTCTTTTTTCCCCTCTCATTTGAAAATGCTGTGTTGGCTTATTTTTGCTTTCTAAATAAATTATAGGAATTGTACTAATGTTAATATTTTTGTGCATGTATTTCCAGGTTAAAATATGATGATTAAAATCCTTCTTTGATAAGAACTAATTTTTTGAGCAACGCATTTACCTCAGGCTGTCAGTATTGTCACCTAGAAAATGGAGGGATGCTTCATGTTCTTTAAACTAAAAGAGTCTAACATCACCTCTATTTCTATAATCTATATTCTCCAAGAAAATTATTTCAATAGTGTATAAACATTCTTTGAGCTGTTACTACATATCAAGCTATAAAGTAGGCACTGGTGACACAGAGGAATAAAACTTAAGGCATAGGACCTAGTTAATAGGCACCATCACCTAAAGTGTTGTTAAAATTTATACTGATTATGCCCAAGTTACAGTGTGGCTACAAGGGCAGAGTGATTTATTCCATCAAGAAGATGGCACAGAGGAAATGTTTTACAGAGGAGGTAATGCTTGAGCACTTTAAGAAAGAGAAATAAAATTCACAAAGGCTCATGTATCTTACCACTTGTTACCTTTGTAAAAAACCCAATATACCTAATATATGTATAGAAGGCCGTAGTTATCATATCAATAATTCATATGGTTCTAGTTTACATGTTTATTTACAATATCCTCAAGTGTCATTTATTTTCAAAATGATAAAAAAATTAAGATGCCTGGAGAGCATATGTTTTAATTGTTTGTATAAATACTCTATGGTAGTTCTTCCAAATTTAGAATTTTATTAAATTGTTGAACTAATTACTTCATTTTCATTAAGTATAATATAATTTTTGCAAACCCATCAGGTAGCAAATATACCTAAGAAAATGAGGTAGAGAAAAGTTCCCCAAGATCTCCAAATTCAAGGTCTTTCGTTATGAACAGAGAAATCTGAATGTGACTGAGATATAGTAGGATTAAAAAAATTAGTTTTTTGAAATTTGAGTTATTTGTAGTGAGGTAGATGGACCTAGAGTCTGTCACACAGAGTAAAGTAAGTCAGAAAGAGAAAAACAAATACCGTATGCTAACACATATATATGGAATTAAAAAAAAAAGGTTCTGAAGAACCTAGGAGCAGGACAAGAATAAAGACACAGATGTAGAGAATGGACTTGAGGACATGGGGAGTGGGAAGGGTAAGCTGAGATGAAGTGAGAGAGTTGTATGGACATGTATACACTACCAAATGTAAAATAGATAGCTAGTGGGAAGCAGCTGTATAGCACAGGGAGATCAGCTTGGTGCTTTGTGACCACCTAGAAGGGTGGGATAGGGAGGGTGGGAGGGAGACGCAAGAGGGAGGGGATATGGGGATATATGTATACGTATAGCTGATTCATTTTGTTATATAGCAGAAACTAACACACCATTGTAAAGCAATTATACTCCAATAAAAATGTTTAAAAAAAAGTTATAGATCAAAATGTAGCCAATACTACCAAAAAAAATTAGTTTTTATAACTTGCCCAGCTGAAGCCATAAACTACTTGTTTCTCCTTAGTTTACTTGACCTTTCAGCTTTACTAAACTTTGCAGGCCACTCCCTCCAAGAAATACACTCCCTTCCATGTTCAGTCCACATTTCCCCCCACACCAGCCTCTCTTTCTCTCAGTTCCTCGGGGTTCACCTTGTCAGGAAGGTTCATCTCAAATTTCTGTTTTCAAATTTCTACTCTAACATACACCACTGCCTCCTTAGGCCATCTCCTCTATTCTGCTGGCTTCAGTTATCAGGTATGTGAGGAAAGGGACATCTCCAGCTCAGATTCTTTTTTCTATCTGTTCATCTGAATCTCTCCCATAGCCAAAAATCTCACTCGCCATACTCTTCCCGACAAAGTGCTTGTCTTCATTTATTTCTTCTATCAGAAAATCGCACCCCATGGAAGATGTGTCTAGGCATCTGGACAATGTTCTTGTCCTTTCTCCTCATTTGTTATACATTTAATCTACCTCCAGAATATTTTTTTCAATGTCAATGTTTGTTCATATGATATCAAAATACATAGGCATATACAAGTACATTTGTGTTTTGAACAATACAAAAGAAATGAAATTAAGAACTAACACAAAAGGCTACTTCACTTTGAGACGGTTTGTTGATCTAGTAGCAAAAAGATGAACAATGGGAGTTATAATGGCTAAAATTTTGCCCATGATTACAATTTACATACACTATCTCATTGAATCCTCACATGAAGGTGTGTTTTATATCTTTAAATGATTTTACTTTCCCAAGGTCCCACAGCTTCCCTCATTCTATTAGGTAATATCAAGATACTCACAATTATACATGTAACCCATTATGCCAAATGGCCCTTTTTCCATTGCTAGATTGCTAGATTTCAGCGAGTCTTAGGCCTCTGCATTAAGCACTCCCACCCCTGGATTTTTTTGCACGGCCGGCCTTCTCAAATTGTTATTTCTGTTTGAAGGACACCTCAAGCTTCCCATTAACATTCCATGCAGGATCTATTACCCTGTTTTAATTGAAGCTTATTTTCCTAGAATTATGCTTGACCATGTATGTTTAGGTCACAGTGGAATTCCTAGCACCTACATTTTTTGAAGATATAGGTAGTCAAAATATTATCTCTGTGTGCTTTGTCTCTATGTGGTGACGTTAAGAAGACTTTTATATTAAAATGGGCACAAGAAACAATCCCAGAGACCCAAACCTTTTGTACATTATCTTAATACTTGGGCAAATTCACAGTGTGTCTGACCACCGAACTACATGTTTATTGGTTTCTCCTGAGCTATGTCATGTGTTCTGTAGATCCAAAATCGAATTCTCTTCACTAAGTCAGGGAAACAAACATTTTAGGAAAAAAATAATAGGATTCATTATGACCAAAATAGTGATATTTTGACCATGACATTTAAATATGGTCTTGGGAATAATGTACTCATACAGCTATTTAGGAAAATGATCATGCATAGGGCCCAACCATCTAGGTCAGATCAGATGCCATTACTGTTTACACTATATCTATTCTGTGCAATGTTTGACTAGTTTTAACCCAGATTGTCTTATCAGTGACCTTCCCTCATGACCACAGTTAATCAAAAATTCCTTTTAATTATTCTGTTATACTGTGCTCTCTTCCATTATTTTCAGTATACTATTCCCCATTTCTCAACTTGAGCATCTGGACTTTCAAAATTACAGTTATATTAGGACTAAATATTCCATGATTTGATTAGTAATAACCTTTATCATTTCAATGCCTGGCATTTTCCCCCCAGTAATTCCTGTCTCTCCACTTTGCTCTGACCTCTGTGAATCCAGTAATAACCAGTACCCAGAACAAAACCAACATATTCCATACCTCTCCTTATTCCTGTGCTCAATTCCCAAACTGAGTCATCTCATCTCTCCATAAAAACCTTACTAAGGATTTTTTTCACAAGTGTCAATTGTCAATACTTTCACTCAGCTTTAATTACAATTATGTAAATATTTTAAATTCAAACAGGTGACCAACAGTGAAACACTCATTTTCAGAATCATTTGGTTACTAGGTAAACTGAAAACAAAGGATTTTTAATTAAAAAAATTAGTCTCATCTGTATTCCTGTATTTAAAATAGTAATATACCTGGGAAATAAACTTGTAAACAGGTTCTGACTCTCTAGGTCAGTGTGTGACATGATTAAATAGAAATGACTTGAATCTTATGGCTACATTAATCTAGATTTGATGTTGGTTCATGATCTGTTTATAAAATTAAAAATCAATATGATTTGTCTTGATAAAACAAAATTGTATGTTTCCTTTACATGTCTGTAAAATGAAGAGTTTTTTCTGATCACTTAGTTTTTTATACAACAGACAAGTAAATCTAGTGGTGTTAGTGAGAAGTAGTTACACCTTAGTAACTTCACAGCAAACTGACCTTTTTAAATGGGCAGACAGTGAACCCCAATTCAAAATGAAGCTGCTAGTCAGTGTTTCATTATAGTGCCTCTATAGCTCCATTAGTATTCATCAACCCCCAGGATGCTGCTAAGATTGTCAGGTTTTGACCAAGTAATTTTCCAGGAAATATCCTCCCAGATATTTTGAAATTTCCTTTACATCTGTTTTCCCAGATGTTTGGGGATTTTCCTTTGCATCTTAGCATCTCCACATATCTGCTCCAATGTACCACTGAGAGAGGGTGTCATTGTTTCTACAATACAAGGAACAGCTCCTAAGTCCTGACTTAAAAGAAAATTATCTTTTTCCATGTCTAGTACTCCCCATCTCAACAGCTGTTCCATGAGTCCAAGTCACAGGGCTCTCTAAATGTCACAGAATGCTACAGGAGTATGTCATGGTCAGATCAATTTTATTCTCTTAATGCAATAGCTTGTTAAATGTTATTCCCACCTCCTCACTTTATTCCTCCATCCATTTTTGACATTGTGATATTTTATGAGATATATCTGGGCATGTCAACCACCAACTAAAATATTTTTGATTGTTTTCCATTGCCCTCGGAATAAAGACCAAATTCCTTCCTTGGACTTTAAAACCCTGCCTTATTTGATACTACTTCCCTCTCTTTAGCTTTATTTGATGTCACTCATATAAAAGCTCTCTACACTTCAGCTAACATGAATTTCTTTCAATTCTTCTACCTATACCACTTCCCTATCCCAAGGCCTTCAAGAAACACTGTTTTATCTGCAAAAAAAAATGTATTTTCTTGACTTCTACCTCACTTCTGCTTAAGCTAACAAACTAGTATTTGTTTCAGGTTTCAGCTTTCCCTAACCACCCTTCTTCCCAGACTGTGATTCTTTTGTCTCTAATATCCATTTTTACTCTGGAGTGCTTAGTGCACTTGTAATTTTTTGTTTAATGAATGCCTTTCCTCTAAGGTCTGCCTTAACTTAAAACACCCTATAAAATTTATACTGAGTTTTAATTAAAGTAGTCTAAATAGATAAACTAGTTTTATATGTATATGTACCTTTATATAGAATTTAACGTTTGTTTTTTTCTATTAAAAGTATGTGAGAATTATTATATTAGAGTATATACAAAAATATTTAGATCTTGCTCTACACTGTGATGGAGGTGCTGATGAAAGAGGTGGGGAAAGAAGAGAGGGAGCAAGGGAGGGAGGGAAGGAGGAAGAGAGAATGCTTTGCAATTTTTACTTTTTAGGAAACTAAGAGTGATAAAAATAAGAATTTTATATGCCAGAGAACTTCTATGTTCATGTTGAAGTATGAGGCTTACTTGTTAGAACAGTTTAAATCAGGCTCACAGCAATGATGGCTAAACACAGCTGCCTACAACCACCTCCTAGCAGAAATTCACATATAAGATGATACATTATTTTTCCTTGGAAAACTGTCTTCAACTCAACAAAATTTGGCCCGTTTAATGTGTAATATTTAATATATATTGATCCAAAATGCACGACTCCTCCAAAAATAATGGAGTGAAGAAATAAAGCAATAATAACAGATGACTCAAAACCAAGAAATACTTTTAAACTGAAATATTGAAAAATGAAGGTAAGGTAAAATGTCCAGAAGTTATTAATTCTCAAATTGTCTTTGAAAATAGAAAAGACTCTATAATTATCTCCAGGGAAAAATGCTTGTGGATTTGGTACCTGCATTAACTATTTGAGATCAAATATATGATGTATACACTATATCCTTCTTGGTACCTTTTTGGACTTAAGTAATTAACATACCTTCCAGAAATCCTAAATATGTTCTTACAGAATAGATTAATTTTATTCTAACATTTGCAAAAAGAATATTAAAAACACAGTCTCTAACTTGTAGAAATTTTTAATTTGAATACAGCCATAGGTATAACATCTTCACATTTTTCTCTTCTTTATTTTTCCTTTTAAACACTAATGGGTTAATTGAAAACCAAAAGAGAAGGAAATGGAAGATGGAGGATAAGGTATTTTGCAATGAATGAATATTATTTAAATCTATCAGGTTATGGTACATCTATTTTAGTGCAAGTATTTTTTGGGTACATAGTAGTATGTCTTGGTATTTGAGACAAAGCAATAGGGAAATAGGAATTAGAACATATGACAAAATCTCTCTAATATATCACATCATAAACTTGAAAATGTAAGAATTTTACAGGGAAAAAACTGTCTTGGAACTCTAGTGCTAAATCATGTTGAATTAGAGTGTTAGTGACATACAAATAAACAACTTTGGTCTAATATCTCCATGCACGTAAGTCTTGTGCAACTAAATAGAAAGTCAATACAAATTTTAAAATAAAAAAATTGAAATTTTAAACAAAATTGAATGAATGGCTAATATATAATGAGATAGATGATGTTGTTTTGGTAAAACAAGCTTGCACCTCAAAACATGAAAGGTACAGACAGCCACTACGGTGTGTGTGCCTATCTATGTACAGTCAGTTCTACTACAATGCTGGTTTTAAAAATGCAGGTTTGTCTCAGGGTGACTGATATAATAGGGAACAATGGAAATATAACATAAATTTTGTGTTTGCTTATAACATAACTCTATGAGATCCATTACCTGAATGCAGAAAACCATAACTGGGTAAATTGAGCCCAGTAAGAATAAATAAAAAGCATGCATTTCAAACATCTCCCAGCCACCTCAGTCTACCTTATTTGTTATGAGCCACACCCTTCCACTTGTGATGTTACAATTTTCCATCTGATTTCAGATAAACCTCTTTCCACTACTTCAAAATAACTCCAAAGCTGAAATCCTTTGGTGCTCACTTCCACACACAAAACTTCAGGTCTTTTTCCAAGGTAAAACACCATCTTTACTGTAGTATTTGTGTACTTCTTAACCATTTTTTCCTCGGTAAAACTGTGCTTTTATTAGGTTCCTATAATTTTAGATGTCATTGACAAAGTTTTTTAGTGTTCTGTCCCTAATCCCAATTTTCCACAAGCCTTTTATATTTTATGCTGTGATTATCTATAGAGCAGTGATTTTTTAAAAATAAATTTGTTTATTTATTTTAGGCTGCATTGGGTCTTCGTTGCTGTGTGCGGGCTTTTCTCTAGTTGCAGCGAGCAGGGGTTATTCTTCCTTGCGGTGCGCAGGCTTCTCATTGTGGTGGCTTCTCTTGCTGCGGAGCACGGGCTCTAGGTGCACAGGCTTCAGCAGTTGTGGCCGTGGGCTCAGTAGTTCCGGCTCATGGGCTCTAGAGTGCAGGCTCAGTAGTTGTGGCACACGGGCTTAGCTGCTCTGCGGCATGTGGGATCTTCCCAGACCAGGGATCGAACCTGTGTCCCCTGCATTGGCAAGCAGATTCTTAACCACTATGCCACCAGGGAAGTCCCAAGCAGTGATTTTTTTAAGAACATATATGTTGCATTACAGAACTGACTGTATTGGATGACTCAATTCTCCTATCTTATTTCTATATTCCAAGCTCCCATGAAAGTTTTACAGATTTAGGGCACTATGATTTATGGTCTTCACTAGGAATGAAGACATGATTTATATATTTAATCCACTTTGATTTTCTTCATTTGCCAGTAAAATTAAAGTATTATATCTGGCCCCAATGAAATTCACAAATACACTCATGGCCCAATGGCAGTACTTGAGTAAAAAATAGTTACAATCAGTGATTAAAATCATTTGATCACTATCTTAGTGATTAACTTTTTCAGATTGTATTCCAAATTTAAATACAACAGGTAAAATTCTCTGGATTCTCAAGTTTCACAATCCGTTGTCTTGCAGTTACTGAAGTGGTCTGAATTTCAGAAATACTTCATTATATTTTCAAAGCATAACTTAGTAACAAAAGAAACAACAGGCCATTCTTAAGACTGTAACTGCATTTTCAGATTAACCACATCTAGAAAGATAGAGATGACTACTACTATCTTAGTCAGCTAGAGCTGCTATTAACAAAATGCCACAGAGGGTGGTTTAAATAACAGAAATATATTTCTCACAGTTGTGGAAGCTTGGAAGTCTAAGATCAAGGTGCTAATTCAGTTCTCAATAAGGGCCCTCTTCCTGGCTTGCAGACAGGTACCTTCTGGTTGTATCCTCACTTGGTAGAAAGAGGACGCTCTCTCATGTCCCTTCTTTGTCTTATAAGGTTACTAATCCCATCATGAAGGCTCCATCCTCATTACCCCATCTAAACCTAATTACCTCCTAAATGCTTCACCTCCTAATACCATCACATTGAGGGTTAGGGCTTCTACATTACGAATTTTGGGGGTACATTCAGTACCTAACACCTCCTTTCCCAGATCTAATCTTCATCAACCTCACAATTAAAAATATCACTGACTTCCTAAATTTTGGATTCATATGTTATCTGGTTTATATGCATCATTTATTTCAGCTGTGGTCACCATATTTTTTAAACTTTTTTATTTATATACCCTCTTATCCTCTGCTTCTGAATCTGATAAACAACATATGCTTCAGGATGTTGACATTTCTGTAATGTGTATGCTGTATATAATCTGACAGGTTTTGAAACTCACACGCTCTTCAGAAACATCAGGCAAAAATAGTTGTTTCAGCTTGAATTAATTTCTCTAATTTTGCTTATCTCAACTTGCCCAGAGGTACTCAGTGTTTATGAGAATAGTTTACCTTGTATCAGAAGAGCACCTAGTGAGGGAAGAGTGATGAGGTCAGAATAGGAGAAAAAAAAATTGCAATGGTAATTACAACTAATTGGAAGAGAGCTCAGTGCAAAAGTATGTCTGTAAGAGTCAAGAAATAAGATTACTAAGTTAAAAGTAGAGATAGAAACAAGAGATAGAAAATAAAGGACTTCTGGTGGTGTTTAAAACCCATAACTATGGCTGCACTGGAGATGTACTTCATGGAGCTATGTCTTCAATGATATCATCAATATGCTGCAAGAAATTCCCCCAATTACAGTTGTCTAAAACACCTTAACATCTCCATATACAAAGAGTTGTTTCTGAGATGATTTAATTGACTTTAAGTATAAAAAGCACCTATAAATCAATGTTACTCAGGGTAGAAGTAGTAATGGTAATAAATTATCTATTTTAAAACATAGCATTCAAGCCAGATAATTACGTGAAATATTTTTGTGAATAGAATCAAAGAAAAAAAAAGCTCCACAAAATCTGTTGCTGAAGTAGAGGTTTTAGATTTAATTTTAGGTTCCTTTTCAGTACTCTTTACTGAAGAAAATGCACCTTATCTATATTAAGATAATGCAATGTTTGAATAATTACAAGAAAACCGAAAACTTGCATCTATAATTTCTGAAATAAATCATACAATTTCCAAATAAATTGCTTATCAAATACTGTGACAATCCAATAATATAAAAAACAATTTTGAAAGAAGTTGTTAATTAGTAATGATTAGTACCTAAACCATAGTATGCACCACAGTTCACATCTATAGAAAATTCTTAGAAAGATAATTAAACAGGACTAACATCTAGATCACTAAATTTCTGCCTGTGGCGGAAAGTTTCCTGTCACAAATGCCTCTGAAGTAGGCCAACAAGAATTTATTTTTCTTAGGCTTCAAAGTATAATCCATATGTCTTCATGAAGCCTCATAATGTAGGCCTGGAACAAACAACCTCAAAAATACAAATATTAAAGCACGTCTCACCCATCAGAAAATACATGTATATCTGTACTTTGAAAGGACATTAGGGTATTCCTAATATGCCAAATTATGAATTTTCTGAAAAATGATCAACAAAAGTAACAAAAAACAGAAAACCTAATAACGGCTATTTCAAAGCAAGAGAAAAAGTTAGAAGGTTAAATGGTCGGAAGTCCATTTTTGTTTTAGCAAAACATTTATATGTATAAATGCCTAAAATTGAAAGTCTTGCTTTATCTGTGTAACAATAATTGTAACAGAATCTGGCCCCATCTGTGTCCACATTCACTTCCCCAAATTCTTTCTAATCATTTTTCTTCTTACTTACCACTTTAAGTAGTAATGGTTTAAATTTCTGTTCTAAAAAGTAACACTTTTTTACGTTAATTTTTTTTAATGTTTTGAGTTCTAAGACTAGTCTTTTCAAAAAGTCAATTTTATATTATGCCCTGCCTTTTTAGATTATTATCATTCAGTACTTAAGGAATTTAATATTTCTTGCTTAAAAACAGCAAAGACTGTGGCAGACAAGAACACAAGACTAGTATTAGGTAAAAGGTGAATTTAGGTTGAGTGAGAAGAGACTCCACAAACAATGAGAATGCTACGGAAAAAGGGAACGTAATTCTTTATGTTGGTCAAAACTTTCAGGCTGTCCCAGCATTGAAGGCATGCCCTAAGCTTCAGTGATCACTAAATGTTAAACTAATTGGGAGTCAAGTAGAAGCAACAGCACAGCTTTAGTCAAAATGCCTAGCTTGGGGCTTCCCTGGTGGCGCAGTGGTTGAGAGTCTGCCTGCCGATGCGGGGGACATGGGTTTGTGCCCTGGTCTGGGAGGATCCCACATGCCATGGAGCAGCTGGGCCTGTGAGCCATGGCCGCTGAGCCTGCGTGTCCGGAGCCTGTGCTCCGCAGCGGAAGAGGCCACGGCAGTGAGAGGCCCGTGTACCGCAAAAAAAAAAAAAAAAAAGGGCCAGCTTGCATGGGATATGGCAGCAGCTTTCAGGGTCTCTTCAAACATGTTGTTACTGTGAAAAAGTACCATTGGTAATTTGATAGGGATTTCACTGAATCTGTAGATTGCTTTTCACAGAACTAGAACAAAAAAATTTTAAGTTTGTCTGAAAACACAAAAGACCCTGAATGAATAGCCAAAGCAATCTTGAGAAAGAAAAACAGAGCTGGAGGAATTAGGCTCCCTGACATCAGACTATACTACAAAGCTACAGTAATCAAGACAGTATGGTACTGGCACAAAAAAAGAAATATAGATCAATGGAACAGGATAGAAAACCCAGAGATAAATCCACACACCTATGGTCACCTAATATATATGACAAAAGAGGCAAAAATATACAATGGAGAAAAGATAGTCTCTTCAGTAAGTGGTGCTGGGAAAGCTGGACAGCTACATATAAAAGAATACAGTTAGAATACTCTCTAACACAAAACTAAACTCAAAATGGATTAAAGACCTAAATGTAAGACTGGACACTATAAAACTCTTAGAGGAAAACATAGGAAAAACACCCTTTGACATAAACCACAGCAAGAACTTTTTTGACCCACTTCCTAGAGTAATGAAAATAAAAACAAAAATAAACAAATGGGACCTAATTAAACTTAAAAGCTTTTGCACAGCAAAGGAAGCCATAAGCAAGACAACCCTCAGAGTGGGAGAAAATATTTGCAAATGAAGCAACTTACAAAGGATTAATCTCCAAAATATACAAGCAGCTAATGCAGCTCAATATCAAAAAAACCAAACAACCCAATAAAAAAATGGGCAGAAGACCTAAATAGACATTTCTCCCAAGAAGACATACAGATGGCCGAGAAGCACATGAAAAACTCTCAACATCACTAATTATTAGAGAAATGCAAATCAAAACTACAATGAGGTATCAACTCACACTGGTCAGAATGGCTACCTCAAAAAATCTACAAACAAGAAATGCTGGAGAGGGTGTGGAGAAAAGGGGACACTCTTACAATGTTGGTGGGAATGTAAATTGATACAGCCACTATGGAGAACAGTATGGTGGTTCCCTAAAAAACTAAAAATAGAACTACCATATGACCCAGCAATCCCACTGCTGGGCATATACCCAGAGAAAACCATAATTCAAAAAGACACATGCACCTCAATGTTCATAGCAGCACTATTTACAATAGCCAGGACATGGAAGCAATCTAAATGTCCATCAACAGAGGAATAGATTAATAAGATGTGGTACATAAACACAATGGAATATTACTCAGCCGTAGAAAGGAACAAAATTGGGTCATTTGTAGAGATATGGATGGACCCAGAGAGTGTCATACAGTGTGAAGTAAGTCAAAGAGAGAAAAACAAATATTGTATATTAATGCATGTATGTGGAATCTAGAAAAATGGTATAGGTGACCTTATTTGCAAAGCAGAAATAGAGACACAGATATAGAGAACAAACATATGGTTACCAAGGGTGAAAGGGGTGGGAGGAATTGGGAGATTGGGATTGACACATATACACTGTTGACACTATGTATAAAATAGACAGCTGATGGGAACATACTGTATAGCACCAGGAACTCTACTTAATACACTGTGGTGTCCTAAATGAGAGGGAAATCCAAAAGGGAGTGGATATATGTATATGCATGGCTGATTCATTTTGTTGTGCAGCAAAAGCCAACACAACATTGTAAAGCAACTATACTTTAATAAAAATTAATTAATTAAAAAATCCTAAGTATTAAGAAAAAAACACAGAACTGTACTAGAGGAACTGTTCAATAGATTGTGAATATTATTTCCAAAAATGTATATTTTAGAAATGTCATATCTGGGCAAAAGTGAATTTATTATCAGTCTCTATATAATAAAAGGGTTTTTTTTTAATATTAAAAAAAACATGTTGTTACTGCCATACAATCTGAATCTACTTCATGTTCATTTTCCTTGGAAGCAGAGCATGGATTAGAGTAAAATCAGTCTATACCTCTTGTTCAGAATTAATGCCAAGGTGAGCTCAACTTTAGGGAAAGGAAGAATTCTCTTTCTCTCAGACATATACACACAGAGAGCCAAGGGATTCTTAGTTTGAGGTAGTATATAGTAACATGTTAGGTAATTAGTAATATTTACATATGGATGGAAAGGAAATTTCTAAAACACATTGTAAAAGAGAAATGGGACAGGTCATGAGGAAAGATGAGATTCAGTTTTTGAGGGCAACAGGCAATTCAACAGTTAAATGGGATCTTAGCCATTATTTGATTTTGCTTTATGATTTTAGGGAAATGAACTCAAGGCTTAGGAAGGTTAAGTGACTTGTCTAATGTCACAGAGGCACCAAAAGTTGTTTTTATTTCTGACAACTCTCAATATGTGACTCAATGAAAGGGAGTCTTATGTTCAAAATTTATTTACAAAGCCTTATCTGACCTATGTAATAATTCATACTATGAAAGAGATTTTGCAAAATATGTTTCTGTCATTATGAAGAAGTGTGACCATAATAAAAATAGGAATGCTTCCTCTTAAATTTTATAATTTTTGGAAAAAAAATTTTATTTCAAACCATATGGGGACATGTAGAATAGTTACTGAAGAAATGTTCAATTTTAAAGGGACAGGGACTTCCCTGGTGGTGCAATGGTTAAGAATCCACCTGCCAATGCAGGGGACATGGTTCGATCCCTGTCTGAGAGGATCCCATGTGCTGCGGAGCAACTAAGCCCATGTGCCACAATTACTGAGACTGCGTGCCACAACTACTGAAGCCTGCATGCCCTAGAGCCCGTGCTCCGCGACAAGAGAAGCCACCGCAATGAGAAGGCCGCGTACGGCAACAAAGAGTAGACCCCACTCACCGCAGCTAGAAAGAGCCTGCGTGCAGCAACGAAGACCCAACGCAGCCAAAAAATAAAAATAAAAAGATAAAAAGGACAATTTCAAGATTATTTGAAGTAAATGTTAAATACATGTTCTGAGTAAGAAATTAATAGCAGTAATCTTTATGAGTTTATTTTCCAACACAATCTTTTCAAATTCAACATAGATTACATAAAAGCTGATGACTTAAAATACTGGAAAATACAAATATCTTTAAGAAGAGGCAAATTGCTAAAATGAAGCTAAACGAATACTGTAAAGTTTTTAAATTTTCTTAATTTTAAAAATAATTTGATTTCTGAATAATTTGATGGTGTTTATAGTGGAAACAATATACCAGAAACTAAAGAATGATAAAGTTTTTGGTTTTTAAAATATACTATATACCTAGGCAGCATTTCCTCACTTAGATGTCATGTTTTTATTGGTTGCCAAGTGCGTTGCCTTGTTCTTACGTTGATGGAATTCTAGTTTTGGTTGATTGTTATACTGATTTCTTAACTCTGAGGATTATTTTTTTTTTACCTTTGTGGTATTGGCAATTACATCCAAAATAAGATCATGTGCAAGGGTAATTATCATCCTGTTACTATTAGTAATTTTTATATTTGCCACCACTTAACAGAACTCCACTATTTGAAGCTGTGCCAGTAATCATTTCCCTTGGGTACAGTCATACAGTCAATGTGATATAGGACTGATGCTGTCTAAATTATTATTGATACAATGTTGAGTCCTAAAGGACAAGGAAAATGTTATCCAAAAAATTACAGATAGCTGTAACTAATAAAAGGAAGAATAAAGATCCTCAGCCCAGAGTGGCACAAAAGGTCGGATAAAAATCAAAGGGTCAGGAGACAATAGAATCATGATTTCCCAAAGAAGGAATTGGGGAAAATGATGATAGGGGAAAAAACCAGACAATGGATAAATCACATAAATTGGATTCCAGATAGACAGTCCTACTGCTTTTTTAATCCACATCAAGTAACTTATCTATCATTAAGTCTGGCTCTAAAATGCTCTTAAGTAATTGGTATTGGAAAACAGTACAGTCCATCACAAATTTAATAATTCAGTTTAAGTCCAAGATTAGCTTAGTCCAAGATATATACATGTTAATTTAGAGCTATATGTTTTCCTAATGCATATAGCAGGGGAAAAAGATCTCTGAATGTTAATTGAGGGTCACTATGAAAAACTGGCAGAAAAAAAAAATGGAGACACTAAATCTCCAAAAGATTAGATGAAAAGAGATTGTTAAAAGAAAACGGAAATGATGTTGTCAATGCAGTCTCCTCAGATTCCTTTATCAAATTAATTTTATTACAGACAGCACAAAAAGCAAAAGTATATTCTAGTCTGTCTGAGTCAGGACTATGTATTTAGTTGGATCGTATGTTACCTGTCGAGATACAAACCTGTCCAATGTGACTCAAATCTTCAGGTAGAATTTCTATCAAGGAGCTGTCTAATAATACAGTCTCTATTTGAAACAGGCTTTCAGGACGGGCCTCAAACTCAGTTACAAATATACAGAGGCCTGCTTCTGCCATATGAATCAAGTCTTTGGTTGGTGTCCAGCAAATCTCTTCACTGGCACCTCCACCACCACTTTTCAGATACAGAATTTATTTGCCTTCACTTTGATCAATGAATTAGTTCAGATTCAGTAACACAGGAAACAGTTCACAAACAGAACAAGTTCTTTATATTTCAACCAGAGTTTCAATTACTTCTGTGAAAGCATTTGAATTTACTTTATGAAGGGGTCTAGAAAATATTTTATTTCCCATTTGTGAGAGTCTTAGAATCACTCATTCTAATTATACAAAGGCAAAGGCACCTTGACTTCTCAATCCTTTGTAATGACCATAGTTCTCTATTTTTTCCACAAATAATACGTCTCTAGTATTGCGCTCAGAGCTATTCCAAATGCTTAATTCTATAAATCAATTGCAGTTCTGTTATAGTATAGTTTCTTTTGAACAAAATCCCTTGTGAAGATGTGGGAAGTTCAAATCCTTTAAATAAGAAGGAAGCTTGATACCACCTGAATCCTTGTAGAACTAAACTGAGTGCTGTAATCAATGCTGGTCATTATAGAGCTAATGATGAAGGATTAATTGATGGCAGCATTTCTAAGAAAACACAGACCGTGACCAAAGAGCGTTTTATGTGAAGTTACTCTTTCACTCACTGAGGCAATATAGTCCCCTTGTGAAAAAACAGTATGAAACTCATGAGGAATAAAAGCCAAATGCTACACAGGTCTACATAGAAGAGCTTCTAGATTAGAAAACCTCCACTTATAAAATACTATCTCACTTAATCTGGTTTGTTGTCTGGGAAATGATAACCACCATATTGAAATGGGGAGAGAAAAAACCTAATCACTGAGAAGTATTTTACTTAATCCTTTAAACAGACCCTAAACTGGGTATTTTTATTACTAGTGTTTAAATAAGAAATAAAAGGCTAGAAAGATGTAATACAATTTGTATGAAATTATACAATGAGTTGGGAAAGGGTTGAGATTTGAACCCAGATTTATCTGGTCTCAGACTAAATTTTGTCCTATCTATGACAATGCATTAGCCTCATATAATTGAACAGAATACCTGGGTAACAAAACTGTTTCCTCAGTGCATAATTGCAAATCAATACCTCAAGAGACTCCAAACATTACTAAAAATATGTTTGAATTTATAATGCACAGGTCCAACTGAATAGATGAGAATTATATAAACAGTAAACACATTCATTGTCTAAACTCATAAAATAAGCATATGTGAAAACCCCATTAGTCCATCAATTCAATTTGTGGACTGCTATATGACCAACACTGTTCTTGAAGTCTAAGAGAAACACAGGAATATATATGTTTTAGAGGGTAACAATCTATACCCACAGGGCACCTAGATATAAAATGTCAAAAAGCAAAATTACATTAATGGTAACTTCAACACAGATTCACATTTACTTGAAGAATATTTTAAATGGTATCACTTAATATTTTGAAAATAATAATAATCATAATGCACAAAATAAAAATACTATTAATACAGATTAAAGAATGATAAGGCAAAGGTTCATTCTTACTCAGAATGTAGTTTAAAAAAAAGAGTATGTTCACAATAATTTACAATTTAAAGAAATTGTTTTTGGCATATATATCTAGGAAGACAATTATATGTAAACTATTTTGGTCCTGATTCTAATACATATTCTTTCATTTTTCTGATTGTACTTAATTTTGATAGGAAATAAATAAGGCATGCTTTTAAAATGGAAAAAAAATCTGAGAATTCTTCTTGAAAACCATTCTTTGGGATTTTTAATAAAATATAATTAGCACATCTTTGGCTTTCTATCTTGGACAAAGCTAAGCACATGGGTCAGTAAATGTCACAAATACCATTCATGAATGCATGAATAAAACAAACTACATGCATAATAAATTGTTCCTCCCAAAATGCAAAAGATGCTCTTTTTAATGAATATAATTTTTCAGTAGTAAATATTGAGAACATCTACTCTCTGCCTTCCATCCCAGATTGCCAATCATACATGAGCTTTTCCTTTATCTCCAAAGTTTCCAGAATATAGACTTTAAATCCTTCTCAGGCTCAAATTCTTTAAAATAGTTTTCCAGAGGCAGAGGAGAGAGTAGGAAAGGCTGTGAGAATTATGGAAGGATAGAGAAAAGCTAAAAGATATAAGGTAGAGGCTAAAAGTTATAATCTATAAGACCTAGGGATTTTGCCAAAGGAGTAGACAACTCAACCTAATATATGCACAAAAACATTCACAAAGAAACTCAAAACACTCTTTCCCTGCACTATATAAAACTGATATATTTTCAGATTGATAGGATTTGGACTTAGCCTAAATAATTAGTGCTAAAATGATCAAGTATTCTTGTATAATTAATGCAAAACTTGATAATGATAAATGTCTAAGAAAGAGGAATGGACAAGCAAAGAGCAAATGAATTTTAGGGGCATCCTTACATTTTCACCATCATGATCTTAAGACATTATTTTTATTTCCTCTGGGAGAATCTGAATATTTCAAATAAGCTAGAAAACTTTTCTTGGAATTTTCAATAAATAACAGGGAGTCACTTCAAATCCTCTTGGAATAGGAAGAATACAGGCAGGTAAACAGATGGGTAATTAGCTCAGCAGATTTCTATTTAAATTTTTTTTTTTTTTTTTTTTTTTTTTTGCGGTACGCAGGCCTCTCACTGTTGGGGCCTCTCCCGTTGCAGAGCACAGGCTCCGGACGCGCAGGCTCAGTGGCCATGGCTCACGGGTCTAGCCACTCCGTGGCATGTGGGATCCTCCCGGACCAGGGCACGAACCCATGTCCCCTGCATCGGTAGGCGGACTCTCAACCACTGGGCCACCAGGGAAGCCCTCTATTTAAATTTTAAAAAATACATAGACTAGCTGATTGATGGTAGATATAAAAATCCATCATTTGTTCCAAGGCTTGTCTAATGGCTCTAGAAGGGACTTGTAATTTATTCAGTGGAAAGAAGTAGGTGTTAGGGAAATTAGCTAAATAAAATTAAAGGCAAATGTAGTCACACATTATTTCTAGCTCCCATGGAGATTTTATGTGGATCTATTTAACCCACTGTGATGATCAGGCCTTAAAACTGGAAAGAAGAATAAGAAAGAAAGAAAAAAAACCTGCAGTCTTTATCCTCTATGAAAAATGTCTCCATATTTTAATCCCAGAATCATGCAAAACACTATGAAAATATATCCTGGTTTTCCCAGGACATGTAGAAGATGACTAATTCTCCTGTTTTTTCTAGGAGTGGGGTGATCAGGTATCACACTGCTTTATTTCATAAATTTACTAAAATCAGCATTTGCTTTTAAGATCTTGAAAATTGGTCTAATATTTAAGAAGTCTCTGTAATTCCTGAAAGTCATTTTATTCTAAGTGTTCTTTGTAGCGTATTTGTAATGATCTTTTCATTATATTATACAATGAAAATTCCTGTGATATAAAATATGTATTGCTCATTAATATTCAAAGTCAAAAATAAATCAACTCTGATTACTTGTGAACTATATGATATTTCTCTCCACGTTTTATCCCTACAGTTAATCCCATAATTCATAAATATTATGTTTTAAAATTGCAAAGATTTCTTCTTTTTAAAATTTAATATTACCCTAATTTTCCATCATGAATAACAGGTTGGGGGATACAACTTAAATATTAGTAGAAAATCAATATCTAAACCTGAATCAAAAGCACTAAAAGTATTGTGCTCTTTTACTTAGCAGTGTACTTTCTGAAAATTCATCATAAGAAATTAATTATTTATATGGAAGGACCAGTTTTAATAATTAGATATTCAATATAGAATTATTTATGAGAACAAAAATTAGAGATTAACTAAATATATAATCAGTGGGAAATGGTTTAGTAAATTATGGAATAGTCACGGAGAGAAATTTAGACATGTGAAATCTCTTAAAAAACATAATAAGCATATGTTTAATATAACTAAATAACTGTGACAATATGTGCATGGGAGCAAATGCTAACATAAATATGAAAAGAGTAATTTTGTAAGGGTGATTAAATAGTGCTAATCTCCACACAAATAATTATTTACTATTATATGGTTGGAACAATGAAATCTGATAAAACTATATTACTATTATAAGGGGTGGAAATCATATTATATAAATAATTCATTATCTATATGCCAAATAACAAATCATACATGTATTGATTCACTTTGGAGAAAAGTCCTTGTCAAGCCAGAGTATAATTATTTTAATCTGTATCTTTCTTACTAGGAATAAATTAACATTTTCATGAAAGTTATATGTTCGGTAAACTTCCACTTTCCTTTTTTTATTTTGCAACTCCAGTTTCATAAATTCCAACTTTTATGTCACATAAATAATGCTAGAAAGGAACATGTGCTGCATGCCTTGTAAATGCTCAAATATTTCTGCTTCTGCAGCTTTTCTATGTATGAAGAATAGCAGGTGATATAATTACAGAAGTGGCATTTTTGACTGCAGGCTTTCAGTATTGTGTAATCATATCATGTCGTATGATATATTGAATGTAAGGTTAGAAAAAGCAGGCAGGCTATACTTAAAGGCAACAAGAGGCCATCAACCTGGAAGAAAAAAGTGTTACTATGGCATGAATTATGACATGTCAGACTATGTGAGGTAGGCTCTTTCAACCACAACCATTAACAGCTTGTGAAAATACCATTAAAGGAATCATTTCAAAATGGTAATATTTATCAAGTGCAGACAGGTTTATATGGTGTTCATCAGATTTGGAACACTGTTGCTGGAATTTCATTGACTGTTGTGAAATAGCACAGAACCACAAAGGCTTTTGCAACATGTCTCCCCATGTTCATTATTTTATACTTCACCAAATCTGATATTTTGTCAAATGAGTGCTGCATGTAATTAAGAACATTGAGTTCCATGCCTAATTTGGCTCTCACTTTGCCATGTGATCTTGGACATGACCTTTAACATGGTCTCAATTTTCTCATTTAGGAAACAAGGAAATTAAAGAAAGATATTTATAGCATCTTTTAATAGATAGTGTTTTAATTAGGGTATCTCTTGTTTTTCTTAGCTGTGGCAATCCCCTGGCCTTTTTTGTTGCTATTGTTGTTTGAGGTTTTATGCAGTTATGTGTGTTTTCACTTTGTTAAGCAACTATCCCAAAACAGAAGTAGAGAATGGGAGAAATATCAGAAATGTATCTGTATGGGGTACATATGGAATCTTTAAGGTGAGGAAAGAAAAATGTAGAAGGGGTAAAAATTAAATGATAAGGAAATCAGGATTTATGAATATTTTAACACTATCATAACCAAAGTTCCTAGGGACTTTGTCACATCTCAAAGTAGAACAAAATCACAGGAAATGAAGACTAATATTTTGGAAAGTGAACAATAACCGCCCACCACACACAACATCCACCACCACTGTCGCCCCAGACCATCTAGATTGGAGGTAGTCATGCTTCACCTATATCAATGGAGATAAACTAATTCATTTTTCTAGGACGAGGAAAATTATTGCTAATTTGGACAACATTAAGAATACCTCCCACCTCTGCTCCAAGTGTTGTTTGATTAGAAAGGATTAGTTCCTTGAGGAAAACTGAAGCTGTTATATTTTCTCCAATCCCTTTAAAAACAGGAACTGTTCACCTAGAGTTAGGACTAACTAAGAATCTGTGAAGAATAGGAAGAATAAAGCCCCCATCACCACCCTTCTAAAGCCCCAGAACAGAAGCACATGTTAGGTCACATGGCAACCTAATTCATTAGGAATTAATTAGTTTTCATATGGTTGCTAATCAGATGACCTTGAAATAGATTATCCTGGATTATCAAGGTAGCCCCCCAAGGTAATCACAAGGAATCTTTAAATATGAAAGATGAAGGCCAAAGAGTATTTGTCAGAGTGCGGGATGTAAGAGAGACTGGACTGGCCATTGCTATCCAGAAAGGAATGCAGCCCTGCTGACACCATCTGACCCCCCAGAATTGTGAAATAGTAAATGCATGCTGTTTTAAGCCCCTACATTTGTGCTAATTTATTAGATCAGGAATAGGAAACTAATACAAAAGCCTTAAATCCTCTGGGAAAAAGACTGCTTATGTCGTAGACAGCTACTCTAAGGTCGCCAAAGAAATCAAAATCCCCATAACAACTCTTTATTCAGCCTCAGAATGGAGTGAAGCTACAGATCTGTACCCAACCTGAGTTGAATGGACTATTATGTTAAAAGCATGGACCAATTTACATTTTTACTGAAAGCTCAGAGTTGGCCTTAGATCCAAAGAGTCTGACGGTACCTCAAGGCTAAAAGGTGAGTTACAAAATATTCTCAGTGGGAAAAAAAATCAAAAAACATAAATAAAGGGGTTCTAACACTTCGTTGGGGGCAGTTTATTGATTCCTTTTTGCTATTAAATTTACTCACAGGTGAAATACACTTCCCTGTGTTCGTAAATGGAACAATTTAGAAAAATTGATAAATTTTTAACCAAGGAAAGTTAGCTGTTTGCTCTGAATATTTCTAATCACCCCGAATATATCCAATTAGTAGAAAGTTTGGGTCAAGAGGAAAATTCAGAACAGAGATTGAATATGAAATGATCCATAGGCCAAGACTAAGGTGAACAAAATGGGGGAGGGGTGGGTGGGAAGAGTGAGTAGTAAGAATAATTAGTAAAGCGACATCATTATAATTAAGACCCTAATGGCTGGGTTTTGGGGCTTCTTTCAAAATCCCTGCAGAATTTTTTCCCAACTCTTTAAAAAATCTTTTTCATTCAGCATCCATATATTTTATTGCAGTGATGTAAGGAGCTAGTTACCAAAATCTTTCTGCTGAAAACACCTTTTCTGAACTGTTTGATCAGTACAAATATACCTGTGTATTTGTTCTCTCACTTGGCTTCGTAACTAAGGAAGGAGACAAATAATATCAGGTGTGAAAAAGACATGCTGGGGCAAATAAAAGGGAATGCTAGTCATACTGAAATCATAGCCATGGTCTCAACTACTATTTTATTTTATATTAAATGTCACTTGTTTCTGTTAAAATGTTGGAGCTTATTATAAAATGGTTAATTTACTCATAAAATTATACCAGAAATTTAAAGACACTTTTACAATAGAAAAAAAAAAGTGTAATATTATTACTATTCCCAAGCAGACTGGATATTTTAAAATAAGAAATATGACTACTCTCAATGTTCTTTCACAAATACAAATGCTGAAATATTTTTCTCTCCCCTCCAACTATCACCCAGAACCAACATCACATGGAGAATAAACTTCAATAAATGTAACCTTTGTAGAAGACATAGCAAATGACTATTTATATCCAACATTCATAATTTCAAATTATAGATTATTATCTGGTAGAAAAACTATAGTGGACATTGGGATGAGTCAGTTTCAGGAAGTGAAATGATATGTCACTGATTACATTTAATTTAAAAGCAAATTCTTATTTCTGTTCATCTTTAACACTTGCTTGGTCTTAGAATATTCTGAACATATTAGTACTAGCTCTCAACTCTCTTAGATTAGATAGCAGTGGGTATAGTGAGATTTGAAGGCCCGCAAGAATATATTCCAAAGTAACTTTCTTAATCTATTTTGAGCAACATAATTTCTGCTGAAATGCAAATTATTTAATTAGATCAACTCTTATCACCTTAGCAGGTCTTTGAGTGACTAGGGCTAAAGACAATAAAAACCTTTAAGCAAGGCATACGTTTCCATCATGAGGCTGATTAAAAAAAAAAGGTACATGGTCTAAGAATTTAATTCGAGTAATCAACAGTTTCACAATGATAAAGCAGAAACTAACACACCATTGTAAAGCAATTATACTCCAATAAAGATGTTTAAAAAAACAACAACAAAAAAACAGTTTCACAATGAGTCTGTCTCACACTTCTGGGCCTAGACCAATTCCCTCAGCAGTAGAAGTAGTTGCTACCAGTATAGATGCGAAGAGAGTAAATTAAATACACAGAAAAGTTTACCTCTTTAAACAAACACTCTGGTGACTTTCTGCACTAAGATTACAAACAAACCTTGTCACTATGTTAATTAATTGATAACATTTGTCTTCACTGAGTTATTGCTATTGGCCTGGAAATTGGGGAAAAAACCAACAAAAAAAACGAACAAAAAACCAAAAAAACCCTACCTTAGCCCTAGGTCCAGCTCTGTATATAAGTAACTGTGCAATTTTAGAAGAGTTATCTAATCCTTATAAGCTTCAGTTTCCTTTTCTGCAAAACAAGAGCCTTGACTGGTTGATCATTAGTACCTTTGCATATTTAACATGCAAGTGGAATTTAAGAATATTGTCTTTACTAAAAGGATAAAAATATTCTAAGGAGATATTAATAACAACTAATCACATATGGCAAAGACCTTAATGAGTTCATCTGTAATTCTTACTTGCTGTGAACCATAAGCCTTTTAAAATAGGAATGAAAAAAGAAGTCTCTGTATGCTTTTAAAAAAATAATCATTTTTATAGTAACTAAAATTTTAATATTTAATGTGTTAAGGAAAAAAACCCACAAAGCTTCCAACTAGTGTTATGGATATGTATACACTGACACAGTCCAAAATTTCCAGACACTAAAATCACCAGTCTGGATTTTTATGTTCATCAAAGAGGGCAATGAGTGAACTTTAGTTATTCTACTCTTGTTTTCACTGCTAGAGTCAGCCATATAGACCTATGCAAAAGACCACGTTAACTTAGACATGCAACACTCATTGATAAAGCACTGGAGGTGTGAATCAAAGCAAAGGTTGCGCTGGAAAAAGTCAAACAGGCAAAGAAGACTTTATTCAAGGCTATTGAAATAAGAGGTAAAGGCCAGAACTGAGTCTGAGCTCAACTCCACTGAAACAAAAGGGTAGAGAGTTTTAAGAACTGGGGTGGGGAGATCATAGGCCATCTGTGCTTACTAGTGGTAACATTAGTATACATTCTATCTTCATGACAGTGGGTAGTTTTATGACTTGGAGCAAGATATAGGGCTGTTATCTCACGTGATTACAGCAAGTATTTCAAAGAGATGCTCTCAGGTCCTTAAGAAAGACATTAATGAATTATAAAACTGGAAAGAATTTTAAAAAAACAAAGATTGATATCTCAAAGGGATAGAGAAAGAATTTACAAGTTTTCAAAAGTAAACGCTCTTTTGGAGTTCAGGGGCCTAGAGTTAGAAAAAAGTCTGTCTGTAATTTAGTCAAACCGAGGATAATGTTAAGGCCATCTTGGTTGGGTGACATTGATTTAGCAGAAAAATTAGTATTTTAGAATCTATCAAGCTAGAGCAGCAGGTTCTTACTATATTTTCTTAGCTATATTTTCTGAAAATAGGATTTGACTCATGAGGCATCAATAATTATTTTTAAATGAGCATAGCTGCATTTGTACTTCATCTTGTACTTTTAATGTATCCACTTTCATTATGTGTACACTTTCACTTTTTTCTTCTCTCATAATAACAAAGGAGGGTTAAGTAAATTAGAAACATTAATCCCATTAGTTTACAAATGAGAGTGATGGGATAAAAGAAGCCAACCCATTGGTTTAAGCCACACATTCCTAACAGAATGAGACTATTAGCTGACCTTTGAACAATACAGGGGTTATAGCTGCTGACCCTCCACAGTCAAACATTTGCAAATAACTTTACAGTCTGCCCTCTGTATCTGTGGATCCACATCCTAGAAGTCAACCAACCAATTGTGTAATACTGTAGTATGTATTTAGTAAAAAAAAAAATTGTGTATGAGTGAACCTGGGCACTTAAAACCCATGTTTTTCAAGGGTCAACTGTATAAGCCATGACTCATCCCTCATGAGTATAAAGGGCTACCCAATGTGGCCTATTGCTTCAAAATCATGGGTTGCATGTTACTGTGAATGTGTGTGATGTATATAAGCAAAAGATGCAAATGATACCTATTTCTAACTGGTAAGAAAATAAATCTTTCCCAAGAAATATGACATCAGAAAACTTAAAGACAAAATGCCTTCAGTTAACTATTTATTTTGTGGAGGCAACATTTTTTGCCTTACTTTTCAAGATAGTGTGGTCACTGTAAGAGAAAAATACATTGTTTTTTAAGATATAAAAAACAATTTATTTTTAAATATCATTCTTTGCCCATAACATGATGGGAAATACTATTACCTGTTTGACTGAAAAGAAAAAGCTCCTGTTCACCTAGCTAATCAATGACAGCACAGAAGTTTCTTCACTTTGAAGATATATTTTGTTTTCCTCTTTTCTATCTGAATACCTTTGATCACCAGCAGAGAGTTTTATTGCATTTTATTTGCAAAATATTCAAATTTTCTTTTTTAAAAATTAATTCACTTTGATCAGTTAAATATTTTGAACAATGAAACTGCTCTGCTACCAAACCCTTTCTTGTCCTGCTTATGTTCTCAGTATTTGGGATGGCTGAGAAAAGAAGTAATGATGAAGTTATATATGACTAGAGGTTGAACAGAAAGGCAGATAAGAGCACCTTCATATTCTTCCTCATAACAGGACTATAAACTGTAGATCACCCTAAAGAGAAATGCTGGTTGTGCTAGAGAGGATCTGTCAGTATAATACACAGAAGTTCTATAAACTTCCTGGTCACTGGCAGTTTAACTTATTCCAGGTTTGAAAATCTCTAGCTCCAGTGACAGACAGCTCCATCTCTCTTTGAGGAGAAATCAAAGTTGTGAAATGTGAACAAACAACTGACAACATAAAATTCATTTTACTAGCACTTGAAATAATATATTTATGGATAATGTAAGTGTTATGAACTTTTGATATACCAATGGTGGGACTACTAAACAATAGAAATAGAAAAATGAAAACCAAATGGTTTTATTTTAGGAAAAAATTCCCTGGAAATGCAACTTTTGTAGATTTTTTCTTCTACAATAAATCCTGGAGTGTTATATCCTTTCTAGAGGGTTTCTAAAATGAAAGCAATACTTTTGATGTTATGATTGTGTCATAATTATATAAGTTTTCTGAATCTTACTCAACTTCGTATGAAGGCATCTATGAACAAAAAATGTTAACTTGGCATTTAAGACTGTTCTTTCACCAGATAAACTGAGAAACCAATTTATAAAATAATGTGGAGGATATAGCGTCATATTTATAAAATGAGTAGTTTGGATGCACTCCTATATATTTTTCCAGATTATGAAAAATTTCACAGTTTTAGATAACAAATAGCAGGGTCAATTGACATTAACTTGTGATCCATGCAGCCTGAGCTGATTCCCTGCTGATAAACATTGTTCCAAGTAACAGCAATATTTGAGAAGGGTAGCCTACATACTGTGTTTGTATCAACTGAAACTACCTATGATAGTTCGTCAATACAGTTCAATAGGAAAGCTGAGATGGAAGGATTCCAATAATTACATGGTTGAGTCAAACAAAATGAAGAAATCACTTTTGTTTCTAAAAAATAAAACAGAGATGGAGAGAGGGAGAAGGGAGGGGAATGCTTATCTATATGATCCAGCTTGCTTTCACATTCTTCTAAAATCACTGTTTGTTCAACATTTTCACCATTCTATCTTTGCTTGTCTGGGGTGAATTTTTTATGCTAATTTTTTGTTTGATACAATAAGAATTATATTAATACTGCATTTATTTTTGGACTTATAATCAACGTATGTTTATAACATATCTAATGTTGAAATGCTTCCCAAGTGCTAAAACAGTCTATATTAGGTTAAGCAATATTCTTCTCTACTGAATACAAGGAAATAAAAAAATGTAGCCATTTCACTAGCTATGTGAAACTTAAATATTAAATGATACTTACAAGTTATAGCATCTAACCAACTAATTTTTATGGTGATTACAATTTTGTTCATTCCATTTTTTTTCTTTAAAATTAGATAATATAACAATTTTAACATAATTATTATGTATTTTTACTATACAAATTTTATTTTTATTACTCAAAATATATTCATGTTTACTCAAGAAACAAAGATCATTTCTCTTCTCCTTATTCCCACACAAGAACAGTCCTAAAGAAACCTCCTTAAAAGTCCCCTAGAAAAACTATGTTTATTCTGTCAGCAAATTATGAACTATTTGAAGCACATATATGGAAAAGGAAAAGGAAGCAAATAAGGCAGATTTGTAGATTTTGTAAATAACAATTTTCATAAAATGTGTCATACATTTTATTTAACTGTGACACCCATATTCTGATATATGACTCAGAGAAACTTTTAATAAAAGACATCAGAATTTGTTTGAGTAGAATCTAAAATTCTCAGAACGTTTTTGATAGCTTTGTATGTTATCAATAACACCTGAAAGTTAAAAAACTTATTTTTACAAAATTGCACAAGCATTCTGAGTCATTTGCTTTTTAAAAGTTAAATATATATTCTTATTTATTCATTTAAATTTAATTATTTAGTTAATTTCTATTATCTTCTAAAATTTCTGCTAATTTTTGTGGACTAATAAGAGTAGGTAGAGTTGGGGTGATGCAGGGTCATGACTGGCATAACCATATATTAAAAGGCAACAGGAGAGGAAGTCAATGAGTTATTCAACAATTTTATTGGTTGGCTTATAGAAAGGAGTTGGATGGAAGAAGTAAAAGATGTTGGGCAGTGGCTGAAGGAGGATGCTGCTAAAGAGGCTCTCTCACAGGCTATATAAGCCATGTCAGAGTGGAATTTATCTTAAAAGCAATGGAAAAACCACTGAAGTGTTAAGCAAGTGAGATATCTGCTTATATCTTATATATCAAAAATCATCATACTGGCTGCAGCATAGAGAATGGATTTATGGAAGCAAAAAGAAAAGTGTGGAGGCTTCTTTAATTCGGGGGAGATATTATAATTGTCTGATAACAGTGGCCTGAAAGTAAACTTGAAAGAGGGGTATTTAGAAAATAGGATTAATGGTATCTAGTGAGACATTATATGTGAGGGTTAAGAAAAGACAAAGTCAACAATTATTTTATCTTTCACTAAGATATGCAAGTTCAGAAATGGGTTCAGATTTGAAAGAGAAAGATGATAACATCAAAAGGGACCTACTGTATTCCTGGTGGGCCCCTTAAACTAAGCAATTAGGCATGGATTAAAATCACAAGCAATCTGGAATAGAAATAAAGGTTTTGAAACAAACACCGTATGGCTACTGAAAAAAGAAATGAATGGTCAGGGAAAATATATTTTAAAAATGTGACTGAAGTTGTAATGTCTCCTCTTTCATTTCTGAGTTTAGGTACTTGAGTCTTCTCTCTTTTCTCCTCAGTTGTCTAGTTAAGAACTTGCCAATTTTGTTGATCTTTCATAAAAACCAACTCTTAGTTTTGTTGATTTTTTTCTTATTGTTTTTGCATTCTCTATTTCCATTATTTCTGCTCTAATCTCTATTATTTCCTTCCTTCTGCTAACTTTGGGCTTTTAGTTTTTTCTTTTTCTTTTCTTTAGTTCCCTGACAAGTGAAGTTAGGTTGTTGATTTGAGTTTTTTTTTCATTTTTAATATCTTACGATATGTTGTATTTGTCTATATATTTACCTTTACTGGCGAGCTTTATATTTGCACATGCTTTCATGTAAATGTCTAGCATCCTTTCATTTCAGGACTCCCTTTAGCATGTTTTATAAGGTAGGCCTGGTGGTGATGAGCTTTCTCAGCTTTTGTTTATCTGGGAAAGTCGTTAGTTCTCCTTAATTTTTTTTTTCCATTTTTAATTGCTGTAATATGCAAATAACATTAAATCTATTATCTTTACCATTTTTAAGTGTACAGTTTAGTGGCATTAAGTACATTAATATTGTTGTGTAACCATCTCCAGAATTCTTTTCATCCTGCAAAATGGAAACTCTATAGCCATATATAAAAACTCCCCACACCCTTTTTCCCCCAGCTCCTGGCAACCACCATTCTAATTTCTGTCCCTATGATTTTGACTACTCTGAGTACCTCATATAAAGGGAATTATAATTATTTGTTCTTTTGTAACTGGCTTATTTCACTTAGCATAACGTCCTCAAAGTTCATGTTGTAGCATATGTCAGAATTTCCTTCCTTTTTAAGGTTCAGTAATATTCCATAGTATCTATATACCATATTTTGCTTATCCATTCATCTGTCATGGACACTTAGGTTTCTTCCACGTTTTAGCTACTGAGAATAATGATACTATGAACATGGGTGTACAAATATCTCTTCTAAACCATGCTTTGAATTCTTTAGAGTATAGAAGTAGAATTGCTGGATTTTATGGAAATTCTATTTTTAATTCTTTGAGGAATCACCATATTGTTTCCACAGTAGCTGTACTTTTTTACATCCTCACCAAGAGTGCACAAGGATTCCAATTTCTACATATCCTCAACAATACTTGTTATTTTCTGATTAGCCAGTCTAATGAGTATAAAGTGGTATCTCATAGCAGTTTTGATTTGCATTTCACTAATGATTAGTGATGTTGAGCATTTTTTCACGTGCTTATTGGATATTTGTATATCTTCTTTGAAAAAAATTCTATTGCAGTCTTGTGCCCATTTTTGAATCAGTTTATTTTTAGTTGTTGTTGTTGAGTTTTAGGAGTTCTCTATATATCTGGATATTAATCTCTAACCAGAAGTGATTTTCAAATATTATCTCTCATTCTGTGGATTGCCTTCTTACTCTCCTGATAGAGAAGTGTGTTTTGATGCATAAAATTTTTATAATCTATTGAGACTTAATTTGTGGCCTAACATATGGTCTATTCTGGGAAATGTTCCAAATATATTTGAGATGAATGTGTTCTGTTGTTGTTAGGTAGAGTGTTTTGTATATGTCTGTTAGATCTTTTAGTTTATTTTACTGTGCAGGTCCTTTATTCCCTTACTTATCTTTTGTTTGATTGTTCTATCAGTCACTGAGAGTATGGTATTGAAGTCTACAACTATTATTGTTGAACTCCTTTCAATTCTGTCAATTTTTGCTTCATATATTTTGATGGTCTGTTGTTAGTTGTGTGAAAGTTTATAATTTTTATATATCTTATTGCTGTATTGAACTTTTCATTAATATATAATGTCTTCCTTTATCTCTTGTAAGCTTTTTTTGATTCAAAGTCTGCTTTGTCTGACATTAATATAGCCACACCTGCTCTTTTTTCGGCTACCATTTGCATGGAATGTCCATTTCCATCCTTTAATTTTCAATCTATTTGTGTCTTTGGATCTAACATGACTCTCTTGTAGACAGCATATAGTTGTATCATGGTTTTTGTCCATTCTGCCAATCTCTGTCTTTTTATTGGAAATATTAATCCATTTAAATTTTTTATTAGTCAGTTTGGGTTGCTATAATAAAATACCGTAGACAAGGTGACTAAACAATAATTTACTTCTCATAGTTCTGGAGGCTGGTAAATCCACACGCAAAGTGCTGATTGATTCATTTCCTGGTCCCTTTCCCTGCCTTGCAGAAGGCTGACTTCTTGCTGTGTTCTCACATGGTGGAGAGAGAGAAAGCAAGCTCTCTGGTCTCTACTTATAAGAGCACTAATTCTATCATGAGGCCCCAACCTTCACCATCTCATCTAAAACTAAGTACCTCCCAAAGGTTCTACCTCCAAATACTATTACATTGAGGGTTAAGGCTTTAACATATGAATTTGGAGGGGACATAAACATTCAGTCCATAACCCATTTAAAGTAATTACTGTTAAGGAGGGAGTTAATTCTATTATTTTTCTATTTCTTTTCTATATGTTTTATATGTTTTCGTCCCTTATTTCCTACATTACTGCTTTCTTTTGTATTTAGTTGATTGTTTTAGTAAAATGTCTACATTATTTATTTATTTTTTTGTGTGGGTATATGCTTTAGCTATGTTCTTTGTAGTTACCACAGGGATGATATATAACATCTTAAAGCTATAACACTCTAATTTGAATTTATACCAGCTTAACATTAATAACATATAAAAATGCTGCTCCTTTAACAACCCTGTCTCACCCCTTTTGGTTGTTGATGTAACAGAATTACATCTTTGTACATTGTGTGTCTAAAATCATAATGCATTTTTATGTATTAGTTTTAAAAAATCTTATAGAAAACAAAAAGTGGAGTTAAATGCCATTGCTGTATCAGTACTAGACTTCATAACTGCCTATGTATTTACCTTTACTGAGATCTTTATTTCTTCATACGGCTTTGAATTATTGTCTAATGTATTTTCACTTCAACCTGCATGACCATGACTCTCTTTACCATTTCTTGCAGGAAATGTCTAGTGGTGACAAACTCCCTTGGCTTTTGTTTATCTGGGAATGTCTTAATTTCCCCCTCACTTTTGAAGGCAGTTTTACCAGATAAAAGATTCTTGGTTCACAATTTTTTAAAAAAAACTTTAGCACTTTGAATATATGAGCCCACTACCTTCCAGCCTCCAGTGTTTCTTATGAGAAATCTGCTCATAATCTTGTTAAGGATCCTTTGTATGTGATAAATAGCCTCTCTCTTGCAGCTTTAAAAATTCCCTTTTTATCTTTGGCTTTCAACCTTTTGATAATGTGTCTCAGTGTGGGTATCTGAGCTCATTCTACTTGGACTTTGTTGAGCATCTTGGGTGTTTATATTCACGTCCTTCATCAAATGTGTGAAATTTTCAGCCATTATTCCTTCAAATATTTTTGCTGCCTTTTTCCTTCTGCCTTCTCTTTCTGGTAATCCCACAATATGTAAATTGGTCTGCTCACCCTGTCTTCTATAAGCTGTGTGCAAGTTGCTCCAGAAATACATGCAAAGCTGTTTGCCATGGGGCTGAGGGGTGGGAGATAAACAGCTACTAATGAGATAAGAGCTGAACTGTCTAAAATTAACCACCAATTACTATTCATGTCTTCCCCTAGAAGTTTCAAGCCTTCAATAGACTCCAGAATTCCAAAATTGTTACCATCAGACAGATTCTGCCAGTTCAATTTCTTTCTAGGTGGGGAGACGGAATTTTGGTGTTTCTTACTCAGCTATCTTTACAGAATCCCTTCTTCTTCATTTTTGAAGGACAATTTTGACAGATACAGTATTCTTGGTTTGCAATTTTCTTTTCTTTCAGCACTTTGAATATATCATTCTAATCCCTTCAGGTTTCTAAGGTTTCTGCTGAGAAATCTTCTCATAATAATGGAGATCCTTTGGGCATGATGTCACTTTTCTCTTGCTGCTTTCAAGGTTTTCTCTCTGTCTTTGACTTCTGATAGTTTGATTATAATGTGTCTTGGTCTGGGTTTCTTTGGGTTCATCCTCATTGGGACTTTTGAATATCTTCAATTTGAATGTCAATTTCCATCCATGGATTTGCAAAGTTTTGGCCATTACCTCTCCAAGCAAGCTTTCTGCCCCTTTCTCTCTTCTTCTTCTGGAACTCCCATAATGTGTTTTTGTTTGTTTGTTTGTTTTTGCGGTGCTCGGGCATCTCACTGTTGTGGCCTCTCCCGTTGCGGAGCACAGGCTCCAGATGAGAAGGCTCAGTGGCCATGGCTCACGGGCCTAGCCGCTCCATGGCATGTGGGATCCTCCCGGACCGGGGCACGAACCCATGTCCCCTGCATCGGCAGGCGAACTCCCAACCACTGCGCCATCAGGGAAGCCCTTGGTTAATTTTTAAATATGCTATTCTTAGGAAATAAAGGCCTGGCTTGCATTTTCAAATAAATTAAGAAAAACAAGTTGTAGTTCCCTTGTTATTTACCATAAACATATTTTTTATTATCTAACTACCTCAGATTCTTTCTCCCTCTTGTTCATATTACTATTAACAAAATAGATTAGAAAAATTAACTTTCAACATGTGGTTACAGAGGTACTCTCTGTGGCTATTGTTATACATTAGGCATATTAAGCAATGCAGTATTAATCAGATTCTACTATTTTGATAGTTATTTTTGTGTGTCAACTTGACTTGGGATAAGTCAAGATGCCCAGTTTATTGGTATGCTTGTGAGGGTGTTTCTGGAAGAGATTAGCATTTAAATTAGTAGAGTAAGTAAAGATCCTTCTCATTAATGTCGGTGGGCATAATCCAATCCACTGGAGACCAAATAGAACAAAAAGGTGGAGAAAGGGTAAATTTGTTCTCTCTGTCTGAATTGGAACATCCGTCTTTTCCCTGCCCTTGAACATTTGTGTTACTGTTTTCCAAGTCTGGACTCAGAATGTGACTTTCGCCATCTCCCCACTTCCTCCTCCTCCTTCATTCTTAAGCCTTTAGGTGTGGATGGGATCATACACCATTAGCAACCCTGATTCTCAGACTTCCAAATCTGGATAGAATTACACCACCATCTTTCCTGATTCTTCAGCTTGCAGACATCAGACTGTGGGACTTCTAAGCTGCCATAAATACATGAGCCAACTCCTATAATAAATTCCTTCAATACATATATTGCTATTGATTCTCTTTCTCTAGACAACTCTAATAAAACTGGACTATTAAATCAAAGTTTTGGTTTTCTTTTTTCTTTTTTAAATTAAGCCTTATGACAGATGTCTTGATTGGAATAACTCCCATTTGTGGGGCTCTTATAGTGGATATTTTTGGTTGACTGTGTAGCATTTATTTCCCCTTCTCTTCTTACTAATATTAGATGCTGAATTTTGTTCAGATGTCTACTACTGTCCAACATAGCTCATGTAGCAGTGGAGGCTGCTAAAATCTAAATGATTTTAGCTCTAAAAGTCAGCCTGTATCTCAGAATCATGCCAAGTCCCTTTTTAATGATTGCTTAGGATCTGGCACATGATACAATTCAGACTGGTGAGAAAGAGTCTTGGTTGTTGTCTCTGGGAAATTTCTTCCTTTCTCTTCTGAGAAACCATCTGGAAGCATTCCACATTTTCTGCTTCTTGTACTATTATACGAGATTTGAGGCCTAGCCATCCTGCAGGCATCTATCTTGGTTCCAGCCCAGCTCTAAAGAGATTTACTTTGAGAGTTTTGAGAATAAGTTGAAAGTTCTATAGTGACTCCTACCCTTAAGCCTCTAGTTACTAGAGTAACTAAATGGTGTTATTATTTAAGCCCATCTATGTGTTTGTCGGTTTAATATTTGTAGCTGTAAGCATCTTTTATCTGTATTTTCCCTGCTAATTTTAATACAGTAGAATCTATTAAAATTTAAATTACTGATATTCTCAGCAAAAATAAAACAAAATATTTATATTTGATGTTGCATGTAATACCCACCAACACATACGCGTTATTTTCTTTTTCAGTATTTCTTATAGTAAGTTGTAGTTGTCAGTATGAATGGCAGTTTTTCAGCTAGTACTTATGACGAAGAGAAAAAGGAAAGAAAAGTATTGTTTATAGGAATGGTACCAATTCAACAACCAGGAAGGGATGTAAGGAATGCAAGAAATAGAACATAATCCACATAATTTGCAATTCTGTTCCAAACATCATATGAACTAGTCATATCTCTCTCAGAGTAGAGAGTTTCCCCATGGTGAAATCTGGAACTAAAACAATTATGGAGAATTTACTTTAAAAAATATTACTTAAGATATCTGATTCGACAAACTGGAAATTTGTAGTGTTATCCTGATTGTCCAAATGAACACAACCTTCATTTGTTATCCTCACAGGAAAATAGGTTTAATTAGGACACACACACAAACACATATACAATCTTTGGTAAAAATCATTGTAGTAGGCTGTATATAGTTCCCAAAGATGTCCAGGTTCTAAATCCTTAGAATCTGTGAGTATCACCTTATATGGCAAAAGTGACTTTGCATATGTGGTTTAGTTAAGGATTTTGAGAGGGACATATTATCCAAGATTATTCTGGTGGACCCTAAATGTAATCATAAGGGGCCTCATAAGAGGGAAGCAGAAGGAGATTTAACTGCAAAAGAGAAATTAGGAGATGTGATTATGAAAGTAAGTTATTGGAGGAAGAAACCATGAACCGAGGAATGGTGGTGGCCACCAGAAGGTAGAAAAGGCAAAGAAAAAAGATTCTCCCCTAAGCCTCCAAAAGGAACCTGCCCTGCCAACACTGACTTTAGCCCAACAAAACTGATTTTGGACCTCCAGTCTTCAGAACTGTATGAAAATAAATTTGTTTTTAAATAAATTACCAAATAAATTCATTGCAATTTGTTACAGCAGCTACAGAAAACTAATATAACCACCTAAGCTTTTCTCCTTAAGATAGAAAATAAATGGATTTAGCTGAATACTTTAAAGAGGAAAGAAAAGTCATGTTAACTGTAAGGAAACCTAGTAAAGAGATACTGCAAAGGCAAGAAAATTAGAGGCATTAGAGAAAGTTTACCAAGTGGTCTATTACTTTGTTTTTAGGTTCCTTATTTTCTTGTAGGATACATCATCTTAGTCTTAGAGGTACATTGTGTTTTTCGAAACCTTCCTTTCATAGTCCCTTCTTCTCTCAGTCTTGAGACTCTATCCAGGTTTCACATGACTGGAACTAATGGCCATAATCTACTCACTAATTATTGAACATAATCTGTCTGCTAAAGGCTTGACCTTCATTTATTTTAATGGAACACATAAGTTTTGCTTGGCTATCTAAATCATTTTTATTTTTGCCATATAGAGAAAATTAAAATGTAACTGATACACCCTTAGGATATTGCAAATTTACATTTTGAAAATACGGCTTATAGATTCCAAAACAATTCTGATGTGAAGCACCAAGTGATCCTGTAGAGACACTCCTGTTCTGGAATCATTGAAGAGAGATGGTTGGATGGTAGCTTCAGCTCACCTCTTCCCACCATCCAAACAAGACTCTGTTTTAACTTGTACATATTGCTCTTAATACTTGCAATTTCATTTTTGCAAAGAGTTTTTCAGCTCACCAAGTTTGAAATAATATGTTAGATTGATATCAGCACTCTCCTGCATAATATCCAGAAGAAACCACTATATTATTTGGTTTTTATTATGCAAGTGTTTAACTTAAAATAAAAACACTATTGTTAAGGACATTATTTCTTGCATAGTGGCTTTTAACTTCAAGAAAAATCAGCCTGGATCCACCTTCTACCGAACACAAGGAAAAATGGAAAAAAACAATTTCTTCTTTCTCTGGATAGATTCTCATATTCTATTCTAAAGCCAAATTTACATCCATCTGGGGCAGTTTGTTAGGATATCTCTCCCTTACGATTTTTGATTACTGAGCCATTGTACCCTCTCCATGCTTGGTGACTCACACCTTCAGGACTGCAAACAAAATTGTTCACAGCATGGTTTGATTTAGTGAAGTGTCATGCTTAGAACGGGGAGGATGACTTTAGGCAAAACTGGGTTTAATTTTAAGTATCTGACCTTGAGCAATTTTTAAAAGTATCTTTCTGCCTCAATTTCCTCATCTGTAAACAGGGAAATTAGTTCCTATGTTTTCAGGTTGTGTGTATAGTAATTGTCTAACACCAAGTTAAGTGTTGCATAAATTACAGCCGTTAATACTCAGCTACACAATAACAAATATTCAGCTATTTTGTTTGGTTTCGTCTTAGAAATAGCACACATGTTATTTTTTCCCAACAAGTTGCTCACTTTTTCAAAACATGCATTGTATTTTTTGAGGAAATAAATGGAAAATTGTGTTTGTTTTTAAAATCTTTTTTTTTTTTAAATGGCCTGAAGCAAATGAACTTTTGGATATACTATGAAAATTATGGAATGAATCCAACTATTCAAATGTAACCAATTTTCTACTTTTGTAACAAAATCTAGAGCCAAATGGAAAGGACAGTCAGTAATAAGTACTAGAGACACAGTTTTTAAGATAATGTTAGAAATATGTTTTAAATTGCCTTAAACCTTAATGTGCTTTTTGAAGTTGGAGTGAGAAGGTTTATGCTAATTAAAAATGCAAGCACCATATTAATTGGTAGCTTCAGGTTGGAAAGAATGCAATAACTGATTCTATTTTCTTCAGAAACATTAAAAGTGAATTTTAAAATTACTTAAAGTAGCAGGATCAGTGAATCGTTTTACTACCAAAACTAATTCCCTCTAATTTTGACTATTTTACTAAAGTCTGGATCTGTAATCTTGCCTCCTTCCTTCCAAATAATGACTGCACCATAATGGGTTATTATTTTAATTAAACTCACTGGGGTAAATTGTGCTGTCGAGAACTTATTCTGAACATCTGTAGAAAACACAGATTATCTTATCCGAATATATGAGAGCAGAATTTGGCCCTTTGTGATTAGAGAGTTATAAATTAGTAGTTTTAAAGAAATGTCAGCTCAAAATTTTTTGTTTTAGCCAGTATGTCTGTAATACTTGGTTTTCTTAATTATTTCAGACCCAACTTTACAACTTGAAAATTGACTTAAACACTACAAAATCCCTAAAATAAAAAATATTGTGTTTGGTCCTGAATTTGTCACTTTGCCTGGCCATAGTAGCCACATTAATCTGGAATGACAAAGACTTTCCTTTGTTTTTATTATATAGAGAAATAGTACAGAATATTTATTAAGTTCTAAGTATTAGATATGATATGTAAAGGACACAGATACTTGCCATTAATGAACATAGAGTCAAGTGAGAAATATCTAGTAAAAGACAAATTATACTCTCTATAGGCCATATATGTGGTATACTTTTAGAGCATTAAAAAAGGAATCATCCTATGTACAACAGAAAATACCTTACAGATTTTGATTAGTGCCAAAAAGTTCTACCAGAAAAATGGTTTTCTGAGAAGATGGAGTTATAAAAGCTTTATACTTTGAGATATTATTTGCTAAAATATTATTTAGTAAATTTAATAAAAATATTAAACAATATTGCAATCATCAGTCTCTAAGCAAGTTTATCAGATTGTTCTTGTGACAGATGAAAGGGAGTGTACTGGAAGGGACTCCACAGATGACTAAATAAGAGCCTGATAGCATCAAAGGTAAACATCATCAGCTGAAATTTAGACTGTACTTGCCAGAGATGAACACTCCTAAAAAATTTCTTTCATTTATTCAAAATAAAGAATTCTCTTAAAAGGAGAAAAGCAAAGATATTGAATTTTGTAACAAATCCACTCAGAAAATAATTATAGCCTCCAAAGACATGCTTGAAATATGCTAGTTCTAAAGAAAGTACACTGAATATTGGTTGAATTAAATTTTTTACAGTATTATTTTCACAAGTACTGTAATTTATAAATTACTGATATATACAGATCATTCTGGTCCTTTTAAGAAATAAAAGAAATAAAACATCCCATTAATTCTGAAACAAAATTCACTGAGACAAAAGTATTCCCCTATAGCAACTATATTGAGACTGAAATGGTCATATCCCTCAGTGTATTGTTCATTTATATGTAAACTTTATGAAGACATATTATTCCCTCTTGATTTTTTAAAGAAATGCACGAGATGAGATTAATGCCCAGAGTAGTACAAAAATATCACCTACCAACCAGTGCAGGGATGCTCTTGGAGCAAGGCTGACAGAGACTGGCTGACTGATGACAGAGAACGTTTACCAAGTTGTGAGGCAGGAGCTCATAACTAATCCAGCTGCAGAGGGTACCTTAGAGAATCCCACACCCACAGGGTGGAGCAAATGCAATTATTCTAAAGCAAAATGTTTCCATTCTCTTAGTGAGTTTTCCATTTACACTCAGTGATTTATTTACAAATGGAATTTAATCACTCTTATGTAAATTGTGATTATTTGTACATACCCTGAAGGGGAAAAATGTGTTTTATTTTATTGCTATCAAAACCAGCCTGTGGATGCTGTTCACTACATGTACAGATTACAAAGGTAATTTTGTTTGTGGACCAAAAAGAGAAAGCACTAAGAAAGAATTTCAACCTCTCCAGATGATCTCCAAATTAAAGGTTTATATTGTCCCAATTATCAATGGTGTGCTGTCCAGAGGGAGGGCAGGAACTTAAAGAAGACAGGCTGATGGATTGCCACTACAGAACGGCAACAAAGCCTTAATAAAAAGGAGGATATCTCCCCCAAGTATCAATAGACTTTATCTACAAAGGATCTACATATCACCCCAGGTCTCTGGATAAATTTGAGAGGATAAGTTTAAAGAGCAAAAGTTGTGTGAAAAATCCAATCAAGTGAGAATTTCCTGGTTATCTTTGTATTTTATGCAATTATGTGTACTACAGGATCTTCAAGTCTCTTTTCACTCAAAAAATATATTTTAAAATAGTTTTATTTATTAGTCAGGGGAGGGGTCAGAGCTTGAGCCAAGATCTCCTCATTTGTAGCCCCAGTGCCCTTTCCCTACACAGTCTTGAAACCCGAGATTCTCACAGAGACACAGACATATATGAGCTGTAATGCTGTAGGGTAGGACATCATTTTTATTGTTCAACATTCACTAGGGGAACAGGATTTTATTTCTACTAAAACGTTTGAAATGACCAGTTAAGAAATTACTTATCCACTCCCTGTTTATTCTGATGATGATTTAGTTAAGAAATATATTGTATTAGGTCCTATGTTCCAACTGCCTTGAAGTCACCAACCCAGTGAATTGGATGACTAATCAAACACTGAAATCTTAAGCTTATATAACTCAAAGAAGAACTAAAATCAAATGAACTCTAAAAATGATATCCTCCTCTTACTGGCTATTTTAAATTAAGAAGCTTGAAGCATTTTTCACAGCAATAGTCAAAACACCCTCTCACCTCACCCACTATCTTCTTATAACCTGTTAAAATAACACTGTCTGCAATTACGGCATCATTTGTTATGCATGATATAATAGACTGCAAATGTAAAGAGGTATTATCATTACTTTTGTCCTTTGTTGTTTCAGGCCAGAATATTGCATACTTCTTTACTTTGACATTTATTGCTTTTAGATTGGTATAGAATGGTTTGTGTTGCTCATTATCTTGAATGATGATAATATTAGAGGTTGGGAGTCTGTGTCCTCTGTTAAGTAAAGACTTTGTATAATTTAACAAAGGTTATTACTGGACAATTACCCAGAATACAGTTCAAGTCTAATAAAGTATAGTCATATCCAGTCTTAAAGAGAATATTTAGTATGGTTTCTAGGAAATTGGATCAGGTGGTATTCATACATATTTTTTGCTGTTACTTTTCACAAGTTTGCCCTGACTGTTTCATAGTGACACAATTTGCCTGTAATAGTAGATGAAATAAAATGTAAAATTATAAGGTTCAGAATTATGAAGTTTTATCTTATTCAGTATAATACATATATATATATATATATATATATATATATATATATATATATATATATATAGAGAGAGAGACAGAGAGAGAGAGAGAGAGAGAGAGAGCAAGCGAAATTTTAGTCTCTTACAGTACTAGAAACCAATGTCTTAACTCTCTCTACTGACATTGTTCTGTGTGAGGAATCTCAAAGTCCTTCATAGCTGTAACCGAACATTTCACAAAATTCAAGAAAGGACTTGGGTCAGAAAGAAAGATACTTTTTCTACAGGGAGCTCAACTGGTCATATCTATCAAAAAAGGTATGTTTCTATATAGTATTGACAAATAATGTATGAAGAGAAATAAGAAGAGCTAAATCTCTGACTCTGAAAGTAATCAATAACTTCAGTATTAGGGATTCAAGAGAAAACACTAATTTGAAATGTGATACATATTAAAATATGTTGGCCAGTGGTCTGGCATGGGGTTAGCCACCTGTTTTTTAATAGTCTAAGTTGGTCAAGTGGGGCACAATATTTCCATGGATTTGACCCAAATGTTACTATTTTTTTAGTAGGTTAGAAGGTAGTTTAAACATGGATTCCATTTTAGTCTACATAGGAATATGAAGAACTTGGAGAAACATCAAGCCAAAACTTCTGGAAGCAAGGCTGGCATGCATGGTGGCTCTTTTTTTTTTTTTTTTTTTTTTGCGGTACGCGGCCCTCTCACTGTTGTGGCCTCTCCCGTTGCGGAGCACAGGCTCCAGAGGCGCAGGCTCAGCGGCCATGGCTCACGGGCCCAGCCGCTCCGCGGCATGTGGGATCTTCCAGGACCGGGGCACGAACCCGCATCCCCTGCATCGGCAGGCGGACTCTCAACCACTGCGTGCATGGTGGCTCTTAACACACTAGGACTCTTGGGCAAAAGTTGTCAAGAGAAATAAAATTTGCAATCTTTGACAAGCCAAAAATCTTATATTTGTAAGATTATATTCTTTTAGTAGAACATTACCCATTTGGGATGCTATATTTGTTAATTTATAGATATTTCATTTAAATTGCTATTTCTAGTTCATTAGTGTTTTCTTAAAATCTATACTAAAATATATTATACATGTTGCTATTGTTAAAATAGAAATGTTTTTATATCCTATTAAGACAATTTGATACATACAATACTTCAGTGCAGTAGCTTATTCTGATGTATATTATGTCCTCTCTGCTAATTGTAAGTTGCATAAGAGAAAAAATATGTCTGTTTATTCATCAGTGTATTCCCAATGCGTGGTGGCATGGTTAATGCTCAAAAGTAATTGCATGTATATGACAAGAGTCACACAAACCAATAGATAGCCGACAATAAAGTTGTTACAACCAGCTGTTAATCCACAAAATGGCATAATAATCACAGTTATATTTGTCTCTTATGTCCAATATATTCCACGAGATCTTAAAAAATAACTCATGGGATCTAGATTCAAATAACATTAATGAATACCAATGTCTAACACATTTCTCCAGTATACCAGAACAACAATCTTGAAAGAAAAAAAAAATAGCTTGCTTTAACCAATCTTGACTCCTGGTGATTACTGTTTTTGTTTCAAATGCCCATAAACCAGAGCATAATAAATATTTGAGAAATGTGTCTCACCTATTTTAAATTTGTAATTTTTTATTTTACAGAATATAATTAGGTCTATTTTTGAAAACTATACCTGTGCATTTCAAATTATTCTGTAGGATGTTTCATGTACTACAAAAAAATAGTTTGAAGGTAATTACAAGTTAACATCATTCTTGCAAAATCAGGAGATTTTAACTAATTTTAGATCAATTGGCTGCTATCATAAAATCCACTCTACACAATTAATAATTTAGTTATGTTAAGTATTATGTTGTTCTCTATACAAATTAGTCTTAGGTCTCTTCCAGAATAAAAGCTTTCTTGTATTTATATGCTTCCAACACGATTGGTGTGCGCTGAGTGTCCAGGCAGCTCTGAGTAACACCTCTTGGGCCTCAGGTCCTATCAGTCTCCCCTCTCCTCCCTCTGCTCCATCCACAATGCCTTTCCTGCGGTCTCTTGTACATGACAAGCATAGTCATCTCTTGGGGCCACTGCCCTTACTCTGCCCTCTGCCTAGCACAATTTTCTCCCAAATATCCACCTGCTTTGCTGGTGTCTACTGAAACACCATGTTATCAGAGAGGACTCCCTAGTAACCTTCTCTAAAATGCTTAATATTTATCCAGCCTTGTTTTTCTCTTGAATAGTTTTCATCATGTAGCATATGGTACGTTTATTATCTGTTTACTATGTGTTTTTCCTGACTAGAGTAAGAACTCCATGAGGACAGGAGCCTTTGCTGTTTTGTTACTAGTCACTCAATGAATATTTGTTGAATAAATAAGTGGATGAAAAATGAATAAATAAATTAATGCACTGAATGTTTCCAAGATTTCATCAATTTATCCTGGATCTATGTTTAACTGCAAAGTTTAACCACTTTGGCCTCACTGTTGTTGGACACAAGGATACAAGATTTGTAGTCTAGTTACAAAGTAGCAAAAGTGAAGTATTCAGTTTTACTGCTTTTATTCCTTTGGTCATTATTATTTTATATTATCGATGCAAATACCTTGTCTCTAAGATACTGTAGTGCAAAACATGATACACAACTTGTGATTCCTCAGCAGAATTCTTTGTCTATTTCTAATCATATTTGCTGATCATTTCCTGGGTCACATCATAAATGCTATAAGCAGCTTATTTTTCAAAATAACTCAGATTAAATCTCTTTCAAGAAACCACTGAATCCTGATACTAGTAATAACTAACTCAACCTTTTACACAAGCCAGTTTAGTATTATCTGTAAAACAATTAGCAAGAAAATCATAATTAAATTCATTTTGCTAATATAGCATGACTTCAGAAAATTGGAGAACATGGTAGAATTGTGAGTGATCAAACTAAAATGGATTTATTTGAGAGGCTTAAAAGTTACCAAATTTTCCCAGTCATAAGTGGGTTTTATATTGTACACGTAGAACCTTCAACAACACTGACCAATGAATAGACATAACAAAACAAAAACAGAATAATAATTGGAGAGAACAAATATGTGGTTGCCAGAGGGGAGATGGGTGTGGGTGGAGAGAGAAATAGGTGAGGGAGATTAAAAGCTACAAATTTCCAGTTGCAAAATAAATGAGTCATGGGTATGAAACGTACAGTGTGGAGAAAGTAGTCAATAATTATGTAATATCTTTTTATGGTGACATGATAACTACATTTATCATGGTAATCATTTTGAAATGTATAGAAATATCAAATCACTATGCTGTGTAACTGGAACTAACATAGAGTTATAGGTCAAATATACTTCAAAAACAAACAAACATAGAAAAAAAAAAGATGAGATTTGTGGTCACCAGAGGCAGGGGTTGGGGGGAAGCAGGATTGGATAAAGGCAGTCAAAAGGTACAAACTTCCAGTTATAACATAAACCAGTATTAGGGATGTAATGTACAACAGGATAAATCTAATTAACTTTGCAGTATGTTATATATGAAGGTTGTCAAGAGAATAAATCCTAAGAGTTCTCATAACAAGGAAAAAAATTTTTTTCTCTTTCTTTAAGCTTGAATCTATATGACATGATGGATGTTCACTAAACTTACTGTGGTAATCATTTCATGATATGTGTAAGTCATATCATTATGCTGTATACCTTAAGCTTGTATAGTATATGTCAATTATCTCTCAATAAAACTGAAAGAAAAAATATTGACCATTTCTTTGCCATTATATAGATGCAAAGTCTAGTTTATCCTTATCTTACAACTCTTTGATTTTAAAATGATTTTAGTAATATCAAACAGAAATAGTTCAAGTCAAGTAAAAACACTTCCTCTTCATTTCCATTTTTGTTTTATTATTAAATGATTCATAAGACATCAAAAAATATGATCTCTATGGTGAAGAAATAAAAATGCTATTAAAGATATCATTATAGTTTTGTGCATTAAAAACATTTTGCACACATAAAAAGTTGATGGCTTGGGGCTTCCCTGGTGGCGCAGTGGTTGAGCGTCCACCTGCCGATGCAGGGGATACGGGTTCATGCCCCAGTCCGGGAAGATCCCACATGCCGCGGAGCGGCTAGGCCCGTGAGCCATGGCCGCTGAGCCTGTGCGTCCAGAGCCTGTGCTCCACAACGGGAGAGGCCACAACAGTGAGAGGCCCACGTACCACAAAAAAAAAAAAAAAAAGTTGATGGCTTAAGTGTAAATGAATCAGAACAGCTGAAATTATATTTTTCTTCCAGTGTTTAGTAATAAAGGAACACAATAATAGATAAAATACTCATGATTTGAGTAGGTATTCCATTATAATTGGAAACATAATACACATGTTAGTCTGCTTTTCAGCAGAAGATAAATTGTCAAATAAGTCCTTTTCTATGTGTATTTCTCTTTTTAGTGTCTAAAGTAATCTATAAACTTTTTTATAAAATATAATTCAGTTTGAAACTAGGGAATCACCTTCATAAGAAACCACTTTTCATCAAGTTGGCCTTAGGAAATGCCTTATTACTTTATTAAAAGTCTTTATTAACCATATATGTCTCTTAAACATAATGATGCCTCAAACAAGAAAACTGTATTTGATAGTTAGCTAGCAGACTCCTATTTCAGGTAATATTTAAACATGAGGAAGTTTACCTCCACTCATTACAGAGGAAGGTTTAATTCACAGCTAATAATAATTGCATTATGTGCATTTAATCTTCATTTAAAAAATTGTCAGCAATGATTGTATGGAGAGTGTTAATTAAAATTTTAGGTTTATATATCCTCCCCAGTCCATTTATCTTATAAAAATAAATTTCCATTTTGCTTCTTGTTATGGTTGAAAATAATACTGGAAATTTTACTGTGTGTAGTCAGGAAAAATGTGCACCAAGAAGTCCGAATTCACAGAGCACCATTCTCCCCTTCCCCAAACCACCCATCTCAGGAGCATATACTGTATTTACTACTGACTACTGCATAGCTATCTAATCAACTGCTCTAATGCATGTGAGCTCAGCATCAAATTGATATTTACTATAAACTATAAGGATATTAAAAACAGTATGCTTCATAGACAGTAATTAAAAATTGGAATTTCAGGGCTTCCCTGGTGGCGCAGTGGTTGAGAGTCCGCCTGCATCGGGACACGGGTTCGTGCTCCGGTCCGGGAAGATCCCATATGCCACAGAGCAGCTGGGCCCGTGAGCCATGGCCGCTGAGCCTGCGCGTCCGGAGCCTGTGCTCCGCAGTAGGAGAGGCCACAACAGTGAGAGGCCTGCGTACCAAAAAAATAATAATAATAAAATAAAATAAAAGTTGGAATTTCAGAGTCCTGGAAGTTACAAGGTACATGTCTTGTCAAAATTCAAATATTACTTCCATTTGCATGTATAGCTTTCCTTCCTCTTAACCCTATAAGTTTGGTAAGTATAGTCTTGGAAAGAAAAAATTTAAGTAGAGCTTCAAGAACTATACATAATTCCTATTTTTCTCTTTCACCTTTTCACTTGTTAATTAACTACCAGTTCTTTAACTTGGAATAGTTATGGATGCAATCTAGACTATTTCTTTTATTAACGAATAAAATCTTGAACTCTAGCTGAAACATGTGTCAAATAAATCCAATGTCCAAGGAATACCTTGTCTCCCTTCCTGCTCTTTTGTTTCCCTGGAATATTCAACATTCTTAAAGAAAGGAGCAGTTTTTAGTACTGGTTTCCTTAAACCTCAAGTTTCTTGTCCACTCCAGACCTTTGAAATACCATATGAAGCTATAGAAAACTAGAAAGTAAAAAAAAAAAAAAAAAGTAATGCTAGGTAAATAGGAAACAGAACCATTTAGGGAAAGAATGAATAATTCTGACTCAAAAATTATGAAATTAATATTTCCTATTTTTCCTGTGGATCATATAATTATAGATTATTAAAACTAGGGGTTTCAGAAATTTCCTACTTTGACCTTTTCACTTTTGTAAGTGAAGAAATTGAGGAAATTATTTATTTGTTTATTTCCTCATAGCTGTCATTCAAAAATCATTTACTAAATGCATGGTACATGTGTGCTATTGTCTGAAAGCTTGTGCTCCCTCAAAATTAATGTATTGAAATCCTAATGTCCAGTGTGACAGTATTAGTAGCTGAAGTCTTTGGGAGGTGACTAAGTCATGAGGGGGGAGCCCTCATGAATGAGATTAGTGACCTTATAATAGAGATCTCACAGAGCTCCCTAGCCACTTCACCACAGGAGAATACGAGAAGTCTAAAACCCAGAAGAGTGCACTCACCCAACCATGCTGGCACCTGATCTTGGACTGCCAGCCTCCCAAACCGTGAGAAATAAATTTCTGTTGGTTAATAAGCCATTCAGTTTATCTTATTTTGTTGTAGTAGCCCAAACAAACTAAGACAATATGGGACACTGTCCTAGGGACTCAAAATTATATATACACACACACGCACACATACATAGCATCCTCTCGTATCCAAATGCAATTAGCATCATTTAGAAGGAGGCTGTGATGATCAGCTTTTGAGTAAAAATGAATTGGGGCAGTGAAAATGTGTGCACACTGACTGCACACTTCTGAAAATAAGCTGCTTTAACCATAAACTGTACAACATTTCTGATTAGCTCTGACAACAAATTTGTTTTCTCCAGTGTTGTTGCCATTGACCTTCTTTGTTAGGTTCTCTTTGCCCTTGGGATCCAATATTCTCTGACTCTAGGTGCCTTGCTCAGATTCCAGTCTTCCCTACCTCAAAGGCAGTATTCCTGCCAGGCTCACCTTGATTTTCTTCAGAGCTGATTAGACTAGATTGGAGGCCAGGAGACCAGTTGGGAGTCTACTGCAATAAGCACGGTACTAAATGGATGAAGGGTTGAACTGAATCAGTAACAAAGGTCAAAGAGAAGGTGTCAAATGCTGTAGGTGTTAAGAAGAGAGTATGTGTAAACCTAGGACCACCCCCCACCACAGCACACACACACACACATGGGCACTTACAAAGCACTGCTAAATCTTCAGGGGATTAAATTACCTCAACTGCATGGCCACAGAGGCCAGGAATCAAAAGAACATACCATCAGTTTGCTGGCCTACTGTATGCCCTGTGAACTGGTATCCTTAGGAATCAGCAATCTGTAGTTGCTCCTCAGGGCAATAAAACTTTTAGCAAGGGCTCTTGCCCTGAAAAACAGTGAATAAGTCCTTTATGAATAGCTGAAAGCCCCCGGATAACACTCTCTTTTCTCCCTCTGTCACAATTGATGAACCACTCAGAAAATCTGCAGTAAATATTTTTAAAAGAATAATACATTTAGATAATTAAGGGGCTTAGATGGATTTTGAATTAGCAGCTGTAATTATAACCGGCTTGCAGTATAACCAAGTGCTTACAATGTAGTACAAAGGAGACAGGGTCCCAAGGGTCTAAATGGACAGCTATTCAAAAATGTGTGAAATAGTGGTGATTCTAGCCTTGTCTGCTCCCTGCAGATGGTATTAAATGCCTATGCAGTACTTAAGGAGAGCATAATGAGATATAACCCTTTAAACAGGTATCAGTGTGTGAGTGGGCGCTAGGCAAGTACACATTTACAAGTAGAATGAATCTGTCTGCCACTTATTTGATACCATTTGCAGGGATATCAAAAGTGATGGCATTATCCCACAGATGACTTGTTCTGGGCATTGTATCATTTATGTAAAAGAGATGGCACATCTCCCTTAATGGCGTGTCTGGTAGGTGTGGATAGCTTTCAGCCAACCAAAGTTTTACAATAAATTTCAGATGGTCTGCATGTAAAGGACTTGTGTCTCTTGGCAGCCATAATAGAGGCATCTGCTGCTTTAAGTCTGCCTTTTCTTTTCTGTTTTTTTTCATAATCACCATGGTAAGTCTCAATTAACCTATCATAAGAATATTATTATTATTGTTATGGATATGATTATGATTACTAGAAGTTGTCTCTCTGGTCTGTAAATTGGTGATCTTGTTGATTTGATAGTCTGTATTTGTGTAGTAAATCTCATCTTAGCCATCACTCACAGAGCCAAACAAGGTTCAGGGTAGCTACAGAAGCATTTCTAAATAATTAGGGTGGGACTTAAGAAGAATTTACAATATGCTTGTGCTTACAAAGGAAACTTTGGGGTTTTATCTTATTATTATTATTATTATATATAAAGTCTCATCTCTTAAGCACTAAGCAAAGTAACTCTCTCCACAATATCTAACTTCCAGCTGGGTCAGAGAATTGTCACAAGATTTTAGCTTTGGACCAGCACTGTCCAATGTTTAAAATAATAGACATGTTAATTAAATGCAGAATGCAGGAAATGGGAGGAGAGTAAATATACTGTGTAACATAATTAGAATCTAGAGCTTTAGACTGCCTCTGAAATGGTGCATCTTTTCTATAAAGATAAAATTTTAATTAAGTAAAAACTATATCTGAAAAGTAAAACATCCAAGATTTACATGATAATTCAGTCATAATTAAGAAGCAAGATGAATAAAGTCCTAATAGTGGTATAATGTATTCACCACAATAGCTAATGTGATTGAGGCTCCATGTAGGAAAAAGAAGGAAGATAGTAATGAATCTGCCACATGCAATAATAATTGCTAACATTTATGAAGTACTTTCTAAGTGACAAATACTATACTACATTCTTTATATCTGTTGTCTTATTTAAAACTCACAATTAAGGATGTAGATACTCCAATTACTCCTTTTATCATTAAGGAAACTGAAGTAATGAGAGTAATTCATAAAGTCATTACTAATCAGATCATATTTGGAATATTGTATCTGTTTGGGAATAAAAATTAAAACAGTGGAAGATGAGTATGTTCAGAGAAGGAGAGATGAGGAGAGTGAAAACTTAAAAAAGAATTCATATTACTTGTTTATGAATTTATGGTCTACCTCCTTAACTAGATGGTGAATTCATGAGCACAGGGTCAGATCTGTCTGGTTTAAGATTGTATTTCAAATGCCTAGTACAATAACTAGCACAGAGTATGTACTCAATGTACTTTCTGATAGACTTAATAAAGCTAAATGTCCCTGCATAGACAATACTTTGGGATCCAGGATAGCGGTCTTGAAATAATTTAAGAGCTTTTCTGTGGGAGATTAGATTTGTTCTGTGTGCTAGTGGTAGGAAGGAAATAGAGGAGAAATTTGAGTTAAAAAATATTTTTAATAGTCATTGTTGCCCAAAAATAGAGTATATAGAATAAGAAGATGTTATTTCACTGTCACTGGATGTTCCAGCATAATCTGGATATAACTTCTCAAGGGTAGTGAAAAAGTATTTTACTCTCCAAATGTTAATAGGTGTCTGAGGCATTTAAGGTCATTTATAGACTGAAATACCCTGGTTTCAGTTTGCATTCCAGAAAGGAAGGAAATATCTAAAAGCTTGTTGAAACTTTTAGGAATAGTTTGATGATATTTTGAGTTTAATTTAGAAAGTATTTATTTGTACCTATTAGATTAATCAAAAATAATATAGCAAAATCATTCAGTAACAAAATAAATTAGATCCTCCATTACAGAGGCATAAATGATTGATTGGCTTATTTTTAAGAGAATAATTTAAGAGGACAGTTCAGGGACTGTCAGATAAATACTACTACACATTACTAGAAAATTGTTAATTGTATAGAAATAATGCCTAAAGCTATAAATTTGAATCTGTAAGTCAAATTAGTACTCTTTTCCCTCTAGATACACATTACACAAACACAGACATGTAAATATTATCAGATTCAACAAATACATTTTAGTATATTATATAGCTTAGATATTATGTCAAACATTTCTATATTCATAAAATCACAAGGAGCTAAAGATTAAAATGAAGATATGCATTATTGCATACTGGAAACATTCTTTGATAGGCAGCACTCCATATCTGGCAAAGGGAAGTATGAGACATTCCTTTTTTTAACTTGCTGATTAGTGGAAGGTGTTTGGTGCAAAGATTTTAAAAATAAAAAGAGTAAACATTGTTCTGAGAATTCCAAAATGTAACCAGTATTGTAAAGGATATGGGAAAATTTTAGTAAGTTTTGGAGAATCAATCCTCAAGAATATTAAAATTGGACAATTGACTGATTGGGGGTAATCAAAGTGGATTTGCTGATTTGTAGAAAGATCCAAATACAACAGAATAATAGTATACAATTTTAAATGTGCTATATTGTGTTTAATGCAGAGGTATTAAATGTCTATACGTCAGAGACTACATTCTACCTAAAATTTGCACTTTTCATACTTCCAACACAGTGTCATATTTCAATTTATCAATGCCAGTGTATTTTGCTTTCTGTAATGCTTATGGGAAGTACTACTTTGGTTTTTGGGAAATGTTACAAAATAAGATATTTCCTGGTTTGCCACATGCTGATAGTCTTTTTTCTCTTTTTCCAAAATGTTGAGTTATTCCCTGAAAGTTTATAGAATGGGAGTGTTTAGCTCAATGTCAACACATGCTTTATGTGAGTTTAACAGAAGTAAATATTGTCAATTTTGAGATAGAAAAAACAAGCAAGAGTGACTGAGTGATTTTCCCATGATCACTAATAAAAAATTTTTGATAAGTAATATTATATCATTTTTTACAAATGTTGACAAAACTATTCCTGAGAAGTTTTGCTTATGTATTCTAGTCAAAATTGTCATATTTTAGCTGATGAAAATAGGCATACAAATCCTTCAGAATGCATGCTAATTTTTGTCCTTATATGAGACTTGTAGCTGGTTTTCATAAGGTTTGTAAAAAGAATGGTTTGGGAATAGTTCTGCTACCAATAGTGGAGCTAAAATGAGATTTATCTTTTCCTATTCAACAATCCAGGCATTTAATCCCAACATAGTTGATGTTAAAGTAGACAAAGAGATGATCAGGAGAGGGGATATCCATAATATTATGATAATATGATATAAATATAATATCCACTGACTCTATGAAATGTCAGTATCACTAGGTATAGTATGAGACCTTCAAAAGCAAATGATAAATGTGTACTTTGTCAAGTTGTTATGGATATGGTCAAGGTCTCTCTGGTCATTTATTTAAAAGTCAGTTTTCTTTTCAGAATGAGAGGTTGAAGAATCATCTTCTTTGGGGAATTTGAAGGAAAGACTATTTTTTAAGGATGCCAGCAAAGTTTGCTCTGTACCTAAGAGAATCAGTTACACACATTTCCAAACTCTCATCTAGCCCTGTAATATAATGTGACAATATATGTAATTATATGCATGTAATGTGACAAGATCAGAAAATTTTGTCATGGATAAAAAAAGCACAGATTAATAGGCAATAGAATCTTATAAGTTCTAAGGGACAATTTTCAAAGTCATAAAAGTAAAATGGAGAAATAATAATATAATTCTGTCAATAAATTACACCCCTAGACAAGTTGACGCAGATAACATCCAGATAAGTCAAGGCAAAAGATTATTCTTTTTAAGTAAAATAAAATATGTTGTTCTTTGAATTAATAGAATTATTATCTCCCAGTCCAATGTGTTGTTGCTAAAACTGGAATATACTTATTTTCATGGCATTTGAGGTTAGGATGAAAGAAACAGAAGACAAAAGAATAATTAGGTATTTAAAAATTAAGAGTTTATCTAAATAGACATTTCCCCAAAGAAGATATACAGATGGCCAAAAAACACATGAAAAAATGCTCAACATCACTAATTATTAGAGAAACACAAATCAAAATTACAATGAGATAACACCTCACACCGGTCAGAATAGCCATCATAAAAAAACCTACAAAAAATAAATGCTGGAGAGGGTGTGGAGAAAAGGAAACCCTCCTACAGTGTTGGTGGGAATGTAAATTGATACAGTCCCACTATGGAGAACAGTATGGAGGTTCCTTAAAAAACTAAAAATAGAGCTACCATATGACCCAGCAATCCCACTACTGGGCATATATCCGGAGAAAACCATAATTCAAAAGGGCGCATGCTCCCTGATATTCATTGCAGCACTATTTGCAATAGCCAGGACATGGAAGCAACCCAAATGTCCATTGACAGAGGAATGGATAAACGTGGTACATATATACAATGGAATATTACTCAGCCATAAAAAAAGAATGAAATAGTGCCATTTGCAGAGACGTGGATGGACCTAGAGACTATCATACAGAGTGAAGTAAGTCAGAAAGAGAAAAACAAATACTGTATAATATTGCTTATATGTGGAATCTAGAAAAATAGTACAGATGATCTTATTTGCAAAGCAGAAATGGAGTCACAGACATAGAGAACAAACGTATGGTTACCAAAGGGGCAAGGGGGAGTGTATTTGGAGACTGGGATTGACATATATACACTATGTATAAAATAGATAACTAATGAGAACCGACTGTTTAGCACAGGGAACTCTACTCAGTGATCTGTGGTGAACTAAATGGGAAGGAAATCTTAAAAAGAGTGGATATATGTATATATATATATATAACTGATTCACTTTGCTGTACAGCAGAAACTAACACAACATTGTAAAGCAACTATACTCCAATAAGAATTAAAAAAAAAAAAAAAGAATTTATCCCTGACCAAAATTTTTGTTTTGGTGGTATAAAATCCAGCACCATTTTCACCACCACTCCATTCATCTATGTCAAAGCCCCCTCAACTATAACTTTTTCTTCTTTTCATTGAAAATGAATACTGACATTAGAGAATCACTACCAAGATTGGGACAGATGACTGAAATGAAAAATCCCTGTTTTGAGGGTGAAAAAAGAATGTTCTCGGAGGTCTGAAATAAATTATTTTCTGAGACTGTGTGTACACAGGCACGATAGTCATTTCAGCAACAGACAGAGAAGCTTGTCAGGCTCATAAATCTGAGGAAACAAAAGGGAAAAACACCTCAGAAAAACCAGCCCCTATTAAATCAAACAATGAATAATCTCTCTTATTTGGAACAGAAATGTAATATGGATGGCAATAATATTACATGCAAAAAGTACATAAAAACCTGTTTCTAGCTTAGAGAATTCCATTCAACTACAGAGTTTTTTTTGTCCATATATTTTACTGTGTTTGAGACAGCTGTAAAAATTGAAGTGATTCGAGACTTGACCCTTTCAAAGCCTCCAAATAGCCAAGACTTAATTGTATCAGTACTAAAAGCATGGATATTCTATACGAATAAAAATACCTAGGTAGTAAATAGTGTGTCAATGCCCTCCAGCCAAAGACCACTAACAATCTACCTGCAGCTGAACAAGTTCCAGTGAGGCACATCACACACCATGGGGAACCCTGAGGTGTCAGTTAGAGGGTTTTTGAGAAGGCTTATTATAGGATTTGTGCTTTGGTTAGATGATGACTTGCGGAGGAGCTTCAAGGAAGCAGTAGTTCACTTTGGAGTGGATGATGTCAGGAAGCAGGGATAATTCTATGATTGCATATCTTAATTAATCTTAACTAGAAGGAGGGAATACTGGAATGAGGCTAAAGTTGTAATGTGTAAAGAACTGGCCACTCATGTTACTGGGAGTGGAGGGTACTGTGTGTGGGAGGAGATGGGAGGTGTTTAGATAAAATCACAAAGTAGTCTCTTTTCTGTGTGTCATTTCATTAATGTCTCAGAGTTGCCTTGTCTGACGCTGGTGTTCTGTGAGATCATTTACGTCCAACAGGATTGAAAACACCATGATTTATAGCAGCTTTAAGTGCCCAGGCTAGTTCCCAGCTGTCAAGGGAGTTTTCTCATTCTCAGGTGTAATATTTAGTTAACCATAAGGTAATAATTAAAGTGGTCTGAAAAACACACGCACACACATTAAGTGAATTGTTTAATGGACTTTAAAAATAACTTTAAACACAGTAGTTTATAGAGCCCTTACATAGTATATGTTTCAGGCCGGGAATTTTCTAAATATTATTTCATTTAGTCTCCATAAAGTAGGCATTATTTCTGTCTCAATTTTAAATATCAGGAAACTGAAGCACAGAAAGATTAAGCAATTTGTCCAAAGATGCACATCTAGTAGGTAGTGAAGTTGAAATTAAAACCTAGGCAGCTGGCTTCAGAGTTTAAATCTTTACTCCCAAGCTATGCTACTTTTAAAAGCTAACTCTACTCTTCTAGACTTTAAATTAATTTTCACATTATACATGTAGCATTGTGAGGAAAAATTTGAGCCTACCATATCACCAACCTATCAAAAGTTTGTTTTCCTTTACATTTGACCATTCTCACCTCCTGCTCATTACTGATATTCTAAACCTTAACACACTTGGGAATTGGCTGATTAGAAATGAGATAGTGCAGGCTAGTCTGGGTTCAATTGTTGTACTAGAAACTATTCAATCCAGAGGGCTGATTAACAGGGATAGGCCAAGCAGATGACAGAATGGAAAATGAGCAAAGTGAGATCAACCTTGACCTAACCCCATTTTAGAACAAAAATCTGGATTACTAATTACTTCTACTTCTCAATTTTTCCTGTTTTTGTTTTAATTTAAGGTTTCAATACAGCTATTCTGCCTTTGTTGATCACAATTAGATGGCTATTTCTCTGCTTCCAAACATCTCTGTAGCTTTCAATGATATTTATTTATTTGGTTTTGAAATAAAAAATAAAACTGAGGCCTGGGTAATGAGTCTGTGTTACTACTACAACTGCTGCTTCTATAGAGCCAATCAATCTGCTTTGCCCTTTCTGTGCCAATATTCTTATTTCTGCTAAAATTACTTATTTATTAGCAATTATGATCTACACAGCTGTCCACAATGGTAATCCAATATAGATTCCTCATATAGTAACACCCATGTATCTGGAAATGCATACATTTTATAGGAACAGCTAAGGTCCTTCAGGTTGTGATACAACATTTACAAGCTGCCCGCACCAGCTCTTGACTTCACATTCCCCTCAGTTCTAATCACTGCAGCCTTTCACTGGCAGGTTCAATTCACCAAACTTCCCGTGACCATGGAATGAGGCACATTAATATACTCCTCAGCTTCGTTCTGAGAGTCATATGTAGCCTAAACCTTCTTAACTGATGTCTTTAGAATAAGCACTAAACATCCAAGTATACAATAAGTTGGATCTTCCTCCTGTTTTGTCATGTGGCCCCATCCCTATCACTAAGCTCCTAAAACTGTGTTCCCCTAAATATTTGATTTATTTTCTCAAGTGAATCCTTTATTGAAGGCTGTGCCTAATATCAATCATTATAGATCACTGCCATGACTGACATTTATTCAGACACTAGAAATAAAACAGGAACAAAGAAAGCAAAAACCCTAACCTTTGTTGAGTTTACATTTTAGTGAGTGATTGTATTAGCTAGAGTAGGCAACTATTAAAACAAATAAACCCCAAAATATATAATGGCTCAAACAAAATAGAAAATTATTTCTGATACAGATAAATAGTTAAAAGTGTTACTCTGGGTCAAGGTGGAGGTAGGGCTGCTTTGCCCCATACATACGTTCCGCATGTGGCTTTAAGATACCGCTGGGATCAGATATCCGGTAAGCAAAAGAAAATAACGAAATGTGGAATTTTTGTATGTCTTTATATTCCAAAGTCAGAAGTAGTATTCTTCACTTCCATTGTATAGAACAAATACTGCCCTTAGACATGAGCACGTAGGGCCTCAGTCTCAGGCCCTGCATCTCAGGGGCCCCATGATCTAGTGCCTTCTTTGTAATTATCTAAGGCCCCCAGATGCCTGGGACTGGCCTTGAACTGTCCAGGAGTCCTGTCTAAGTGGGATACCTGGATCCCAGACTAGGTCTTTTGTGGACTCTCATCTCCATTTCTCACCTTGTGTGACTCTGTCACCCTCTACCGCATGTGCAGGGTCATCTAGATGCTGCAAAGAGCTCTAGGACTTAAGTTTATGAGCTCATCCTGAGATCCTGTGCCCAGGTGTTGGTTTCAGGAAGGCAGCCTGATGAGCAAATCACTTCCACTAGCTATTATGGTATTTCTGTGCATGGTTGCCTAAAATTAGGATGCCTGAATTGGTTGGCATGCTGATGTTGGGTGACTCTCACTCAAATTGGACATATGCTGAGTTTAGAGATCTAGACCACCTACAATTAGCACCAACAGTTGGGCCTGAGCCACACGTATGAGCCCATGCACCAGCTCTTTCCCTTCCATCAGCTCTCACTGGTTCACGTTGTGACTATGGTGCTGACTCTTTCCACAGCATCCACAGTGGTAAGTAGTGGCAGAAGGTGTCTTTTATTCTGTGAGCCCCCTCCTGATGGTACCTAGTACCACATGTCAGGCTATCCTTTAGAAGTGATTACACCTATGTCTGTGAAAGGGTTTTCAGATTTTGCTCCACAATGACAAAGGGTCCTCTGACTGTTGTCTTCTTGCCTCCAACAGATGTGGTGGTACTGTGCTCAACCAAGTTGTTCTTGAGCCATACCAGAGGGCAGATGAACATTTCTCAGATAGATGTAGTTTCTCTTATTGCTCCACTTATCTATCCTCTCCATTGGTGATAATATGTGGAAGTCAGTGATGTAATCAACATTCAAAGAGATCACATTCCAAGAATGTAGTGATTATGGTTTAAAGAGTTTAAGAGAAGATATGGTTAGAAGATATACTATTATACTTTCCAAATGGTAACTTTAAAGTGACCAGAAAATGAATCATCTATCACATTATTCTGAATTCTCTGGATAACACTTGCACTTGTGGTCATCACCAATGAAGCACAATAAGAATTTCTGAGAAAGTCATTGAAAGCTGGTAGTCTCGGACAGCATGATGGATAATGCAGTGTCTTGAGTAATGATGAAATAGGCATTAAATAAATGGCATTAGAAAATGTAGATGCAAGAGGAATATATACAGTTTAAATAAAAACAGGTTCTAAAAAGCCATGGCATCATTAGTAATAATACTGTTGCTACCTTTTTCTCACAATGGGAGATAAGAAATTAGCCAGGAATGTCACATTTGACAATAAAGAACCCAGAGGGGCCTCTTAATCTGAACAAGAGGAGATGGTGTGTGGGCACTGTAGAGACTCTTTGCATGCATTTATTGGACAGTAAACCAATTCAGGAGTAACTATTCTCTACTAATTACTCTAAATTTTCACTGATAAATTATCATACCTCACATGGGCCCATGAATTCAATAACACATTTTTAGTCAAATTGTTTAAATAGATGAGGGCCCCACAAAAATATTTTCCTGGGTCTCTGCATATTCCAAGGGTGGCCATGAGTAGAACTCATTCACATGGACACACCTAATTACAAGGGAGAATGGAAAATGTAGTTAAGCTCTAAGTCAAGCAAGAATAGAAATATTTGCGTGTGAGTGTGTATGTGTGTGTGTACATAGCTAGCAATTCTGTCACTGAGAGTTAGACAATGAATATGAGTATATTAGAGTGTAAAATGTGCTATGGAGAAAAACAAAGTTGAAACGAGAGATGGGACTGTCTAATCCATGTTTGACCCTTAACAGTGGGAGCAAAACCATGTTCCCCATATTGTTAGTTTTGATCTTGATTTTGTACATAAGGGATTACTTTCGTATCTCCATATAAACTTGTGCCTATAGTGAATTATCCTCTTCTTTGATGCCCTAAATTCAGTTTATTGTTTAGAGTCCAGATCAGGATTACTTTCTTATCTCCATATAAACTTGTGTCTATAGTGAATTATCCTCTTCTTTGTTTACCTAAATTCAATTCATTGTTTAGAGTCCAGATCAATTAGCATTTATTCAATCAATCTCTCCTTTCTCACTGATTATTCCCTCCTCTAGTTTCTCTGAGCACTTTGTTTACGCTTGAACTATGCTGCCTATCTCATTCTGTACTACATTACACTGAATAGTAATAGTACGTATTGAAGATAGGATCCATCCCTTTTTTTAATCTTTGAATCCCATAACGCTTACCATTGACGTAAGTTTAAGAAGTCCTCTAAAAATATTTGTTGAATTGACTTTTAGGCCTATTCACCTTGGAAAGGTAGCAAAGGCTCAGCTGTTAATAAGCAGTAGTGTCTTAGGAAAATTCATACAACTGAGTTTGGGATGTTCTGTGGTAAATACATACATTATTTAGGGTGAACTGATTTGAAATATTTCTTAATTGTCAACTACCATGGAGTTAGACAAGAAAAATGATCTTGTTTTTTACCCTTTGTTTTTCTAAGAACTTTGTATTTAGGATTAACTGAATATAAATAAAGAAAATCATAGAGAAAGAATACAGCAATTTCTTTTTAAAATAGACATTTTTCTGATGGTTAGTACATAATGATGTATTATCAGCCTGGCCCATTATTTTAAATCATTAAATATCCATGAACATTGTAATAAAATAAAATTTCCCTGTCTACCTATAAATAAAATTGCTGGGCTTCCCTGGTGGCGCAGTGGTTGAGAGTCCGCCTGCCGATGCAGGGGACACGGGTTCGTGCCCCGGTCTGGGAAGATCCCACATGCCGCGGAGCGGCTGGGCCCGTGAGCCATGGCCTCTGAGCCTGCACGTCCGGAGCCTGTGCTCCGCAACGGGAGAGGCCACAACAGTGAGAGGCCCACGTACCGCAAAAAAAAAAAAAAGAAAAAGAAAAATTGCTGGGGAATTTATAAAGGTACTTGAACTCTTATTTAGGAAAACTGATTTTGAAATGCCAGAATGACAATTCTTAAAAAAGTATTTAGAGACACAAGGATGAGGATGAGAGCCAACACTGTGAACAAGGAAGAAATTTCAGGTAAATAACTGGAAAGCTCATTTTCAAACCCTTTTGCCAGGACTAAATACAGCAGTTGTGACAGAGGCTTAAGGACCATGAGACAACCAGAATTCTGATTCTTTCTCTTTTCCTCAGCTTTCCCTATGAACTACAACTGGTGAAAGGGAAGGGGCATTAGCACATAATCTGTCATTCCTGATGTCACAGGTACACAATAGCTGACCCAGAGGGTGGTTTTCCCCAAGACTGGACCTCCAGTTTCAAAGTTAATGGCAAACTGCTCTACATCGGGAATTTCTTGGCAAGTCACCAAACATCCCTTAGATGTAGCAAATTGCACTGCAACTGAAAAGTGTCTGAGGGTTTACTCACAGCAATACACACAATGCCTTTAATCCTGGAACAGAATTTCTCTGAAACATTTTCCAGAGTATCCAGTAATATTTCAGTCCCTTGGTGAACTTAGATCACATTTAACAGGAGCACCATCTTTCCTCTTGAATAACTTCTGCATTTACTATATTTTGCACAAGTTGTTATTAATTACATTATTAATTTATTTGCCTTGAAGGGGGAAGGAATTAAAATATTACCACTCTATTCCTTTGTGTGATGGAGACTATGAAATTATTTTTTCCTTCTATCATCTCATCCTTAAATTTTTGGCTGTAATGTGGCTACAATGTGGGCACTGATGCCAACCTTCTTTATTACTTGGGAATCCTATAATGCTCCATACTCATTAAAATGTTTGATATTCCTAATAGCAGTCAGTACTGAGTCTCATTGCCAGCCTCCAAGCTCAGCCCCTTCATTGTCCCTGCTTAACATCTTGTTTCTCAGCTTGGTGCTGTGTGTCTGGCATTTGTGTCTTTCCTTTTACAGCCATATGAATTTTGTATGCATATCCGGAGACGTGTTAGCAACAGACCTATTTTGAAAGAACAATAAAGTAAATAAATTCACTTTGAGTTTTTTATACCATACTCAATGTATGAGCTTAAGGTTGATGCAGAAGCAAAATCACAGACAGGCACCTCTTTTGAATTTCATGTTTATGAAAAATGAAGACTGTGGCTTAGTGGGGCTGGTAAAGTAGGTGGAGAGGGGGGACCTGAGAAAGGAGAGGGCTGTTTAAGAAGGCAGGACTGGAGGAGGACTTGGAGAAGATGCTGGTCCTCTGGAGTATGGGGCTGAATGAGAGAAGGGTGTGACTTAGGGCAGCAGCGTACTAGAGGAAGGGCAAGTTTACCTACAAAATCCCTACAGTTGCACATGAGCTAGCAAGGAAATGTAACCCTTGAAATTACATTTCGTGAGCTAAAAACAAACAAACAGAACAGAGACAAAAATCTTTCAGTTAGATACTCTCTCTTTTTTTTAGTGGAAACAAGATCAATGTATTACAAAGAGAAGAAATATTTACAGTAAGGGATATCAATAACTTGAGCTAATGGGGGTTTTAAGTGCATATTTGCATGTATATAGATGAACAAAGTTTATAGTCACTTTCCAGAAAAAAATCATAGGCTGGACCAGATAGATTGTTTTGCCAGGCGTGTGCTGTATTTACTTTCAAATATATCTTTTACCCGTGATTGTTACTATAAGCTGGGCTTAGAAGTGCAGCATTAGTTACTATCTAATAAAAATATTTCCCCCTCACTACCGGTTACTTTGCAATGATATTTTGCTGGGAAATTGTATCTACAAGTGAACTTCTGAAAGAGACAGTTAATTCAACGACATCTGGTTCAGGCTGTGGACCTTTTTATCTGGAACCTCCAAAAAATGGACAAGTTTGGAATACTGTTTGCTATATTTCAATATTAATGTTATGTAGTTAAAGTATTTTGCCAAATCTGCAAGCCAGTTCTGTAGTTTTAACTCATAGCATAACTCATTTTCTATTTCCTATTTTATATAGTACTAAATGTGTAATTTTTATGTATTCTAAATAAAAGGCATTAATTTAACACTTACTAAATTTATACTATTTTGTCTGCTAATTACTTAGAAAAATCATAATATACATATATATGTATATAAAACTGAATTCCCTATGTAACTAAATCTTTTGAATTTGTGTGGTTTTAAAGAGGATGAAAACAAAAAATATGTGAAATATTTTTAATAGACTCTATTTTATACAGCAGTTTGGGTTCACAGCATATTAAGTGGAAGTTACAGAGAAGTTACATATAACCCCCTGCCCGCACATATGCAAAGCCTCCTTCACTATCAAAATGCCACACTAGGGCTTCCCTGGTGGCGCAGTGGTTGAGAGTCCGCCTGCCGATGCAGGGGACACGGGTTTGTGCCCCGGTCCGGGAAGATCCCACATGCCGCGGAGCGGCTGGGCCCGTGAGCCATGGCTGCTGAGCCTGCGCGTCCGGAGCCTGTGCTCCGCAACGGGAGAGGCCACAACAGTGAGAGGCCCGCGTACCACAAAAAAAAAAAAAAAAAAAAAAAAAAAAAAGCCACACTAGAGTAGTACATTTGCTACAGTTGATAAACTTACATTGACACATTATCACCCAAAGTTTCAGGCAAATGTTTAACAACATATGTACACCAACATAGTATCAAACAAATTAGTTTATCTGCTCTAAAAATCCTCTGTGCCCTGCCTATTTATCCCTCCCTCCAGGCTAAGTCCTAATTACCACGAATCCTTTTACTGTTTCCATAGTTTTGCCTTTTCCAGAATGTTATATACTTGGAATCATACAGTACGTAGCCTTTTCAGATTGGCTTGAATCACTTAGTAATGTATTTAAGAATCCTCTATATCTTCATGTTTGAAGCACATTTATTTTAGCTCAGAAAAATATTCCATTGTATGTGCTACAGTTTATTTATCTACTAACCTACTGAAGGAGAATATCTTGGTTGCTTCCCAGTTTTGGCAATTATGAATAAAGCTTTTATAAACATTGTGTGTATGGTTTGTGTGGACATAAGTTTTCAACTCCTTTGGGTAAATACCCAGGAGCACAATTGCTGCATTGTATGGTAAGAGTATGTTTAGTTTGTAAGAAACAGCCAAACTGTCTTCCAAAGTGGCTATACCATTTTGCATTCCCAACAGCAATGAATGAGATTGCTCCCCACTCTTGCTAGCATTTGGTGTTGTTAGTGTTTTGGATTTTGGTCATCCTAATAGATGTGTTGTGATATCTCAGTTGTGTCTCAATTTTTAATTCCCTGATGGCATATGATATTGATAATCTTTTCATATGCTTATTTGCCATCTGTATATCTCCTCTGGTGTTCAGATCTTAGATCATTTTTTTAAACATCTTTATTGGAGTATAATTGCTTTACAATGGTGTGTTAGTTTCTGCTTTATAACAAAGTGAATCAATTATACATATACATGTGTTCCCATATCTCTTCCCTCTTGCGTCTCCCTCCCTCCCACCCTCCCTATCCCACCCTAGATCATTTTTAAATTGAGTTGTTTCTTCCTTATTGTTGAGTTGTAAAAGTTCTTCATATATTTTGCATAACAGCACTTTATCAGTTGTATTTTTGTGAATATTTTCTCCCAAACTTCGGCTTGTCTTCTCATTCTCATGACTGTATCTTTTTCAGGGAAGGTATTTTAAATTTTAATGAAGTCCAGTTTATCAATTATTTCGTTCATGTATTGTGCTTTTCGTATTGTATCCAAAAAGGCATCACCATACCCAAGATCTTCTAGGGTTTCTCCTATGTTACCTTCCAGGAGTGTTATAGTTTAACATACTACATTTAGGTCTGTGATCCATTTTGAGTTAATTTTTGTGAAAGGTGTAAGGTCTGTGCCCAAATTCACTTTTTTGCACGTTGATGTCCAGTTGTTCCAACATTATTTGCTAAAAAAACTAACATTGTTCTACCGTATTGACTTTGCTCTTTTGTCAAAAACCAGTTGACTCTATTTATGTGGGGCTATTTCTGTGCTTTCTATTATGTTCTATAGATCTATTTGTCTATTCTTTAACCAGTACCACACTGTCTTGATTACTGTAGCTTTATGTTAAGTCTTAAAGTGTAGTGGTATCAGTGGTCTGACTTTACTCTTCCCCTTCAAGATCATGGTGGCTAGTCTGTGTCTCTTGCTTCTCTATATAAAGTTTAGAATTAGTTTATCAGTATCCACAGAATAACCTAACAGAATTTTCATTGGGATTGCATTGAATCTATAGATCTTGTTGGGAAGAACTGACATCTTGAGTCTTTCCATCTGTGAAAATTGACTCTCTCTCAATTTATTCAGTTATTCTTTGATATCTTTCATCAGGGTTTTGTAGTTCTCCTCCTATAGATCTTGTACATGTTTTATTAAATTTATACCTAAGTATTTCATATTTTAGGTGCTCACACAGTATTATGTTTTAATATCAAATTCCACTTGTTCATTGCTGGTACATAGGAAAATGATTGTCGTATATCAACCTTATATCCTGAAATCTTGCTATAATTGCTCATTATTTCTAGGAGTCCTTTTGTTAATTCTTTTGGATTTTCTATGTAGACAATCAGGTCATCTGAGAACAGAGTTTCATTTCTTCCTCCCGATCTGCATACATTTTATTCTTTCTGTCTTATTGCATTAGCCAGGACTTCCAATATGAATTTGAAAAGCAGTGGTGCCTTGTTTCTGATCTTAGTGGGGAAGTTTCAAGTTTCTTACTGTTCAGTATGATGTTAGCTCTAAGTATTTTGTAGATGTTCTTTATCAAGCTGAGGAAGTTCCCCTCTATTCCTAGTTTGCTAAGAGTTTTTTATCATGAATGGGTATTAGATTTTTTTCAAATGGTTTTTCTGTATCTATTGATATGATCATGTAATTTTTCTTCTTTACCCTTTTGATATAATGGGTTACATTAATTGATTTTTGAATGCTGAACCAACGCTGCATACCTGGGATAAGTCTCACTTGAGCATTGTGTATAATTTCTGTATACATTTTTGAATTTGATTTGGTAATGTTTTGTTGGGAATTCTTGCATCAGTGTTCATGAGAGATACTGTTCTGTAGTTTTCTTGTAAGGTTTTTGTTTTTGGTATTAAGGTAATGCTGACTTTATAGCATGAGGTAGGGAGTATTCACTCTGCTAACACAGTAGAAAATTGATGTAATTTCTCCCTTAAATGTTTGGTAGGATTCACAATATACCTATCTGGGCCTGGTGCTTTCTGTTTGGGAAGGTTATTCATTATTGATTCAATTTCATTAATAGATATAGGTCCATTCAGATCATCTATTTCTTCTTGGGTGGGTTTTGGCAGACTGTGTCTTTCAAAGAATTGGTCTATTTCATCCAGCTTATCATATTGGTAAGCATAGAATTAATTATAATATTCTTTTATTATCCTTTAATTCTTTCTATTGTACTGCTCAAAAAGGTCTAGTTTAAGGATATTTTGGGGGGTAATTGAAGTAATTATTAAATTCAATCAATATTGTTCCCTAATCTCATATTCCTTGCAAAATTGCCATGAATAAAAGCAGAACAAGCAAAAAATATGATACAAAACTGGAGCATTTAGTCCTTTTTTTTTTAGTCCCATAAAGTGACAGCAATATGAACACAGTATTAGAATATTAAGAATGGACATTTTGTCATTCATCAAAAGTATTTGTATTTTCCTATTTGATGAAAGTTTGTGGCTCATAAACCTGGATTAGAGTCAGACAATTATGTTCTTGGCTTCTCCCTTTCTCAGTTTTCCCATAGAAAGAAAACAGCAAATTACCCTTTCCTATAGCTAAGCACTGTTTTTAAAAATGACATGAGTGATCATGAAAGGATTATTTATTCCTCACACACTTCATGTCATTCACTAAATAACATATACTTGATAATTATAAACTTTTATAGAGGACCATTTTTTATCTTCACAGTTTATACTGAATAGCTTAATATTAAAACCACCTTTGCAAGGAGTTTTAAAAAATTCTTATGTAACAAAACAATGAGGAGTTTTTATAACACCAAATAATTTCCTTTTGCTTGTTTTCATTTGTTCCCTGAGATATTTTCCTAGCCCTTTTTTTTGAGTATATTAAATTAAAAAAATTAGGTTATAGTTTTAGATTTTGCAGCTAATGGCAATGTCTTAGAAAACAGTGAACATAACTATCGGTCATGATTTCTTCTCTAGCTAAGGGGTGATTCCAGGACAAGAGCTAGAGAAATCAGGGACTCTCAGGGAGAAAACCAATAGTAATGACATTAGAGAAAATCCTTTAGGGAAGTAATGTTAAGACAATAAGCACTGATTGGAAACATTCCTAAAGCTGGGCTTCTAAGGATATTAAGTCTTTCATTACAATTTTTCCTATATTAGCACGATTTTAGAGCACATTACATTTCATAGGGCTAAAGGAGTGAGACTGTCACAATTATTCCCACAGCACATGCACACACACGTGTGCACACTCACACACCCCCACACATGCATACGTTGCACACATTCCATACACATCCTCTTTGCTCCCCCTTAGGAAAGACCACTGACTGCCTTAACAAAACCAAACCTGGAACCTCTAAGTTTGGCTATGGCCATGCACGGAGATATCTCTGGAACTTACATATAAGCACTGTCCAGTAAAATTTTCTGTGATGATGGAAACATTAATATATATACACACACACACACACACACACACACACACACACACACACATATGATGTTCAGTACTGTAGCCACTAGGCTATTGAGTATGTGGAATATGGCTAAGAATGAGAAATAGAGTTTTAAGTTTTGTTTTATTATATTAATTTAAACTAAAATTTATAAAGTAGCACGTGGCTAGCAGCTATCGTATTGACAGAATAACATATAGACTCTAGACTCCCATTCTTTATGATTGCCCCAGGACTGAGTTCCTGCTTTACTGCTCTATTGCATGGTACTTAACTCTGGCTGCACATTATATTAGCCTAGGGAATTTTAAAACTATCAACTTTTTAGCATCACTTGATGATTTTATTGGGACTCTAAGGTTCAGAATAATTGCCGCAGCCCAAGTGTGGATTCACAAATCTTTCCTTATCTCTATTAGTACAAGTACAACCATTAAACTACAAGCTATTCAAAGCTTTGCGATAACAGGATGAGAATAGGCTCAGAAGATAACATCCATTCCAATCAGTGATTCTCAAAATGTGTTCAGTGGGACCCTAGATCATAGGAGGATAGTAGAAATTTTGTTATCAATTAATCTGGGATATTTGGAATAAAAGAAGTCAAATAAATTTCTTTATTACAGGATTTTTCAGAAAGTTTAAATGCTAATGTATTAAGAATTTCTAAGAAGAATAAGGTGTACCGAGGTTGCTTTATCCTCACAATTTTCTTGGTCAAGATTTACTGACCGGGGCCTCCCTGGTGGCGCAGTGGTTGAGAGTCCGCCTGCTGATGCAGGGGATACGGGTTCGTGCCCCGGTCTGGGAGGATCCCATATGCCGCGGAGCGGCTGGGCCCGTGAGCCATGGCCGCTGAGCCTGCGCATCCGGAGCCTGTGCTCCGCAACGGGAGAGGCCACAACAGTGAGAGGCCCGCTTACCGCAAAAAAAAAAAAAAAAAAAAAAAAAAAAAAGATTTACTGACCAAGATTTTCTTCTCCTAGAGTAGTGTTTTACCAATTATACCTTGAAAAACAAATATACTGGTGATGTGGCTTATGAAGTAAAGAAATTCTCCTGTTGCCAACCTGAGAAGACCAAAATCTGACATTACTGAGAGAACTGGCAAGTTTACTCATTATATTTATGCTAGTTTCTTTTTAGCTGATTCCCTCAGTAGATATTGACTGATATTCAAATGCTTGGTTTCAAGTCAAATGGCCAACATTTTAATATTGCTTCTACCATATTCAAAAACTACGAGGGATCTGAAATTTTACTCTGCTTGCAAGGTAACAAGTTAGCCTGTCGCATTGTCATCGATGGTGGCCGAAGACATGAAACTCTTGAGTCAAAGACAGAGGACCTATGCAAAGCACAGCAGGTGTCATGAACTTCATGTTCACAATAGTTCCTCTTGACCCCAAACCCCAGAGGTGCCATGCAGAGAAGTATAAGTGGATGCTACATGCACAATAAGTTTGCATCACAGTGAGAAACTCAGAGCCTAGGAAGTCCCTATCTTATGAGTGGTTGGTGTCAAACCGGCCCAACATTTTCCCTGTAGGAAGATATTTATTTTCCTATTCTAATTCTTTTGCTCTGAAAGAAGAAGACACTATTTCTATCTTCCAAGGCTGTTTGCTATACCAACGTCCTTAAATAGATAGTCTGGAACAAAAAATATCAATGCCTCTCCACAAAAAGTGCAGAAATTCAGAAGACCCATGGAGTATTGCTTCCCAGCATTATTCACTAGCTGCATTACCTCTCTAAGTTTCAACGGAAAAATCGAAATAAAAATCACATTTGCTTTGTAGAATTCTTCAGTGTATTAAATAAATTGTTCCAGTGTCAACAAGTAAAACTCATATCAACAAAAAATTAAATTTTTATATAAATCTATAAGGAGGCTTAGCTCTCAGTCTTCCATTTTTGCTCAATGTTAGTAATTTATTTATTATCAAATAATTATTTATATTATATTTATTATCAAAGATAAACTATTACTTTCTTGTTGCATAAAAACTCCATCAATTCAGAAACCCTCCTCTCTTCCTCTTTGCTTCCCATCCTTTTCCAGATATGATCTAAGACCCTGGGACCATACCTGTAGCTCTGACATCAGAAAGAGGTACCTGGGTTATCAGAACACATCCACTGTGGTTTTACTCATTTTGTGACATGACCACTTGTTCTTGAATATCAAAACCTATTGTGCATGGATTCATAATGAGGTCCTGGCATTCTGTGCTGATCTTTGAAATTTTAGAATTAAAAACATCAACAAGAAAAAACAAAACAAACCTTTCCTTCTCAAACACTTTAGTCACAGCATTTTCTGTTACGATTTCAAGAATATGCGTGAGAACTTAAACCCAGTTTCAACACCTAAATTTTGTTTTATTGCCTTATCCATAGAGAGTATAGGAGCTCCCTAATGGGATGAAAGGGAATGGTCATAAAAAGGATATAAGAAATATATCCAAGTTAATAGCTTAAAATGCTTTCTGTTACATATGGAAAGAATCTTGAGATAAGGAAATTACCCTGGATTATCTGAGTGGATCCAATGTAATCAAAAGAGTTCTTATAAGAGGGAGGCTAAAGGGGCAATGCTATAAAAGGGTGGGAGGGAGACACAAGAGGGAGGAGATATGGGAACATATGTATATGTATAACTGATTCACTTTGTTATAAAGCAGAAACTAACACACCATTGTAAAGCAATTATACTCCAATAAAGTTGTTACAAAAAATAAAGAAAATATACACTGATTGAAAAAAAAAAAAGGCAAGATGATCGCAGAGGGAGAGACAGAGACAGAGAAAGAGAAAGACAGTCCACTGCTGGCTTTGAAAATGCAAGATGGTGCCATGAGCCAAGGAACACAGTTGTCTTACAGAAGCTTAAAAAAAAGGCAAGGAAATGGACTTTTCCCTAGAACTTCCAGAAGGAAAATAGCTCTGCTGATACTTTGATCTTAGAACTTCTGGCCTCTAGAACTGTAAGACAGTACATTTGTGTTGTTTTAAGCTGAAAAATGTGTGGTAATTTGTTACAGTAGCAGTTGGAAACTAATAGAGCATGTTTGTTTTGTAAGATCCTGGCCAGAGACATAATAATACCATGGTAGCTGTGCTTTATTTTTTTTTATTTTTTTACATCTTTATTGGAGTAAAATTGCTTTACAATCGTGTGTCAGTTTCTGCTTTATAACAAAGTGAATCAGTTATACATATACATATGTTCCCATATCTCTTCCCTCTTGCGTCTCCCTCCCTCCCCCCCTCCCTATGGTAGCTGTGCTTTAAAAAAGGGTTCTCCAATTTTGTCTCCTGTTTTCATCTTACATTCCATATTCTGTAGAGAGATGGGAAAGCATCCAGCTATTTTAATCTTAAACCTCTGTTGTGGCGGACAGGTGTATGGACCACTCAGATCCTGTTCAAGACAGGACCCGTGGTAAGTGTTGTTGCCCTGACACAATGTGGCAGCCCCATTTTTCAACCATTCACTGATGGTGTGCTGGTTTGGCCTGATGGAGGACAGAACTACCCTGGTCAATGCCATTATTCAGACATTTGAAACATACAAGGTAAATAACAGATATAAGGACTGAGGAATTGGATGTTGTCACTAAATTGCATTGATTCCTTACAGGCAGATAATGAAAAGTTGAAGGTTAAGTACTAAGAACTGGAAACTTAGTGTGAGAACCAGAGTCTCTGGGAACACAAAGAAGCTTCATCTCATGCAGCAGAAAGATAGAAAGAGGGGAAGACCAGCATAAGATCTTTAGTCAAAGTGGCTGAATTTCAAAGATTGTTCAATGTTCAACCGAGGTAGGTCTCTTATGCCAAAGTCAGGACCCAAGTTGAGAAAACCTGGGACTTTGACACATGGTTTGACGACATCTGTGTAGATGTTTCTGAAGATTGTAACTCCTTATATTTTTCTAAACCACTTGAAACAAAGAATTGATCCATTTTCCCCCGCTCTGTTAAGAGTTGACCCTTACTTCAGGATGAAAATACAGATATCATTTCTCACAAGGCCATAATTGCTACCTTCCGGAGATGCCCCCACCTTTTCTCCTGCACGCTGGTAAGTAGAGTCAAGTGGCTGCATAACCCAGCTGTGCCATGCTGGGACTAATAGGAAAGCAAAGAGACGACATCCTAAAGCCACTGCTGGAACAAGAAAGCATTTATCACTAGGAACAGTGAGACAGGTATCTGAGGGTGCCTGATAGAAGGAACTGAAACAGTTTGTTGACTCAGGGCACTATCTCAGTAAACAGGATTTAACTTCCTGGCAAGACCCCCAGGGCATGCTGCAAATTTGCTGCTAGGACTGGATCTAGAAGCTTAGAAAACATAACGGCCCATATTGAGTGAGATTAAAGTGCTTACATTTTAGAGCAGATAGGAAATGGATTAAAGGCCAAGGAAAGTGGGCATACTAGAAGAGATATATTAAGTGAGGCCTAAAGATTATGTGAGGTCACTCAGAATTATGAGAACATCCAGAGAATTATGTTCCATGACCTCCAAGATGCGCCATTCACAAAGTCTATCAGAAATACACTCTTGAGAAAAATGCTTAGTGGCAGGCACAGTTAGGAACTTTAGCTGTGGCTCTCCTTTTTAGGTTAGGGCAGATGGTAGAGAGGCTGTCACATGCTTGGCTTGCTGAAAGCAATGATAACAATGACATGATCCCAAAGTAGCAGGATCCAGGTGGCCATGTTGAGCCACCAGAAGTCAGGGGGATGTAATTAATCATAATTACAGACAAATTGGAGTGGCCCCTTGGCTAAGGGCACCTGACACATACAGAGCCATGGAGATGTTTCAAGGACCATGGCATCCCTAAGTGTCAAATAAATGGCAGTTAACAAAAGTACCACTAAATTGTGTGTGTGTGTGTGTGTAGATGATGAGCTGAAAGCTGAAAGCAGTCACTCCAATAAAAACTGTATTACTTTGCCCAGTTTCCAAATCTGAGCTGGTTTTCAAACCTAAGCCAGAACCTGCTGATGGGTCAGATGACCTGATCCCCAGAGGAAGGACTCTGAAATACCATATCCAACATATACTGTTGTGATTCCTCCAGATCTTCCACAAAGGGACCTATGGCTACATACTTGAGTGATTATACACTGGGTTAAGAGGAATACACAGACATTTCAAAGACCATTGGACACAGGGTTCAGTTGACATTGATACTTGCAGACTTCAAGCTTTATCATGGCCCCTGTGAGGGTGGGAGCATGCGAGTGTCAAATAATAAATGAAGTCTTGGCCTAGTTACAGCTTACAGTAGGTGACTTAGGTCTATAAATCCAAGCATTGGTCATTTGTATGGTCTCCAGATGCATTTTTTGGGATTGACACAGTTGGCCGTTTTAGAAATGCTCACATTGGATCCTTGGGCAATGGGGTAAAAGCTATTAAACTGCATGCCCCTATGGTTAGGATTGAATAGTATTGCCTCTGGTGTGAAGGGGGGGGGCAGAAAAGGTAGAGATGAATGACACTCCATAAGATTTCAGAAATGCAAGGGAATTCATTTTTGTCATATTTCTTTTCTTTAAATTGAAGTATATTTGACTTACAATATTATACTAGTTTTAGTGTACAACATAGTGATTCGATATTTTTATAGATTATACTCTATTTATTTTAAAATATTGGCTATATTCCCTGTGCTCTACAATATATCCTTGTAGCTTGTTTGTTTCATACATAGTTTGTGCCTCTTAATCCCCTATGCCTATCTTGCCCCTTCCCCTTTCTTTCTTTCCACTGACCACTAGTTTGGTCTCTAGGTCTTTAAATCTGTTTTGTTATATTCATTCACCTTATTTTTTAGATTCCACATGTAAGTGATAACATACAGTATTTGTCTTTCTCGTTCTGATTTATTTCATTAGAAATAATACCCTCTAGGTCCATTCAGGTTGTTGCAAATGGCAGAATTTCATTTTTTAAGGCTGAGTAATATTCCATTGTGTGAGATAGATATATATATATATATATATATATATATATATATATATATATATATATCTCACACCTTCTTTATCCATTCATCTGTTTATGGACACTTAGGTTACTTCCATATCTTGTCTATTGTAAATAATGCTGTTATGACCATTGGGATGCATGCATCTTTTCAAATTAGTGCCTTTGTTTTCTTCAGACATTTACCAAGGAGTGGAATTGCTGGATCATATGGTAGTTCTATTTTTAATTTTTTGAGGAACTCTAGACTGTTTTCCACAGTAGCTGCACCAATTTACATTCCCACCAACAGTGTACAAGGGTTCCCTTTTCTCCACATCCTCACCAACATTTGTTATTTGTAGACTTTTTCATGATAGCCATTCTGACAGGTGTGAGGTGGTGCCTCATCATGGTTTTAATTCACAAGTCTGGACTCTGCCAAAATTGAATTGACCTTGGAGAGTCAGTATCGACCACCACAAGATCAATTAAATAGTATGTTCAATCACACCTGTCAGATCTGTAACTGCCTATTACTAGGGCAGACTAATGCAGCCTCAGATACCTGCCATGCAGTCAGTGATTTAGGGCTTTCTAGTCTATTAGGAAAGAAAATCAAGAACAGTTCACATTCACTTAGAATGTACCACAGCATTTATTAGCTTTGCCCCATGGTTAATCATTCTATCCCCTTAATATATGCCCAAGAGATATTTTCACAAAATATCTTGTTGATTCATTATAATGATGATTAGACAGGATGAACAAGAGGTGACTATGTGATCATTTTAAATGACATGAGCTCTTAAGGGTGGGAGGCAAACTATATGAAGAATTAGGAATCTGGTACTTCAGCAAAAAAAATTTAGAAGTCCAATGGCCAAGGGCATGCCAATACCTCCCCTTCAAAACAAAAAACAAATTGTTGCATCTTACATCCCTTTTTACCAAAAATGAAGCTCACTGTCAGAAGGATTCTACAAATATCATATTCCACACCTAGAAATGCTATTCTGGTCCAGTTATAGTGTGATATGGGAGTCTGTCAGTCTGAATGAGACCTGGAACAAGAAAGGTCTGGCACCAGGTCATGCTGCAATGCAAGCAGTCCTGCCACTCAGATCATGTGATCCAGCACACCATACTGTGTTGGAGATTTCAGTGGTGGAAAAAATTCAATGTGGACTTTATGGAAAGCACCACTGGAAAAGTCACAAATGGGCCCCTGGGTGTCTGGAGTAAAACCATGTCATCTCTAGCAGAGAATTACATATGTTTTAAAGTACAGCTACTGGCATGCTGCTGGGCCCTGGTAGAGCTGGAATGTTTAGCCATAAATAAACAGGGAACCTACTTTACATTGAAGGATATGTGGAAGGAGCCCCATGAATATGGAATCCACAGGTTACATTCACCATCAACAAGATAGCAGCGTGATAGAACATTAGAATTACCTGGTGTAGGTGTAGCTGAAGTACCATCTCAGAGTCTATAACTGAATGAATTGGGTAAACCATTGTAATTATGAATGAACAAATTATGAATGAACAGCAATTTTGACCTGCAAAAATGATGCTTGCCACGGGTTCAGAATCTTAAGGAATGAGGCTTGGGTCATTCTGTAAGGTAAGCCATAAAGATCAGCAGAGGTGATACCCTGTGGCAAGAAAAATTTATTGTAGCTAATGATGAGTACTAGTTCCAGCCTCGAGGCCAACTGCTGGGAGGTCTCTGACCTCCTTTTTCCAACTTTCTCCTCAGGAAGAAGCCTCACCAGTTCTTGAAGGAGCTGCTCACTGAACCTGTGTGGAGAGGTGAAGCTACATGGCCCAAAGAGTGGACTGTGGCAGACAGAGATAAGCCACTCAGATCCCCCTTCAAGAGAGGTCTTGGGACTTCCCTGGTGGTGCAGTGGTTAAGAATCTGCTTGCCAATGCAGGGGACACGGGTTTGATCCCTGGTCCAGGAAGTTCCCACAAGCTGCAGAGCAGCTAAGCCCATGCACCACAACTACTGAGCCTGCGCTCTAGAGCCCACGAGCCACAACTACTGAAGCCTGCACACCCTAGAGCCTGCACGCCACAACCACTGAGCTTGCATGCTGCAACTACTGAAGCCTGCATGCCTAGAGCCCATGCTCTGCAACAAGAGAAGCCACTGCACTGAGAAGCCCATGCACGGCAATGAAGAGTAGCCCCCGCTTGTTGCAACTAGAGAAAGCCCGTGGGCAGCAAAGAAGATACAACATAGCCAAAAATAAGTAAAATTTTAAAAATAATAATAAAAAGCAAATACAAGTAATTATTTTTTTAAAAAAGGGAGAGAGAGATCTTGCTGCCCACTTGTGATGAGTGTGACTAGCTGATAGCCTTTAGTTGTTAACTCATTCAAGATCTATCTCAGATTTCAAGGCAAAGTGCTTTTGTTTCAGGGTGGCTTTCAACCAATGATTGTGTAAGGTGGTGGGCAATAGCCTAGTCATTCCCTCCCCACACAGGACTCCTCAGATGGCAATCCTTATTCTGTTGCTCCATGTTGGGCTAAAAAAGACTATGTAGGGTCAGCAACAAGGTCTGATAACTACCCCATCCAATCCTGCTTCCTCTCCTTTCCTCCCACAGTTATTACTCACCAATAAATCTTTCACACACCTAACTTCATCTTGGCACCTGCTTCCCAGAGAACCCAGCTTGCCCCAACTAGCCAGTCTCCAAACGTTCTCTGATGTCATTATGGAAAGGTCTTTTAGAAATTTATACTAATATCATATCATTTTGCAACTAGATTAATAGGAAGCCACGATATGGGAATGATGATTTTTTATATGCTGATAAAGCAAGACATTTTAGTCAGCCTCGTGATTTATTACTATATTGTCAACAGAGGGAAAAAAATATCAAAAGGAAGATTTATGACTGAATAGTCAAGCTATGAGTTTTCAACTTGACACGTAAAAGAGCCATAATCTCATAACCTTGTATCAACAGCTGTCTTCTAGAACAAAGAGAAAAAAAAAATGTGTTCATGATTAACACCTTAAAATTGAGAAAGGTATAAATTTAAAGCACAACAAAGACAGAGGAAGAAATATGTTCTGAACTTCATCTTGATTCCATGAATCATTTTAAACAGAAATATATAATTTCCAAATAATTGAAGTACAAATTAACATAAAAATAATTTTTAAGATTATAAAAGAGCCCTTAATGTTGAGTATTAGACAATACAAAATTGATTTGAAATGTGCTAAGATGTAGTACTTATTCTTCATGGAAAAAAACATAATCTCTTTTGTCCTCCCATAGTTATGATGAGTATAATTTATTACACTCAGAAGGAGCACATGTTCACAGAAATTATGCTCTTTATAATTTTGTTGCACATTTTATTACCATGTCTTCAGTGGTATTTACCATTTCATGGGCAATTGGCAGTTAAAAAGATTCAAACATTAACATTTTAATTCTTCTGAAGACTTATCTCAGAAATGAGCTATATATAATGTGGGTTCTTTATTACATCTTCCCTTGCGCAACTGTCAATGCCAACATGTAACTATCCTTTATGGTTTTACCTCTTCTTGAGAATGGGTGTTTGGCATTTGATTATTTCAAAAAAGAGGTTTTATTTTAAAAATTAGAGTTGTAGACATTGACTTTATCAAAGGAGTGAATTAGATCAGGTTTTTAAAAAATTTTTAATTTATATTGGAGTAGAGTTGATTTTACAATGTTGTGTTAGTTTCAGGTGTACAATAATGTGATTCAGTTATACATATATCTATTCTTTTTTCAGATTACTTTCCCATACAGGTTATTACAGAGTATTGAATAGAGTTCCCTGTGCTAAATCAGGTTTTGAACACAAGTTTAATCAAATTATTTCTAGGATAGTCAAAATTTTTGTCCGTTACTACATTTAAAAGTGAACAGAATCCAGTGTGAGAAAAAAAGTGTAAGGGTCAATATAAAAAGTAACTTTCCTTTATCCAAGTGTGTGCTGTAATACATAGTTTTTAATCTTCTAGAACTTGACAATTTCTACGTTAGAAATGTAAATTTTAAATGACAGGCTTGCTATGGATGAGCTATTTTTGTTTATCAGCTCCCTATTAGTTCATTATATCTTGCATTTGTGACAAAAGATTAAAGGTGTTGGGTCCATTTAATCAGAACCAGACAAAAAAGCAAAGCAATAATTTACTTAAGAAGTAAACTCTAGCAGAGAATGGTTATTTAAGGGAGCTATTGATCAAATCACTCTTTACTTCAGAGAAGACAGAATTATTAATATACAGGATAGTTTGGTGGACTCAGAAAGTAATTAAATCCTAGAATTGGCTGCCAGGGAAAGAGGTAGGATCTCTTTCCATAGAAATCTTTAAGGCTAGAGTAGATATTTTTCTCTGGGTGCATTTTAGCTCTATAGTTCTTTGATTCTGGGATATTTTGTGGTATTTATTTCTTGATATCATTTTAGCAGTTTCCATCTGCTGCATTTGACAAAAATGCCTCATATATGCAACTTTTTAAAATTAATTAATAGATTTTTTTCAAAGCAGTTTTAGGTTTACAGAAAAATTAAGCAGAAATTACAGAGAGTTCTTATACAGCCCCTCTCCTCTCCACCTGCTACATAGTTTTCCCTATGAGTAACATCTTGCATTAGTGTGGTACGTTTGTTACAACTTATGAACAAATGTTGATACATTATTACTAATTGAAGTCCATAGTTTACATTAGGGTTCAGTTCTATGGGTCTTGAATAATGCATAATGTCATGTGTTCACCATTACAGTTTCTTACAGAAGAGTTTTACGAACATAAAATCCCCTGCACTCCACGTATTTGTCCCTCCCTGGCTACCGTTGATGTTTTTACTGCCTCTATATGTTTTCCTTTTCCGCAACATCATATAGTTGAAATCATACTACGCTACCATTTTCAGACTGGTGCTATCTTTTCAGTGCTGGATCCTCCATCCCTGCTTTGTGTATTGGTGCATCTCTCAAATAGAAAGTCAAGAATATTAAAGAGTTTGTGCTTTATTACATAAATGATACTTACATTTAAGAACCTCCTTTCACTGGTTTTATCCACATGATTAAGGAAAATAATGATAATAAAAAGCATCAAGTTCTATCTAGATGATCAAATATGAGTTTATTTTGAATTACAACCGACATCAAGACATGCATTTTATATGCCAGTGTACATTTTTACTTGGTATATCTAAGCTGCTAAGGATTGCTTTTGACTTTTTTTAGTACCTAATATCTGTTTGAAAGCATTTTTTCTATTGAATTTATATACAACCTGAAGCAAAATATTGCTAATATGTCAGCTACATTGTGTATGATCTTTCTCAAGTTTTCTGTCTATAGTGGAATACAGTGTCCACTTATTTTTAAGGTTGCTTTTTTAAAAAAATTGTTTTAAGTACCCTGATTTTTTAGTATGATGGTGATGTAAGGTGATGACTATAATGGTTACATAAACAAATCAATACTTTTATGTTGTTCTCTGGTCATGAGACCAGAAGAGGAAATCTTGCATGATGACCAGAAACTCAAGTTACTTGTTTCACTCTAGAACCATTAAAGTTACGATATCTTTATCATTTTAAAAATACAGTACAGTCTACAAAATACAGAATTGCTGTGAGTGTTAATTTACATCCCAGTTGGTTAAATAGAATAGCTGCAGAAAGGAAAAATCATATTTTCTTCCCTCAAGCCCATTCCTGAAAGGGTTTTCCAGAAATTATGGAGATTTGAGACAAAATTAAAGTCTTTTGAACAAAGCATCCTATACATTCCATTGCTGCAGTGAATAAAGCCAAACACTGCTTGGCACACAAATGGTAACAAGGAAGGGAAGGGGAGGGGAGGGGAGGGGAGGGGAGGGGGAGCAAATTGGAATAGCATATAACGGATCCATGAAGAAAGACAACTAAGTATCTGAAAGTTACACCATTTCTTAGAAAATATAAACATCAAATGTAAATTCCCAAAGAGGTGCTTGCAGCTGGTCCAATTACTCTCCCATCTTTTTATAGAACTAGAAGGTATTTTTGGCTGTGATTGGTAGAATATTGTGTGCTTCATAGATAGAAGAACAGGAGCTAGCCAGTATTTCTAATACATAGAAGAAAAATATTAGCCTATAATTTCTTTTTCTTTTTGCTAGTTATTTTTAGTATTTTATAAGTGTCTATATATATATTATCTCATTTTTAATATTTTCATGAACTCTATAAAGAAGGCCCTAGAATTATACCCATTTTAGAGGTGAGGAAACTGCTCTCATTTACCTTCTGCAGGGACAGCCAGAGAGAGAAGTGGTATTCAGACTAAAGCAATCTCAGGCCAGAGGCTTCACACTTAAGCAATATAGTGTTGCCTGTCTGTTCTTTTACTGAATTATTTTCTTCATTAAATAGGTAAATATATTTCAGAAATATACACATATTTAAAACCAATATGAATCTTTAAAAGAGTGTTATAGAAGTTATTATTTAATTTCAAAGCAGATGAGGTAAACTAATATGGTCAAAGGATTAATACTTCCTCTTAGAATTCAGGTCTCATTGGCTATGCCATATATTTTTCACAGGACCTCTTTAGAAGATCAATAAAGCATCTATTCTACTTATCATGAATTCATTCCTTATTTAAAAGGGCATTAGTTAGTCATATAATGCTTAAAACTCAGATGGTCATACATTTTGTTAACTGCCTGCCTCTCTCCAAGGTAGTGATTTATAAAAATCTTTTAAATTACTATTTGTACAAGCATAAAAAAAAATTAATGAGGAATGAGCCTCAGAAGGTTCTTGACATCTCAAACTGGAATTCTTATAAGAATATCTTTTGTTTCTTTTTTTTCTGCAGAATTTACCATTCTCCCTCTTCCCTTTTCTGGAGCCTACAAATGTTAGGAAGCTTTGTAATCTATATAAACTTTATAATAACAGAATCATAGATATATATAGTACCAAATGCTCAGGAGGCTACACAAATCCAAGGCCTGATTCCTGCCTTCAATGAGCTGATCATTCATTTAGTGAGACAGTATATATGTAAACAAAAATGAAAGTGACAACAAAAGGCACATATAAGAAATAAACCTTTATTCATAACTTGGGTCTGCAAATTTTTTCTGCAAAGGTCCACATATTAAATATTTTAGGGTTTATGGGCCTTATATTGTCTCTTTCTTATATTCAACATTTTCTTTATTATATCTCTTTAAAAATATAAAAAACATTCTTAGGGATATTAAAAAAAAAAACAGGTGGCAGACCAGATTTGGCCTGTGGGCCATAGTTTTGCCAATGTCTGACCTGTAACAATATGTTTATAACAGTGCATTTCTACTATTAACAATGGAGTTAGAGACAATGAACTAACTAATAATTAACTAACTAATAATTAATTCTTTTTCACCTGTATGTAGACAACCCATGAGACCTACATATTATGGAAAATCTTTAATAAACAGATCTCTAATAATGGCCATAGAAAAGTAGACTAAAAACAGAAGAAGCCTCACAAATGTAAATAAAACTATGCTATAAATTACAGTAAAGTAACATATTGAATGTTCATATTGATGACTCTATTGAGAAGTGAAATTATGTTCAGTAGCTTTTTTGAAAATACAGGAAAGTGTCCAATAACATTTAGAAAGATTTCAATTAAAATACTTAAATTGTGACATTCGAAGTTATAATAAACCCAAAGATAATCTTTGAATCCTCATCTTTCTACATTCATATAGTCAAATGGCCTGTCAAGTTTCTTCCAAACATACATTTTCAAATCCATTTTCTCTTCTCCACAAACATATTTTAGATTTTCTCTCATTGGAACAGTTACAAGTTTTCCCTAAATGGTTTATCTGACTAGAGTCTCTCTGAGACTCTAATTTATCTTCTACTTACCTATCAGAACTAAATATCTAAAACAAAGATCTGATCTGGTTGTTTCTCACTTTGAGTACTTTCAATGGCTTTGAATTCTCTACAGGATCAAGTCCAATCTTTCTGTTATACATTCATATCTGTCCCAACCCATCTCCCTCAGCTTGGTCCCCACCAATCTTTTCATATAGGCTATGCAGTAGGCACCTTCAGTTCTTCCCACAAACAACCCCTGATTTCCCTGTCTGCTAAATTTCATTCCTTTCTTCCCTGTCTGTAATCCATCAAGTGAGTCATTTTTCAACACACAGCTAATTATCATCTTATATTTTTGAAAATTCCTTTGACGACCCAAGATTGAAACTGTGACTAGCTCCTTTCTCTCCTATAATAGCTTGTTTATACAATTAGTGCAGCACTTGTCAAACTATGTTTTATTTGTGTACACAACTCCTTTGCCAGACTATAAGTTCTTATCTGAGGTTATCTGCTTTTACCTTCAGATTTCTAGCAGAGTCCTGGCACAGAGTAGGCACTTAATCAATGTTATTAAATTGAATTAATTGGCATATCTGGATGCTTATAACAGGGCAAACTGTGTGTCTGTATAGAACAGAAATCTGATTAAATGTTGGACTGATGAACCAAAGCAAATTTTATTACTCAAAATAATCATTTTCTGCTGATCAAATAAAACTGGAATTATCAATATATATTGATAGTTTAATTTTAGGTTAGAAACTTTATCTCATTAAGATACAAATCCCTTTAAGAGTGGAATGAAATGTTAAGCTGTTATTAGGAATTTAGTCCAGAGAGTCAGTCATATACATTGCAGGGGAAAGAAAAGAGAAAAGATTGGGAGCGTTCTGGGCTTCTTTATAAATTGTAATGGTTAATTTTATGTGCCACCTTGGCTAAGCCATGGTGCCCAGACATTTGGTCAAAAACCAGTCTATATGTTTCTGTGAAAGTATTTTTTAGATGGGATTAATATTTAAATCAGTGGACTTTCAGTAAAGGAGATTACTCTGTAATGTGGTATAATTCAATCAGTTGAAGGTCTTAAGAGAAAAAAAATCTGAGGTTCCCTGAGAAAGAGGGGATTCTGCCTCCAGAATGCCTTGGACTGGAGCTGCAATATAAGCTTCTCTTTGTGTCTCCAGTCTGCTGTCTGACCTGCAGGGTTTGGACTTGACAGCCTTCACAATGGTGTGAAGCAGAAAGTAGGTTACTGAATACTCAAAAGATTTTTTTTTTTTAATATTCACTGTTCAAGCCGATACTTAACAGTTGCTTTATTTTGAAGTCCCACATTTGCTTTCAAAAGTCTTATGTTGTGCATGACCAGCTTCTCTGTGGTAGCTGAGAAATCCTTCCTTTGCCATTTTCCTTCTTGATCACATCATAACTGGGAATTGGGGAAATAAGCTTTCTTTGTGGCTGAGCATTTTTCTCAGACTAATTTCTGCTTATACTTGTTTGTAAGCAAAAGGTTCACTTTAATTCTTCAGTTAGAGATTACTTTTAGTTTAGACTTTGTCTCTTTTGATAGAAAACCTCTTGAAAAATTTAGTAGACTGAGTCCAATCAATAACGAATGATAAGAGCCAAATGCACGGTTCCTCTTAGGACACTGTTTTCAAATTTGCAGTATTTATTTAGTTTTGGCCTCATGACCATCTCTCTCTTTTGACCTAGTTGTGATTCTATGTGGTTTGATTGTGGTAGCTCTGTGATTGAGACATGCCTTAATCTGTTTTCCATGAGACATTTTAAGTAATTAAAAGATTTACTCAGCCATACTTTTAATTGGATCTTAAACCTGAGATACTTTAATCCATCCAGAGATTATAATAACAGATGTGATGGTCATCCCCTTCATTTGAATCGTGTGATTCAAAGCCTACTTTAGTTTTTACATGTGCTGTGAGGGGCTGAGAAATAGCTGCCTCTTCCAACCCCAGGAATCCCCAGAGTTCTAGTTTTTTTCTCTTCCTTTTTATTCTTGTTTGTTAACTTGTCCAATTCTTTTCTGAACTCACTTATTCATATAATACCTTCCAACCACGTAAATAGTAATCAATACATGCTACCCATGTTCACTTTGCTATCTTCTTCCTCTAGACCTGCAGGGTCATCAAGTACATGACTATCCTTCATGTTAACTCAGATGTCCATTTAACAAATTATTTTCCCAATGAATAGCACAGACTGTCAGTTTTTGGACTCAGTTTCCTCAACAATTCTGCCCAAGTCAATGCTACATATTTTAGGCTTTGTTATTACAACATTCCAAACCTGATGTCAATTTCTGCAGTATTGAGAATAGTCTAGGTCTTGCTATGGTAACAAATAATTCCAAAATCATGGTGATTTAAAACAATGGAAAAAAAAAAACCCAAACAAAAATGATGATATATTTCTTACCCAGACAAGATCTACTGCATCACTGGAAGACTCTCCAGGGCAACTGTTATGCATGTGATGGCTGAGCACTGTAACTCCTTTGCAACACGTACTTCCACCTTTGCTCTGGCCAAGGGAAGAGAAAAGATAAGAAATTACACACAAGTTCTTATATGCTTCTACATGGAAGTGATATATACTACTTCCTTTAGATTCTATTGATCAAAGCAAGTGACCCGACCCTACCTACTTCAAGAGGTTGAAGAAATGCAGTCTTACCATGTGTTTGGAAGAAGAATGCCTGAAATATTGGTGTTCAGCATGAATGAGAAACAAAACTGTGACACAGGAGTAAGGAAGCTATTCCTGTTGCCTCTGTAACTGTCCTTTGACTGCTGCAACAGTCACAGAAACCTTCTTGAGTCTAGCTGTCTCTGACAACTCATGTGTTTCTTGGCACATACAATTTTAAAGAATAAACAAAAAGAAATCCAATATCAGCAGCAGAAGATGGCATCTTCTTCAATTCTGCCCTCAAAATTTTATATAAACAACTTTATTTGGGGGAATCTTACCTGAAAGGGAAGCTGAGAAGAGTGGGTTTTAGCTTTCTAGAACCTGAAGTATAGGACAGCATATTAGAAAAACCTTGGACTGGAAGATGACTACCAACCCACCATACGATTACCCCATGTTTCATGATCTCTCTCCTCTGGCATCTACGATTCCATAGCTCTGTTTAATCTTATCTCTGCGTGATAAGTCTCATTCCTTTTCTGTAATAACTTTTCAGATATTTGGCTCCCTCAAGCCTCCCTTTGCTCATAGTGAAACATACTCAATTACTTTCACTGTCTCTCATACATTTCTTCACCATTTTGTTATCCAGATCTGAATCTATATAGCCTGCCAGTAACATCCAGCTTAAAAGGTAAGCCAAAACTTAAATGCAATCTTTTGGGAAAAAAATCCATAAAGAGAAAGTATACAATGTTTTCTACTCATTACCTGAATTCTCTAAGTTATGTTATTAGTTCTGTAAATAGTCCTCAATTAAATACCCTTGTTCACACTATTTTATCTGCTACTCCCTGGAAAAATCAAAATCTTTCAGAAGCCTGGACTGGGAAGAAGGGTATAATGGAGTATAATTCCCACCTCTATCTTCCACCACCCCCGTTATCACATCATCACAGGCTGCCTTTTAGTTTCTCTGGATTTGGAGAAAAGTAGGGGGAAAAGACAAATTTGAGGGTCAGGAGAGGTTATATTTGCCTGATCCCAAATTTTCTCTGGCCAGGCTATTGTTTCTCCCTGTTTCTCCCTGGGCTTTCTGAGCATTCAGAGTTCAGCATCTGTTTTCATGACTCTGCAGAGAATTCTTTCTTTTTCATGGGGGCTCTCTTCCCTGTAGTCCACTAATTCAGACATTTACTCTGACTGAGAGTGCAGCACCTTCCTCAGCCCTGGTTTTCTAAAATCTGCATTGTAAATCTCTAACTGTTGAAATTCCTTTGCTCTTCTAATCAGACCTCTTGGTCAAAGCTACTTTAACAACTGAAAGTGGATTATTTTCCCAAATGACCCACATCTGGACTATGAGAAACACTCTCACTTCCCCAACAAATTCTGGCAGGGCAGGTGATTCATGGCATTGTTTTCTTTCCCTTTCCCTAGGCAGAACAGCTAGTTAGCTATCATTTCTCACCATTATGCTTTTCCAGTGTAGGTCTCACTTAGTATTTGACCAACAAAGGGTCCAAGAGTTACAGGAAAAGTTCTTCAAATGGTCATTTTTAAGATCCTATTGCTATGCATAATTGAAGAGAAATAAGAACAAGCAGGGCCAGGCCAGGCAACTACGGACTCAGTAGTGGACAAGGCAGAGTTCTTATACTCAAAGAGTTTGGAGTAGGCATATCATGCTTTAGTGCCTTGAATTTTTCTTATAGTCTCCTGTAGACTCTCTGACTGCAGGATTCAGCATACCTTTTCTCTGCTTTTTAAAAAATTTTTTTTCTCTCAAATATTCATTTACATGTCTAACTATGATCAGAATGTCCTTTATAACTGTGCAAAGACTTCTTCCATGGAAAAGCCATATTCTTTCAAAAACTTCATCACTTTCAACTTATCAATCAGGTATTTTTTGCTGGTTAGAATGAAATAAACATTACTCCTTCCTGATATTGTTTCTTCCACAAACCAACAGTGAAATTCCAGTGAGGTTAATCAAGAATATAACAAATGATATGCTTAGAACATACTGAAACTCCTAGGTGAACATAGGATGGTTGGAGCTCACATCCTCCATCATTAGTATATGATCTGTGTAAATATTTATCACTGGAAGACATCTTTTATGTTTTCAATATTGCCAGACTGTCTATATCAGGGCTACTCAAAGTGACAACACATAGTGAAATAAGGAGCTTGTGCCAGAATATAATTCAATTTGCTGTTTCCTTCATTGATTAAAACTTGTTATTAAAAAAAAGTCAGCTGACCTAAACAGTGTGCTTAATGGTTTATGTGATTTTCATTCTGGCATAAACTTCCATGTCATTATGCACAGGTAACAAATAGTTCATGGATTGGTTGCTGTGCCAGATCACACTGTGAAAGACACTGGTCTAAGGATTCAATATCACTTCAATTTAACTTTCCTTTAACTTCACAAGGTAAAATTTAATGAATTCCTAAAGGCAAACATGCATAAAACCATGAATATGTGCCCAGTAACCTTATAACACATTTTATGGGGATTTCAGAAAATTTTAGAGCTACTCACTTCTTGAGGACCACCCCCCCAAAAAACAAATTGAGACAGTTAATGAAGATCGTCAATGTCTGAAGCCATGGTTATGCTAACATAATAGAAAAAAAACTTTTATGAAGATCAAAAAATCTCTTTCTTTGGCCTTGGATTTAAAACACCATTAAAATAAATTTTGTTTAAAAGGAAGGAAGAAAAAATATAATTCAATTTATTTTTAGGTAGGAAGATATGTTTATATTTTGTTTCCAACAGCAATTTCATAAAAAGCCCAGATGCACTGTTAATGAGCTAAAACACATCTAAAAATTTGTCAGTCTTCAAGATTTGTAGACCAAGTACCTCATAACTAAAAGAAAACAGAAATTATCTCAAATTATTCTGATTTTAAATTTAAATAGAAGCTAGGGAAATATCAACCAGTCACTTGATTACTGGAAATATTCATTTATTTAACCTTAAAAATGCCATGCTGCTTTGAGAAAACAGTGGTAGCAAATCCCACGTGATAATTATTATGATATTTCTTTTGTAATGTTAATGTTACTGTCTTCCCTGATTCTAGCCACAGCCCCAGCTCTCTCTGACTCTGATTTATGCAGAGGTTGACCTGGGACTAATCCTGTCAGTCTTAACTCTGAGCCAGCCGTTAAGATTATGAAGCTATGATCTGTTGCATTCCCTAGAGGAAAAGTTTAACTGAGGACTGTTTTCTCTGACAAGTGATAAAGCCCTACTCTTTTCAGGTTACACCAAAGTCCAAGGTTTGGCTAAAATAAATTGAGAATGAAAACACAATATGAATTAAGGAGACAACTTAAGTAGAAAACTCTGTGTATAAGAAAGCAAGAGAAGACAAAGGAAAGGAGAAAGAACATAGGTTGCCTAGAAGCAATCAATTCCAATTTTTATAAAGCTTAGAGTCTAGGAGGGTAATTAGCATCAGGGCCAGATCAATTTTCCTAGACACAGTATCTTATTAGATTGCTACACGACAGTATCTTATTAGATTGCTACAGGACAGCATACTAATTAAAACTGATTGGTCTAATTAGAATCCCATTAATAACAAGAAAGACAATGACAGATGTGTCACTATATCCACAACACCTTGACTCATCAAATACTCTGACATTCAAGCAGTTGTGAATGTAGTTGCTTTTTGTCATTTTTTTATCCTAAGAAAGGAAGAGAAGGGGTGGTGGAGGGGTGGTGGTGAGGGAGAGGAAGCTCTATAGGGCTCTGGTAATGAGGACCTTCAAAAAACAATAAGTAAAGACCAAACACTAAAGACGGGCTCAATAAATAAGCATTTCAAAAACTCAGGCTAAAATAAGAACATTAATTCTTTGAAATTCTAAATGTAATTTTGAAATAAACTATCTAATTTTATTTCTTACCTAAATAGCATGGTAAAAAGCAAAGATGAAATTACAGTAGTTTGGCTTTTTTCATGTTATAATAATATAATCATAGTTTTATCTAGATTATTATTTCAGATTCTAATCTTGAAAATTATTCTATTTCTGTTTTCTCTTAACACTTAGAAACCTCTCTTCCCTCTACCAAAAAAAACAATGAATACACATTTATTAGAATACAGCCAAAGTCCTATCAACAGAATATATTTATTATTTACTGAATAAATTCTTATTGCATATCTTCCATGTGCCAAACACAAAATTTAATTTTTTTAATTAAAAAAATTTTTTTTTAAATTTTTGGCTGCATTGGGTCTTCGTTGCTGCACACGGGGTTTTCTCTAGTTGCTGCAAATAGGAGCTACTCTTTGTTGTGATGTGCAGGGTTCTCACTGCGGTGGCTTCTCTTGTTGTGGAGCATGGGCTCTAGGTGCACAGGCTTCAGTAGTTGTGACACGTGGGATCAGTAGTTGTGGCTTGCGGGCTTTAGAGAATAGGCTCAGTAGTTGTGGTGCATAGGCTTAGTTGCTCTGCGGCATGTGGGATCTTCCTGGACCAGGGCTCGAACCCATGCCCCCTGCATTGACAGGTGGATTCTTAACCACCGCATCACCAGGGAAGTCCACAAAATTTATTTTTATAGGAGGATCAACAGTGAAAGAAAAGCAGTAACCAATAAAAAAACAAAAAACAAAAAAACTACACATGTAAACTCTTTTTCTTGACTAGACTCTATTTCAGCAGCCCCCAGGGAGCATCTGGGTGTCCTCTAGCTCTTGTACCCCTCTCCACTCCCATCTTTCAGTCTGTCATATGGACTATCATGGTTTGCAGATAGTTAGATCTGGGCTACTCCCCAGGATCCAGGCATTTCCATACCGTATTGAGTGCTAGCTTCCTACATTTCTCTAGGACTCACCACACTACTTCCTGTCCAGTTGTACCCATGTCTCTCGGGTACCTAGAACTCTTAGGCACCAACATTTTAGGGACATCCTGATTTCCACAATTTCTACATGATGCATTTGTCCTACATGATATACCCTATCTCTACCCTCCATTTTTCTTTATTCAAAAGAATTCCTTTGTATTGAGCACTCTAACTGGTTTATGTATGCCACACTATTCTACAAATTTCAAAAGCTCAGCCTAGAGATTTTCTGTATTTTTTTTTTTTTTGGTCCATTTTTAAATTGTCTTCAGGAAAGGGAGCATGGAAATATTTTAAGTTTCCTCCTAAATCATCATACACCATCCATTCCCAGTAAGTTTCCCTCCTACAAGTTTGGTCACTTTTCTTTTTCAGATGACAAGATTATATGGGCTTTAGAACCCATTTACTGGAGTTTTTATATAATATATACAATAACTACATGTCTCAGACGTTTCAGAAAGTCCCAGTTTCATCTAGTGTGTATGTGTGTGTGTCTTTGTGTATCTATGTGTGTGTATTTAAAAGACAAACTCCAAATATCAATGGCTTAACACAAATAAACAAAGATTTATTTGTTTCTCATGTTATATTCCAGTCTGAGTTGGGTAGTGAGGAATAGGAAAGGAAAGGGAACATTGCAAAACAGTTATTCAGAGTCCCTAGTTTATTCCATCCTGTGGTACCACCATCCTCAACTCCAACCCTGGGTCTACAGAATGGAGGGATAGATGGTGGATAGTATCTGACCGATTTTTTTGTGTCAGGCCTGGAAGCAGTATACCTCACTTCTATTTACATTCCATTGAAGAAACTCAGGTGTATGGCTCCAATCTAACTGAAAGGGAAGTGCCCTTTATTTACATATCTAGAAAGGAGAGGGAAAACACTAGTAAGCACTAGTTTTCTCTGCTACATTCTATCATTCTATCACCAAATATACTTTTGCTCTTTTCCTTCCACACATAGAATACTGTTTTTCCCTTCCCCAAAGAAGATAACTCCAAATTCCATTTCATCTTTGCATTCAGCTGAAAGACCAGAAATTTTACATGTGTTATCCAGTCATCTCTATTGGGATCAGATGTGGCTCCTCTTGGGCCAACAACTTAAGGTCTAAACACTAGTTATCTGCTCACCCTGCAACCCCACACTAAAAGTTCAGTGACGGGTTAGGAATAAGATACCCTTAGACATAGCTGAAACATTGATTGAGGAGCATACCTTGTCTGGTACTTCTAAGACTTCTAAGTAATTCCATGTACCAGAAAAACACTAGAAGTTCTTTTTAGGCACAAGACTCAAATTTTCTTTATATTTACTTCCTTGCCCCCATACTTCTCCTCATCTTGCCAGAAGTAACATTGAGATTATCAGGTGTGAACAAGAGAAAGCTACCTTTTATCTGATCTTTGACACAAGTACGGGTCTTAATGGACCTTTAGGGGTGAAAAAGTTCTCCATCCTATTGCCCACTATATGATATTTAGAAGCAGTTTTCCTTTATTTTGCTTTCAAACCATTCAATTTCTAATTATCTTCTGTACTCATCACTTTTTGAAATACTGTGCTAAATACAGCCAATATCAATACTCACTAACTCTTTTTTCCTCAGCCAATTCCCTTAGAGATGCTAGCTCAATAGGTGCATAGATTATCTTCAATGTTATGTTAACCGAACTTTCAGAAGCCGAGACCTGATTGAAATAAAGAGGCATTTATTTGGGGTTTGTTAGGATTGCAGCCTGGGAGACACAGATTCAAGAAGCACTTGAATTGTGTTCCTCCAGACTACAAAATTGGGGAGCGTCGTAAAGGCAAAAACTGCAAGGCCACAGTTACATAAGCTGGCAAGAAGTAAGGGTACTTGTCCAAATGGTTGCATAGTTACAAGGGGGAACAACCTTAAGACACAGATTGCAGCTAGCAGATATTGTTTTAAAAATGGCTGGTGTCCTTGGGTTAGGTATAGTTCACAGAAAGTTCACGTTCTCAGTGGTGCAGGGATGTGTCTGAGACCCAGATACTCAATTTAGGTTTTATTTTATAAAAATCCTATGTGTAAAATTTCCACAACTCTTTTTTGTATTCTTGAACCATGATTACTCCATTACAATTTCAATCTGTCATCAGTTAATACAGGTAACATTTTTATCAAGGATTCTGATATTTCATTAACATATATATCACTGTATTTCCACTCCAATATCTGTGTTTTGCCCACTTTTAGACAATTCTGCCAATATCATATATTTTGAGGTTTTTTTTTTTTAAGTAGTACCCGACTTCAAGATTTCAGTTTTAGTACTATTTATATGCTGTTATATCAAGCAGCCCCAAAATCTCAGGAACCTATGTCATTGATGGTTTACTTAATGATCAAATCTTTACTTTTTTCTTTTCACACACAGAAAACCCTATCCAGAGGAGATTACCCCAAATTCCATCTCACCTTTGCATCCAGCTGAAAGACTAGATTAGAGGTATTGTGTTGCTCGGTCATATCTATTGGGTCAGGTGTGGCTCTTTTTGGTACAGAAGCTTCCAAAAAGAATCATTTAGGTGGGGGAAACTGCTATGTTCCATAGAGTCACTTAGGAACCCCGGCATTTTCATCTTAGGCACCATGGTTTTTAATGTTGTCTCCACAACTGCTATGCAATGGGAAAAGAGAATGGAATTTTACATATAGGGCTTTTATGGGCCTTGAAGCAGTGTGTATAATTTTGTATACCTTTCACTGGTCAGAACTCAGTTCTTTATCCCTAACCTAAATGTAAAGTATCTGAGAAACACTGAGGAGCACTAAACATAGGAAGATGAGAAAAAACACAGCGTTTGATGAGCATTTTTTGTCCTAGTAGTCCCATAAATGTTAGCCTTTTCCATTTCAACAAACACAGATGTAGATTTCAAAAATACTCATTGGCTTTTGAGGAAACCCTGAACAACATTTGGAGAAAAACTGGAGTCAAATTGAGGAGTGAGTTTACCAGAGAGCCACTTCATGGATCCTATGTCTCCAATAAAATTTTACTCAAATTGAATGTTTTATTATTCTCATAGAGAAAGTAGCATGAAGGTGTCTGTTAATTATTATCAGAGTGCTTCTAACACACACAAAAATGAGTTTTCTTTATTGTATTAGATAGTTTCAAGATAAGCAACACTGAAAACACTCAGAGTGGAAAAGTCCATGCAAAAGTTTCTTGACGGAGATGTGTCAGCTATCATAGGAAGGAGTGTGGCTATATCAGAAACAGATTGAAGTAGACTGAAACCAGACTGCTAGCTTGAGTAAAACCCTGTGACTTAAAGAAGGGCTTGTGCAATATTGTAGAAATCCTGGCCAAAGACTAAACAAGAATAGACATGTGTGATGAGGCAGAAGGATCCAGGATTTGTTTATGATCCAAAAGTTAAGTCCTTCAGACATCAATGAAATTAGAATTGAACTTAGGTCTCAAAGGATTATTCATAAAGTGTACTGAAGTAACAAGAGACCAGAGTTGATCTAACATCTGGAAGGGTTCAAATTTGTACTTTTTATTTCCATATTGTTTCCTTAGTAAATCTCACACCTATCAGCAGATACCAACTCATATGTTCATAGGCATCTTACTCTGCTCTGCAGCCATATTATCTCTTTTAGGATAATAGGGTGGACCTATATGCTGCTTGATGTCTCTGGAATCCATTTTCTCAAATTGGTCATTTAGAGTTTCACTCTTTCCTGGAGTTAAGGCTGAGGAGGGTTATATTCTCAATGCTAGGGTTATCAATGTGGCTTCTAATAAAGATGTAGATGCTAATATTTCATTTCTAAATTTCTAAATATCAGTATATCATTGTAATATTATACATTTGCCATGATAAGAAGCTATTCCAAACTCTTCACAAAATTTTTCAGTGAATTAGTTAAAGCCCTTATCTACAAAATTCTGGTCCACCTCCCCAGCAACTGTGTAAGAAACAGCACCTATATCCATTAGTTTATATCTCTTTCTTCAGCCCAGGAGACCTTTAGGTTTAGTGAAGATAAATGGGCCTTCTAAGGACAGATATGTTATATTCCAACTAATTACACATCTCTGCATTTTGTTCACCTTGCTTTCTCAGGGTCAGACAGTTAAATTCAGATTCTGAATCTAGCAATCCAGTAAGTAGATGGGAAATAAAAACTGAGAGTTAAGCACAGCAGTTTCATGTGACATTTAGACAATATTATTAGTAGGAATTTCAAGGACCTCGTGGAGTAATAACTGCCAAGGGTTATTTGTGAAAATAAGATTGAATCTTTCTATAGAATTCTTCCAAGACTCATGTAAGCATGGTATGTATTTAATATTTATATAGATAAAAAGATTTCAATTACCCTTGCACTTTATTTCTTCTCTATTCTTGTTATTTCTTCTCTATTCTTGAATGCTTATAGTCACAGAAAATGTGTAGAAACTTTATATTTTATTTTTTTCCCTATTAAATATGAGTCCACTTGATGATAAATCCTGGTGTACCATTAGGAAATCTGGCACACTAAATCACATAACTGACAATTATTTTAGCACATTCTAATACAGGACAACATAAAACAGTGGATTTTTAAAAATTTATCTGTACCTTTCTCATTCCACTTAACATCTCCAGCATTGTGTTATATATAGCAAGGGCAATGTTTTGTATCCTATAATAAGCTTTCAAGTGTTTAAATGCACCTGCAACTTATTTTACTTTGTATCTTTTAAAATGCTCAGTTTAGTACCTGGAATATAGTACATGTTCAATTAAATGAATTATAATTAAAGGAAAAGTATGGAAGGAAGGGGGGGGGGAAGGAACGGGGATATTAGAAGAATTGAAGAGAAGAAGGAAATGAAAAAAAGTTTCTAAAAATAGAAAAATGTTTATTTATTTATTTAAATATATATTTATTTTTAAATTATTATTTTCTTTCTTTCCACCAAATAACTAGTCATTTCTGAACCCTATAAATATGATGTTATTCTAAACATCTGGATCTAATTTTAAAGAAAGGAAATTATGTGGTACCATAGCATTTTGTAGATGCTAAATTTGTCCAAAAAGAAATTTTTAAAAAGCAATTGAACAGTGACTTCATAAACTTTCCAAATGCAGCTTTTGTGTCAAGGGATTCTTACCAACAGCAATTGTAATTGTAAATTATTTTCACTGCCAGATTTTTCAACAGAATAAAGGTACATGCTACAATGTATGTAATGTTTGAAGGAAATCAGTGACTTGAAACCACTAGCTAAAAACATAACTTTGTTTAACAGACATCTCAAACTTACATTTTAAGCTGAACTGTGGATCTTCTCCCAGTATTCTTTCTTTACTCAGAATATCACAAATCACAATGGATGGCAACTTCATCCTCTCCAAAATTCGGAGCCATTTTTTGAATGCTCATTTTTCTTATAACCTATATTCAATGTGTCAGGAAATCTAATTAGTTCTGCTCTAAGAATGTACCCAGAATCAGACCATTTGTTGCCAGTTTTCACGGCAGCCATCACCAAGCCATCATCATTTCTTTCCTGCATTATTGCAAAAGTTTTGGGGCTTTTCTTTTTTTGGTTGTCTAACTTTTTTTGAATTGAGGTATAACTGACTTATAACATCATATTTGTTTCAGCTGTAGAACATAATGATTCAATATTTGTATATATTGCAAAGTTATCACCACAATAAGTCTAGTTAACATCCATCACCATACATAGTTACAAAAACATTTTTTTTCTTGTGATGAGAACTTTTAAGATCTACTCTCTAAGCAACTTTCAAATATATGATACAGTATTGTTAACTATAGTCACCATGCTGTATATTACATCCCCATGACTTATTTTATAACTGAAAGTTTGTACTTTTTGTCTTCCTTCACCCATTTCCCCTACCTCCACCCCCTACCTCTGGCAACCACCAATCTGTTCTCTGTATCTATGAGCTTGGTGTCTTTGGTTTTTGTTTAGATTCCACATATAAGTGAGATCATACAATATCGCAAAAGATTTTAACTGGTCTCTGTTTTCACTTTTTTCTTTCCATAATCTATTCTTAAGCTAGCATTGACCAAAACACAATGCAGAAGGCTGTGAATAAGAAAATAATTTATTTGGGATCTTAAGAATTGCAATTCAGAAGACACAGATTTGCATAAAACTAAAAGAGTATTCTAGGAAAGAGAAAGAAGGGTTAAAGACAAAAAGCCATGAGGTTGTTAAAATTCTCTGCCCTGTGAAAATTGTGATAGACTCTGATGGAAGTCAGGAAATATCTGTCCTTAAGGAATCACAAGTTATTTTAGGGTAGGGGTCCCATAAGTAGATAGGCTGTCACAAGTTATTTTAGGATAAGGGGCTTGATTAAGTATCTTGAGTTTCTGGCAGATGTTCTGGATGCCTTTGTTAGGATAATAAGTGATAAAAATGTCAGATTCCATCCAGCCTGAGACATGCATAAGGCACACTTCCTCAGTGGCCTCCTGGCTCCAATTTAGACAACTCTCTTAGCAATACAGATTCCATTTTAATTTTCTTTCCACACAAGTTAGAGTGATCTTTTAAAAACATAAACCAGATCATGTCACTTGTTCTTTAAAACTATCCAGTGGTATCCCATCTCACTCAGAGTAAAAATCATAGTCCTCCCAAAGGCCTTCAAAGCCCTACTGAACCTGCAACCCACCACCCTTGGCCCTACCCTACCTCTTAGATATCCTCTGATATTATCAGCCCACAGCCAAGTTTATTTTGTCCTAACCACACTACCTCCAAATTACCTCTGAAAAATTCTAGACTTTCTCCCACTTTAGGCATTCTATTTAAGGACTGTTAAAACATTCAAAAGTTATTCAACACCATCAACTATTTGGGAAATAGCAGGGAACCATTAAATATTTGAAGGATATATGAACAAATAAATAAATGAATAAATTTGATGTTAGATAAATTTTGCATTGTTTTTTTAAATAATTCTAACCTGATATCTTTACTCAATATTTTAAATAATGACATAAGTTTATTATAGATTTTGTCTATGTTGGGAGATTTTGTTTTAGAGATTTTAATTACTAATAATGGCACTGATTGTGTTTCAATAAATTACTCAAAATAGGGATGGAATTTATTTTTAATTAAAATAAATATTGGATTCATTCATACACCACTTCCATCAGTGCCTTACGCACAGAATTTTCCCACATCTCGATCAAAACTCCAGTAGCCTTTAGGGTAAACACCAACCAACTTTGACATCATTCAAGTACTACTGTTTAATAATTGTTCAAGTATTAACACAAGTTATTTTTATTTATTTTTCCAATATTTTATAATTTTATTCTCAAATGAACTTTCATTGCTTTTAAAAGGAAAAACTTGTTCTATGATTTAGCCATTGTAATTCTCTTTCTATATACTTAAATTATTCAATTTTTTTTTGCCTAAAATACCTTCTTCTTTACATTCCTTGCCCTCTTACTTCAGTGTAATCTAGACTTGAAACCCCCAAATCCTCCTCCCCACCAAAGCCATCACAACTCTTCCTCCACTCTTTTGAAATCTACCTCTAATAACGTTGTAGCCAATTTTCTACTGTCAGGTGCTTAGTATACTCTGTCATATAGGTAATTTGTATTTTATAAGTAGAGTTTTCTTTCCAAATAGATAAAGCACCTTAAGATCAAGTACGAAGTTGGACTTACTGTTTCCAAATATCCAACAGATATAATCTTCATAATCTGAGATTAGAATTCCCAGTAATTCTTAGGAATTCCTGAAATCTTGATTTTTTCTGCATTTTGTAGTACAATTGGCCCTTGAAAAACATGGGTTTGAACCACATGTGTCCACTAATATGCAAATTTTTTCAGTAGTAAATACCACACCACTACAAGATCCACTGTTGGTTAAATCCAAGGTTGCAGAACTGTGGATATGGAGGGCTGATTATAAAGTTATTTATGGATTTCCGCCTACACCAAGGATAGGTGCCCCTAACCCTGAGTTGTTCAAGGGTCAACTGTATTTAGAAATGGAAGAGTACTTAGTATGTTAGCACTATTTATAATAGTATTTTTTTTTATTATTTTAGTAATATTTTAGCTATATTTACTAAGAACTGTAATCTAAGCAAAAATTCAAATACTGGAAAACATCAGTGTACAATACTGGGAAGTCTTTGAATAACTTAGCATTCTGATCTTCTAGCAAAGTAACAGGAAAATAAAGAATCATGTGTAAAAACAGCCAATCTAAGTATTTATTTAGCATCCTAAACTTGTTATTTGTTATTTCTTGGAAAACCATTACTAAGATTTGTGCAAATTATAATATCTGTCTATCCATCTATCTATCATCTATCTATCATCTAAGTTGCCCAAGTGACTCACCTTTAGAAATAGAAAAGATCGCAAACACACTTTAACATGTTAACAGCTACAAGTAATACTGCCTGATTATAAGGTGACCGATTCTTTCCTACAGGCTTCTGTTCCAGTTCTCGAAAATGTTAACCCTAATCTTCAAAGTGTACCAATGTTTCCTGCTCTTGCTGTTGACTTCTTATTATCAGGTTCCTTCAAATCAGTAGTCTTTACATTTATAGTTATGTTTTAATTCTCACAAGAGTATTATAAATATATATATATACACACATATATGTATGTATATATTATATGTATATGTATATATATAATTTTCCCACTTTGTCAGCTGCTTGTTATCAGGATTTGGCATTTAGAAGAATGTATAAATTTTCCAAGAAAAACCAGGAAGATGCTCCTGCTTGATTACTTCTAGTTGGGTTACTTTATCCAGTCATCTCTAAATATTATTTAAGTATCTAATATGTATCATTTAATGTGTAACATGTTGGAGGTGAAACAGTAAACAAGATAGACATTGTGTAGTCCCTGATGGAGCTTACATTCTAGCTGGAAAGACTAGCAGTTAATCAAGAAAGTGCAATGAGGTACGACAGGAGTACAACTGGGAAGGTGCTGGATGTTGTAAGAACAATATTAGGAGTTTGGTATGTTTTCATATTAAAATAAAATACAGGTGCTCCTGACGGGGACTTCCGGGGAAGATGGCGGAAGAGTAAGACACGGAGATCACCTTCCTCCCCACAGATACACCAGAAATACAGCTAACGTGGAACAACTCCTACAGAACACCTACTGAACGCTGGCAGAAGACCTCAGACCTCCCAAAAGGCAAGAAACTCCCCACGTACCTGGGTAGGGCAAAGCGGAGAGATTCCCGCACAGAGGATCGGTGCCGACCGGAACTCACCAGACCGAGAGGCTTGTCTGCTCGCCTGCCAGGGCCGGCGGTGCTGGAAGCTGAGGCTCGGGCTTCGGTCAGAGCGCAGGGAGAGGACTGGGGCTGGCGGCGAAAACTCAGCCTGAAGGGGGCTACTGCGCCACAGCTAGCCAGGAGGGAGTCCGGGAAAACTCTGGAGCAGCCGAAGAGGCAAGAGACTTTTTCTTCCCTCTTGGTTTCCTGGTGCGCGAGGAGAGGGGATTAAGAGCGCTGCTTAAAGGAGCTCCAGAGACGGGCGCGAGACGGGCGCGAGCCGGGCTAAAAGCGTGGACCCCAGAGACGGGTGTGGGACGCTGGGGCTGCTGCTGCCGCCGCCAAGAAGCCTGTGTGCGAGCGCAGGTCACTGTCCACGCCGCGCTTCCGGGAGCCTGTGCAACCCGTCATTGCCGGGGTCCCGGGATCCAGGGAAGGCTTCCCTGGAAGAACACACGGCGCACCTCGGGCTGGTGCAACGTCACGCCGGCTTCTGCCGCTGCAGGCTCACCCCGCACACCGTGCCCCTCCCTCCCCCCCGGCCTGAGCGAGCCAGAGTCCCCGAAGCGGCTGCTCCTTTAACACTGTCCTGTCTGAGCGAAGAACAGACGCCCTCCGGCGACCCACATGCAGAGGCGGGGCCAAATCCAAAGCTGAGACCCGGGAGCTGTGAGAACAAAGAAGAGAAAGGGAAATCTCTCCCAGCAGCCTCAGAAGCAGTGGATTAAAGCTCCACAATCAACTTGATGTACCCTGCATCTGTGGAATACATGAATAGACAACAAATCATCCCAAATTGAGGAGCCAGGAGTCAGTGCTGTGCCTCTGAGGTGGGAGAGCCAACTTCAGGACACTGGTCCACAAGAGACCTCCCAGTTCCACATAATATCAAACGGCGAAAATCTTCCAGAGATCTCCATCTCAACACCAACACCCAGCTTCACTCAACGACCAGCAAACTACAGTGCTGGACACCCTATGCCAAACAACTAGCAAGACAGGAACACAACGCCACCCATTAGCAGAGAGGCTGCCTAAAATCATAAAGAGTCCGCAGACACCCCAAAACACACCACCAGACGTGGACCTGCCCACCAGAAAGACAAGAGCCAGCCTCATCCACCAGAACACAGGCACTAGTCCCCTCCACCAGGAAGCCTACACAACCCACTAAACCAACCTTAGCCACTGGGGACAGACATCAAAAACAACGGGAACTACGAACCTGCAGCCTGCAAAAAGGAGACCCCAAACACAGTAACATAAGCAAAATGAGAAGACAGAAAAACACACAGCAGGAGAAGGAGCAAGATAAAAACCCACCAGACCTAACAAATGAAGAGGTACTAGGCAGTCTATCTGAAAAAGAATTCAGAATAATGATAGAAAACATGATCCAAGATTCTATTTCCAAGATCCAAAATCTTGGAAATAGAATAGACAAAATGCAAGAAACAGTTAACAAGGACCTAGAAGAACTAAAGATGAATCAAGCATCAATTAAAAACACAATAAATGAAATGAAAAATACTCTAGATGGGATCAATAGCAGAATACCTGAGGCAGAAGAACGGATAAGTGAGGTGGAAGATAAAATAGTGGAAATAACTGATGCAGAGCAAAATAAAGAAAAAGAATGAAAAGAACAGAGGACAGTCTCAGAGACCTCTGGGACAACATTAAACGCACCAACATTCGAATTATAGGGGTTCCAGAAGAAGAAGAGAAAAAGAAAGGGACTGAGAAAACAGTTGAAGAGATTATAGTTGAAAATTTCCCTAATATGGGAAAGGAAATAGTTAATCAACTCCAGGAGGCACAGAGAGTCCCATACAGAATAAATCCAAGGAGAAATACGCCAAGACACATATTAATCAAACTGTCAAAAATTAAACACAAAGAAATCATATTAAAAGCAGCAAGGGAAAAACAACAAATAACACACAAGGGAATCCCCATCAGGATAACAGCTGATCTCTTAGCAGAAACTCTACAAGCCAGAAGGGAGTGGCAGGACATAATTAAAGTGATGAAGGAGAAAAACCTGCAACCAAGATTACTCTAGCCAGCAAGGATCTCATTCAGGTTGATGGAGAAATTAAAATGTTTACAGACAAGCAAAAGCTGAGAGAGTTCAGCACCACAAAACCAGCTTTACAACAAATGCTAAAGGAACTTCTCTAGGCAAGGAACACAGCAGAAGGAAAAGACCTACAATAACGAACCCAAAACAATTAAGAAAATGGGAATAGGAACATACATATCGATAATTACCTTAAATGTAAATGGACTAAATGATCCCACCAAAAGACACAGATTGGCTGAATGGATACAAAAACAAGACCCATATATATGTTGTCTACAAGAGACCCACTTCAGACCTAGAGACACATACAGACTGAAAGTAAGGGGATGGAAAAAGATATTCCATGCAAATGGAAACCAAAAGAAAGCTGGAGTAGCAATTCTCATATCAGACAAAATAGACTTTAAAATAAAGACTACTAGAAGAGACAAAGAAGGACACTACATAATGATAAAGGGATCGATCCAAGAAGAAGATATAACAATTGTAAATATTTATGCACCCAACATAGGAGCACCTCAATACATAAGGCAAATACTAACAGCCATAAAAGGAGAAATCGACAGTAACACAATCATAGTAGGGGACTTTAACACCCCACTTTCACCAATGGACAGATCATCCAAAATGAAAATAAATAAGGAAACACAAGCTTTAAATGATACATTAAACAAGATGGACTTAATTGATATTTATAGGACATTCCATCCAGAAACAACAGAATACACATTTTTCTCAAGTGCTCATGGAACATTCTCCAGGATAGATCATATCTTGGGTCACAAATCAAGCCTTGGTAAATTTAAGAAAATTGAAATTGTATCAAGTATCTTTTCTGACCACAATGCTATGAGACTAGATATCAATTACAGGAAAAGAGCTGTAAAAAATACAAACACATGGAGGCTAAACAATACACTACTTAAGAACGAAGTGATCACTGAAGAAATCAAAGAGGAAATTAAAAAATTCCTAGAAACAAATGACAATGGAGACACGACGACCCAAAACCTATGGGATGCAGCAAAAGAAGTTCTAAGAGGGAAATTTATAGCAATACAATCCCACCTTAAGAAACAGGAAACATCTAGAATAAACAACCTAACCTTGCACCTAAAGCAATTAGAGAAACAAGAACAAAAACATCCCAAAGTTAGCAGAAGGAAAGAAATCATAAAAATCAGATCAGAAATAAATGAAAAAGAAATGAAGGAAACGATAGCAAAGATCAATAAAACTAAAAGCTGGTTCTTTGAGAAGATAAACAAAATTGATAAACCATTAGCCAGACTCATCAAGAATAAAAGGGAGAAGACTCAAATCAATAGAATTAGAAATGAAAAAGGAGAAGTAACAACTGACACTGCAGAAATACAAAAGATCATGAGAGATTACTACAAGCAACTCTATGCCAATAAAATGGACAACCTGGAAGAAATGGACAAATTCTTAGAAATGTACAACCTGCCAAGACTGAATCAGGAAGAAATAGAAAATATGAACAGACCAATCACAAGCACTGAAATTGAAACTGTGATAAAAAATCTTCCAACAAACAAAAGCCCAGGACCAGATGGCTTCACAGGCGAATTCTATCAAGCATTTAGAGAAGAGCTAACACCTATCCTTCTCAAACTCTTCCAAAATATAGCAGAGGGAGGAACACTCCCAAACTCATTCTACGAGGCCACCATCACCTTGATACCAAAACCAGACAAGGATGTCACAAAGAAAGAAAACTACAGGCCAATATCACTGATGAACATAGATGCAAAAATCCTCAACAAAATACTAGCAAACAGAATCCAACAGCACATTAAAAGGATCATACACCATGATCAAGTGGGGTTTATTCCAGGAATGCAAGGATTGTTCAATATATGCAAATCAATCAACGTGATACACCATATTAACAAATTTAAGGAGAAAAACCATATGATCATCTCAATAGATGCAGAGAAAGCTTTGGACAAAATTCAACACCCATTTATGATAAAAACCCTGCAGAAAGTAGGCATAGAGGGAACTTTCCTCAACATAATAAAGGCCATATATGACAAACCCACAGCCAGCATCGTCCTCAATGGTGATAAACTGAAACCATTTCCACTAAGATCAGGAACGAGACAAGGTTGCCCACTCTCACCACTCTTATTCAACATAGTTTTGGAAGTTTTAGCCACAGCAATCAGAGAAGAAAAGGAAATGAATCCAAATCAGAAAAGAAGAAGTAAAGCTGTCACTGTTTGCAGATGACATGATACTATACATAGAGAATCCTAACGATGCTATCAGAAAACTACTAGAGCTAATCAATGAATTTGGTAAAGTAGCAGGATACAAAATTAATGCACAGAAATCTCTGGCATTCCTATATACTAATGATGAAAAATCTGAAAGTGAAATCAAGGAAACACTCCCATTTACCATTGCAACGAAAAGAATAAAATATCTAGGAATAAACCTACCTAAGGAGACAAAAGACCTGTATGCAGAAAATTATAAGACACTGATGAAAGAAATTAAAGATGATACAAATAGATGGAGAGATGTACCATGTTCTTGGATTGGAAGAATCAACATTGTGAAAATGGCTCTACTACCAAAGCAATCTACAGATTCAATGCAATCCCTATCAAGCTACCACTGGCATTTTTCACAGAACTAGAACAAAAAATTTCACAATTTGTATGGAAACACAAAAGACCCCAAATAGCCAAAGCAATCTTGAGAACGAAAAATGGAGCTGGAGGAATCAGGCTCCCTGACTTCAGACTATACTACAAAGTTACAGTAATCAAGACAGTATGGTACTGGCACAAAAACAGAAAGATAGATCAATGGAACAGGATAGAAAGCTCTGAGATAAACCCACGCACATATGGTCACCTTATCTTTGATAAAGGAGGCAGGAATGTACAGTGGAGAAAGGACAGTCTCTTCAATAAGTGGTGCTGGGAAAACTGGACAGGGACATGTAAAAGTATGAGATTAGATCATTCCCTAACACCATACACAAAAATAAGCTCAAAATGGATTAAAGACCTAAATGTAAGGCTAGACACTATCAAACTCTTAGAGGAAAACATAGGCAGAACACTCTATGACATAAATCACAGCAAGATCCTTTTTGACCCACCTCCTAGAGAAATGGAAATAAAGACAAAAATAAACACATGGGACCTAATGAAACTTAAAAGCTTTGGCACAGCAAAGGAAACCATAAACAAGACCAAAAGACAACCCTCAGCATGGGAGAAAATATTTGCAAATGAAGCAACTGGCAAAGGATTAAACTCCAAAATTTATAAGCAGCTCATGCAGCTCAAAAACAAAAAAACAAACAACCCAATCCAAAAATGGGCAGAAGACCTAAATAGACATTTCTCCACAGAAGATATACAGACTGCCAACAAACACATGAAAGGATGCTCAACATCTTTACTCATTAGAGAAATGCAAATCAAAACTACAATGAGATATCATCTCACACCAGTCAGAATGGCCATCATCAAAAAATCTAGAAACAATAAATGCTGGAGAGGGTGTGGAAAAAAGGGAACACTCTTGCACTGCTGGTGGGAATGTGAATTGGTACAGCCACTATGGAGAACAGGATGGAGGTTCCTTAAAAAACTACAAATAGAACTACCATATGATCCAGCAATCCCACTACTGGGCATATACCCTGAGAAAACCATAATTCAAAAAGAGTCATGTACCAAAATGTTCATAGCAGCCCTATTTACAATAGCCCGGAGATGGAAACAACCTAAGTGTCCATCATCCGATGAATGGGTAAAGAAGATGTGGCACATATATACAATGGAATATTACTCAGCTATATAAAGAAACGAAATTGAGCTATTTGTAATGAGGTGGATGGGCCTAGAGTCTGTCATACAGAGTGAAGTAAGTCAGAAACAGAAAGACAAATACTGTATGCTGACACATATATGGAATTTAAGAAAAAAAAACATGTCATGAAGAACATAGGGGTAAGACAGGAATAAAGACACAGACCTACTAGTGAATGGACTTGAGGATATGGGGAGGGGGAAGGGTAAGCTGTGACAAAGCGAAAGAGCAGCATGGACATATATACACTACCAAAAGTAAGGTAGATAGCTAGTGGGAAGCAGCCGCATAGCACAGGGAGATCAGCTCGGTGCTTTGTGACCACCTGGATGGCTGGGATAGGGAGGGTGGGAGGGAGATGCAAAAGGGAGTGGATATGGGAACATATGTATATGTATAACTGTTTTAGTGTTCATTTTACTAACTGCAACGTAATTTATCTATTGTACTGTTGATGAACATCTGGGTTCTTTCCAGCTCTGATTCTTATAAATAGTATTTCCTTGAACATTCTAATGCATGTATTTTGTGAATAAATATACACATTTCTGTTAGGTATGTATCCTTAAGAGTGAAAATGTTGGTAATACATTATGATGGTGACAGCGGATTCTTTCAGGCAATAATGAACCATACTGAGGGCCTTTATCTCTGACTGAATCCCCTATTCCATTTTCAAAACTTTCAGAGGCTTTTGAGTATACACAGCTTGAGTATGACCCAAGGCCAAATAGGACTTTTTCCAAATCCTGGCAGAAGTCTGGATTTGAACCAGAACCAGAATCACCTCCAGGTGGCAGGACATAAAGGCAACATTTAATAAAACTTCTCCCTAAGTTATTTGACATTTTGTCAGAAATCGGAGTCCAGGAAGCAACACAGAGAATATAAAAGGCTAAATCAAAGAAATTTTGCGTTTTTCAACTTTAGGAAAAGAAAATCAAATAAGTTACTAAATCACTTGAGTCCCCAGGCCAAGCTCAGGATAGAAACTTGAAAAGGTTAGTGCATTTTCTTCACAGTTTTTAAAGGCACATTGATTGATGATTAACCTTTCACAATCAAAGTACTGACTTCATGAATAGACAACTGTCAGTGGGAAGGGCTTTCTATATCTCCTTAAAAGAATCAAAAGAGAGACTAAGGAATTCATGTTCTGAAATGATTACAGTGTTCTCTTTTGACAAACGGAACACATAGAAGTAGTTTGAAATACTGAAAGAAATTACTTGGACATTTTTAGATTTTTAAATGGTAACCAAGGAGTAGTAGCTTTTGTTCAGTTTCCTCAGTATTTGCAGGATCCACACCAGTAAAACACAAAAGAAAAATAAAGAGTTGCTTAAAAAAATCATATGCAGAAAAATTAGAAACTTTGTACATGATATTTTTCCTTTAGTTCAGCCAATCAGTATCTAATCTTCCTCTCTATGTTTGGGGGACTTTATAAGTCTACATGAGAGGCAAAACTTATGATAGAAACTGAAAATTCCTAAGTCACTTTCCTAGTCTCCTTCGCAGCTTGAGTGTGAGCATAAGACCTAGATCCTTCCAATAAGATCCACATGCCCATCCCATATTGTGAATTAGGAAGAATGACTAGTGCTTCCCAAACGGCACCCACACTGGTGAAAACAGCAACAAATTTCCAAAAGAAGTATTGGCAGCTCTGCTGTCACAGCGTTCATTCTACTATCCACACTATCCAGTGTGGACAGTAGAAGTGTATCAAGTTAGAGTGCATGTTATAGTACAGAATTGTGCCCTCACTAAGCTAGACCTGCAGTTTAATTTTGGATACAATCAGGCTACTTAGTCTCTTAGAATCTTCTTTAGGCTACATTATATCCTTTTGAAAAGTTCACTAATAAGTACAGCCAAAGACATTTCTGTGGCTTGCAACCGGAAACACTGGTCATGGGATGAGGGTGGTTAAATGCTGATTACTTCTTTTCAAGATGTACAAATTATTTGGGAAATAAATCTTAATTTCATAATTCAAAACAATTTTCTTTTTTCCAAAGAGTAATGTGTTGTGCTATTTCTACCTGCTCTATCCTTTCATCAAACGCTTAATAAAAATGATGATAAACATAATATGACTACTGACTAGAAGTTCTATTAAAAGACTTGGTAATAAAAGTAGTCACTGCTTTAAATAAAATGAAGCTTCATTATTACCTGGGGATTTAGTCTTTCATGTCCTTATTTTCTTCATTAACTTAAAAAAGAACATGTGGATATTTCTAATATGAAACTGAAATAATTAAAATAATAATGTTTGCATTAAATAACATAATAGGCATGTTTCCATTTTCATGTAGTCATGTTGTATGTATTTGTAAGAGCCTACTTGGGTAGGTACACTGCTTAAAAAGAAATACATAGATAATACAATCATATGTGAAGAAAATCATTTAAAGGTGACAAACAGGTAAATATCAGCATGGGAGAAAGTGTTTTACCACAAAACAAAATGATATTTTGGCACCTGAGGCCATGCAATAGTTTAAATAAAACGCAGTGGCCTGTATTCTCTCCTTCTAGGTCCATGTCTTACCAAACTTCGTGCCAGCCAAAATATAAAATTTTATCTATCTCGAATATCTTCTAAAACAAATATTATTTTGACCTTAGGATAATATTTTTCTTTGATTAAAAAATGGGTAAATGGAGGTCCTAAGCTTATCTCAGTGCATTTCTTTTTAAAAAGTTCAAGAGAGGTCACAGGATAGCAGCATCAGAAAAAAAAAACCCACCTATTTATAGTATCCTTACTTCTCAACAACAGAGCCACAAAACCCTGTCAGCTATATATGACTGCTTTGGTACCAAAGGAGAACTGTGTATTAATAAGTTTATGTTTATGAAGTTTACAATGGTTATTAGAAGGGCATTCTGTAAAAATCGTTCTCTGGTGAACTTAAAGAATGCCAGGAACAAAAATTTTCTTCCTAAGGCAAGGTAATTCTCCTGAGTAAATAAAAATGCCTACAGCAGTGAAGACAAATTATGATGACATTTTATAACACATAGAAGAAGCTTCCTTTAAAATGTAAGATTTGCACAAACCCTTTAGAAAAGCTATTGAAAAGTTGAACTTTCTGTAATCCAGTGATTTTCAGCTACAAAGCAGTGAAAAATTGGTCTGTTGCAATCAGTCATAGGTATGTGTTACAGGTAACTTGTTACAAACAATATTTAAGGTACCACAGTTTGGGAATGATTCACAGTTTATGAATTACAGTCTGGTCAAGGTTATCCCCATAAATAACATCACTCTCACTTAACATCTCAGACACCATCCAGAGAAAGACTATGTCTTTCATGGGTATTTTATTCTTCATGTGTGGCATTGGGAAGGAATGTTAAAAGAACTATAGAATTTTAGCACTGTTTAAAGATAAAAGATGTTAGGGAAGTAAGGAATCTAGTTTAAATGTTTTACTTTTTAGAAGTTAAAAGGGAGCAGAAATGTGCCAAAATGTGCCACTTTGTCCTGTGGATTATTTTGAGCTAAAGGCAATCAAAACCAAGCAGACTCAGGAGAAGCTTTCTACCTCCCTCCTAACTGTCTAAAAGAATTTAGAAAGGGGGTATGTATCAGGAAGAGAAATATTACCAGAAATAACTTTCTATATGTAAAAGACTTATCTGCATAGCAAGACAAATATGTTTACCAAACATTTGCTCTTCTCATCTCCCTGTGAATTGTCTCCTTCCCTTTTGAAGTCCAAGACCCCAGTCTTTTCCTTAGTTCAGGATGGTTTATAAGCCTCAATTGCCTGACTGCCTTGGAATCTCATATCTTTGTGGGACTCCTGTACATGTGAAATTAAACACTTTTCTTCTGTTAATCTGTCTTATGTCAATTTAGTTACTAGGGGAGCCAAAGAACCTAGAAGAAGGGAAAATTTTTCCTCTCCAACAAAATATTGAAAATAAAATTTAAAATAAATTTTGATAAAGTATAAAAATGTGTTTCATGTAACAAAAAGGAAGAGAAAATGGTCTAAAGTTTTTTAGGCAAAATTGTAAATCAAAAAGTGGCTAACATAAAAAGCAAAACAAACAAACAAAAATGACTAACTCATAATCGAGTTTACTTAACTTAGTTTTGTCAAGATTAGCCACAAAAATCATAAACAAAATGGTAATATGATGGAATCTGATGAGTTACTGGATTAATTATAAGAATAAAAGAAGAGAAAAGCATCACAGAGCCCAAAATTAATTAAAAGTATTATAAAACTTGATTGTATATTTTTTCTGTATTAGGAAATTAACTTTCTGGCTATGATCATCAACAAATATCTCTAGAACTTATTCAACTCTTTAACCTAAGTATTTTAAGTGCTATTTTTGGTCCCACATCAAAAAATAACTACTGGATTATATAATTCACACCAAACAAATAACAAAACAAAACAAAAACCAGAGAGAATCTAGGTAGCAAACCAAAATCCATGGACAACATCTACCATCAAAGTTGGCCATTAAGTATATCTATACATTTTAAAATACAAGCACGTACTAACAAACACCACCACCATAAGTCCTATATACTTTCATTCTCTGTGTAGGAGGAGGAAGCAGAAGAAAGCAATGGGACATCCAACAAGAAACTCCCCAAAAGACACAGGTATTCACTGGAAAACATTACACACCAAATCAATAACAGCCACTAAGAATGAGAGTGACTTTACCTAACTAAAATCTAGTAATAGTTAAGTACAAAAAGCCAATGGTTAGGTCTGAAGGAGCTGGAGCCATATAGCCCCTTTAAACTCTAGAATCTAATCCACCTGGAAATCCTTCTCGCACAGATCCCAAAGCCAACAGGAAACTGCTGGGAATAGAATAAAATTGAAAAGAAGGGGACAGCATACAAAAGGAAAAGAAGGTTTAGATAAAGCTGAGAAATAGGGATAGAGCAGAAAACTCAGAGAAAAAACTATCATATCTTTGAACACTCTATGAAATCAAGAGGAGGGAGCTCTGTGAAGTTAGAAAAGCTCTCCTGAACTACACGCAGGGAAGTAACAACTGAAGGACATGGGTTTCCTTTTTAGGAGACTGAAACAGTCTGAAATTTACTGTGGTGGTGATTTCAAATATCTGTGAATATACCAAAAACCATTTGCTTATACACTTTAAATGGGTAAAATGTGTGGTACATGAATTATATCTCAATAGAGCTCTTTTTAAAAAAAAATAAGACAAGCATATAAAAAGTGATTAATAGGTGAAGATTCAACATATATATAATACCAATCTCTGAGGAAGAAAGGAAGGAAAACAAACAAATACAAAAATCTTTAATTAAGGAAAACTTTCCTGAAATAAAACAACTAGAAAAAGATTTAAAACTACATATTGAAAGAGCACAACACTTTTCTGAAAATACTGACAAAAATATTTATTGATTGTCAAAGTAAATATGTGGAGGAAACATTCATAGATGTTGAAGATATAAGAAAATTTTTTGATGGACCATGAGGGCCAAAGAGCATATTGGAAAGGACTCAACTTAGAAGTTGAGGAGCAGTGAGAGATGGGGAGAGATAGGAGATAAGGAGATTCAGCAGTCTCAAAGTGTGGTCTATGGACTGGCAACCTCAGCATCACCTACTGAATCAGAATTTCTGAGAGATGAACTCAAAAATTTATGTTTTAACAAGTCTACAGGTGATTCTTATGCATGGTCATAAGAAACACTGGATTTGAAAAACACTGGATTAGATTTAGAGAAATAATGACCTGGAAATCTGGGGTTTCATGTAGTGGTTGACATTTACAGAGACACCTGGCACTACGGGATTAGTTTTGGTGGTCTGGAGTCAGGTAGACATGGTGACACTGTAAGATTTGCATAGGGAGAATAGGCAGTTTCTCTCAGAATATGCTGGGTTGGGGATCCCTTGTGATTCATGTAGATGGAGGACAGGAAGCTTGCTCCGTGTAAAGGGAGGATGTATCTACAACACGAAAACAAGTTGGCCAAATGGAAAATACCTACAATTTTATATGTATGTAGGATGGTTAAAGAGTAAAAGTCAGCTACTTTTAAGCCTGTAAATTATCCTAATTGTGCTATTTTCAGAGTTAAAGTTGTGTTATCTATAGCTTAAAAATGAATAGAACACATTGAATAGGCCACTTCTTATTAAAAGGACTGTATTTTTAACATGATTGTCTTTATTGATAATTTATTCAGGAAAATGAAATCAATATTGGTTAAATAGTCATTCTCAAACTAATTGCCTTAAATTTGGTGCATAAGATAGCTGAATTTGACAAAATTTTTCAAATTTGCAATAATAATTTTGTTCAGTTTTAAAATTGATTCAAATTAATTATTATATCAGTCCCCCAAATCCTGAGAATATCTCCTTTAAGACAATTCTTCTACAATGGCTGGGCAATTAAACTCAGATTTCAGAACTCAGATGTGAAGAACCATAGAGTAGGTCTTATCATCTGAAAACCAGCTTTTCTATAAAAAAGCATTTGTTATTCAGATAATGGCAAATAAAAATACCTGAATATAATTTTAATGTATCACACTTACCTCCCAGTAAACTAGTTAGTTATGTGCTTACTTCTTTTAAATGATGTTTGTTTAAACACAAGCTCTCAGAAGTTCAGTTATCTTCTTCATAAATGAATCCTTGTATATGAAGGAACTGAATTCAAAATTGTTAAATATTATCCATAATGCTATCATATAATAAAAATGAAAATGAATGCAAGATTATCTGCTGAATGTGTTTAATGTCAAGCTCTCTATAAATACTGGAAGAGAAGTCACTCTTGGATTCAGATAATAGTGAATTTCTACGCTATTCTAGTGGAGAAGTGGGGGAAGGATGATTAAACTGAGCTGTATCTTTGTGCATACATCTTTATTGGTTTTGATTTTGTTGTTTTTGAGAACCTGTAAGAGATATATGAATATAGCAATTGTGACCCATTTCCTACCACATTTAGTTTGTTATAGCTTTTTAAGCCAAGTTTCTAGTTCTAATTTCTGTTGCTGTTGCTCCCTGCTAGGAGTCTGAAGAGTATTCTTTATACATTGGTGGGGAGGAATTTTAGGGTTTCCATTTGTCTCCCTTCACTTTTTCCTATTCTTTTTCTTCACTGCCATGATTTTCTCAGGGATAAAAACTAATATGCCTGTGAGGATGGGAGTATGTTCCTTCCCTTCTCCATTCTCAAATTTAGGTGGTATATTAAAAAGTGTAGTAAAATTTAGACATGATTTTGTAAAAGAAAAGAACAAACCTGAATCCATATTGGATCTATTCCTTTAGCTCTAAGCTTTGTGCTCTGTTGCCTATGCTTAGCCATGCTGACTCTGCACGTCTGTAAAATAATGTTGCCTATAGTCTGAAATACACATGATTGCCCATTCTCAAGGTTCCGCCTTCCAGGCTTGAACTTTAAAGGTATAACACTCTTCTATTCCCATAGAGATAAAAAGTTGAGGAAGAGAAAATAACAATTGTCTAGTTGGAGGTTTATAGAAACATTGTGACCAGACCTAAGTGGACAGATGCAAGAACAAAGGATTATCACATCCCCTCCGGGGTCTGACTGGCACCAAGACGTCGGCAACAAAGCCTGAATTCTAACTCGAGTAAGATGGTGCTTTGGGACACTACTGCAACATCTTCTTGGTCTTCTGGCTTTCCAAATAAAGTTGCTATTCCTTGCCCCAACACCTCATCTCTCGATTTATTGGCCTGGCATGGGGCGAGAAGTACAAGCTTGGACTTGGTAAAAAATTTTATCTTGGGAAATGCTCAGGAAAGTGAGGAGAAAAGGATTAGGGCTAAGATGAGAAAAACAAAAAACAAAAAACCAAGATAAGAAACTTCTGCCCTGGTAATTTTGCAATTGCACCAATAACTAAGGGATCATGACACTGATAAACAGTATTCAAGAAGCAGTGCAGAGGCAGAATAAACTGTAATACACGGGGTAAAGGACTCAGATACCTCCATGGACCGAAAGTAATGTAACTGGCTGAATCAGACTAAGTAGGATGGTCTAGAAAGCATGTCCCTTGCAATGGGAGCAACTACAGCAAGTTGTTTGTATGTGGGAACCGCAGAATGCAAAGACCACTGCCTTCATGCTGCTAATGTTTTATGGTTAGCCTTTGACTGGGAAATATTTTTAAATCACTTTTTGGATAAACTATGAAGGCAAAAAAAATGCATCTGTGGACAGAATTCAGCTCATGGATCATCAGTTTAACTCTGTCCCGGTTTCATTATTTTCTCTATTATTTCCAAATAGTTCAAACTAAATAGAGCTCTGATATAAGAACTATTGCAAATAAAAGTCATACCTACTTTTGAGGTTTATAGTTTGATAGGCTCTCACATCTGTCTAAATATAGCTACTTACTGAGTTAAATCAATTGACAAAGATGCTGTATTGGCAGGGTTCTATATTGCTAGGAAAATGGCCAGCATTAAACTGACCATATGTGTACAGAATTTTATATATATATATATATATAATTATGCATATAATATATATATGTAGATATGTTTTTCCAAGTTACTATTTCAAAATTCAAAGTAATGCATATTGAGTATATCAAACATATTAAAGCATAATCCTAAGAAATAGGCAATTAATGCTATACTTGTATTTTTTAATTTTTTATAATTTTATTTTATTTATTTATTTGTTTATCTATTTATTTGGCTGCCTTGGTTCTTCATTGCTACACGTGGGCTTTCTCTAGTTGCAGCAGGCAGGGGCTACTCTTCGTTGCAGTACATGGGCTTCTCTTGTTGCGAGCATGGGCTTCAGCAGTTGTGGCTCACGGGCTCTAGAGGCAGGCTCAGTAGTCGTGGCGCCCGGGCTTAGTTGCTCTGCGGCATGTGGGATCTTCCCATACCAGGGCTCAAACCCATGTCCCCTGCATTGGCAGGCAGATTCTTAACCACAGCACCACCAGGGAAGTCCTGTACTTCTTTTATGATACTTCTTTAGAGGGATTTTATTAAGCTGAAAACAACTGCCAGATGCAGTTTTGTGTTTACACTTTCAGAAACTACAAATGGAAAGTCATCTAATTTCCTATCATATTTGCAAAGCATAAACAAGACATATTACTGAAACAAATGCTCACTAATGCTCCTAAAAGCAATATTAAGAATGATTTTTACATTGGTAGGCCATAATTTTAAAGTAAATTCAAGAAATTTTGTGATATTAAGCACGGTTAAATGCAACCATCATTGCAATTTTGACTAATTTGTATAGTATATATCAAAAGCTAAAAAATGAGGGCTTTCTTGGTGGCCAGTGGTTGAGAATCCACCTGCCAATGCAGGGGACACGGGTTCGAGCCCTGGTACAGGAAGATCCCACGCGCATTGGAGCGGCTAACCCCGTGTGCCACAAGTACTGAGCCTGCACTCTAGAGCCCGCGAGCCACAACTACTGAAGCCCACGAGCCTAGAGCCCGTGCTCCGCAACAAGAGAAGCCACCGCAACAAGAAGCCCGCGCACTGCAACGAAGAGTAGCTCCTTCTCGCTGCAGCTAGAGAAAATCCGCACGCAGCAGCGAAGACCCAACACAGCCAAAAATAAATAAATTAATTAAAAAAATTTTTTTTAATGAAATTAAGATTATTAGTGAAAGTCTACTGTTTGGGAAATTAGCTGTTAAAGAGGATATTTTGTGTTGTTTTTCTCTAATAAAATATTACTAGGATTTAAAATCAAGAAAAGAAACTCCATGAAAATAAAGTTTGTGCATCTTGGCAGGTGTAAAGTATCTTGAATAGTTTCACATATACATGCCATTCTTGCAAACAAACCAAAAATCTCTGTACTCTCAAAATTTTCTAAACCCTTCAGGTTAAAGCACAAATGTGAGCATATGAATAGGACATTATATTGCGCCTGCTCTTAAAATTCTGTAACTTATTCACAGGATGTGAGAACTGCCTAGAACTTTGGATATCAGAGACTCACAGTCATTCCTTTTCACAAATAAGGGCAAAGGAAATTTCAAAAGTTTGAGTAAATTGCTCAAGGTCACACAGAAACTGAGTCAGTAGCATCAGCATAAAACTCCAAGTAACTTCTACAGTACTACACTGAAGTTTTTGCTTGAAAGTTCTAACAGATGACCAGGCAACTATATTTTTGTGGCTTTCCAGTGGATATAAAGTACTTCATAATTGAAGTAGTTCTGCAGTATTCTGCAGGCAGCTCTAAAGTTAACAGAAACCACTTGCATATCTCTTATTGCTAAAAGAAATTAAAAAGAAAGAAATGATATTGATTCAAATTTTGAAGTATTGCTTATTTTTAAGAGTTACAGGTCCTTCAAATAATTGGCAAAAAGTGTTAATATTCTAAGACAGAATATAATCTTACTTTATTTAAATATTGCTTATTATAAACATGATGGTCAACTTAGGGAACATTTACCAAAAATTTGAGGCAAATTTATAGTAAGATCAATTCCTATTTATCATATGTAAATGTATATAATGTTCATTTAAACTTGTTTTAAATTTCAAATGTAAATTAAGATAAATATTATTAAATTTTTTTGTGCTTTAGAATATGAGGCTCTATGGCTATGATTGAGTTGATATTAAGTTCTCCATCAGGAACAAAATTTCCATTTAAATAAAAAGAACGCAACACACCCTACAAGGATCCTAGTTGTTTTCTAATTGTACCCTCCACTCCCACCCAAGTGGTTTCAAAGAAACATTTGGCAATAAGTGAGAAGTTGCCTGGGCTTTATAAAATGAATTCTCATTCAAAGTATATTTTAAATGAATTTTAACTCTACTATAAATAGTTGAAGAGATCCTGTGCTATTGCAAAAGGACAAGGAAATAACTGGTAACAATGACATTCGAAAAGAGCATGAATTTGCCTTCAGATTCAACTTAGCTAACATTTTGTGGATCTCTGTCATAACAAGCCATTAAGCAGATCTTTCTAGTGCTGTTTAAGACAAAAGTCATGGTGACACAATTCATTCAGGACTGGGTGAATTCTGTAGGTTTTTTCTAACAATTAGATTCTATGACCTTACTGTATACTAGCAAAAAGTTCGAGTATTTAATGCACACTGTTTATTTGAGGATAAATAAACCCTATATCGGGTCACAATTTGAAAATCAATACTCACTTGCAATTATACCTTAAGTAAATACACACAGTATTATGTGGCAAAGTACCTGTTGATACAGATTTCTAAAGAAACTATCAAATAGCAATTTGTACACACATACACAAAATAGATTAGTATAAGAAAATGTAGAATTTATAAAAAATAATATTGTTTGCAAAACAATGTAATTGTACTTAACCTACTGAATTGTACACTTAGAAATGGTTAGGATAGTAAATTTTGTTATTTGTTTTTTACCAAAATATAAAAGGATTAAAAAATGTATTCATAAATGCTGCTTATTGAGGAGTTTTATTTGGATAGATAATGCAGCTTAAAATAAAAAAGAAACAGATTGAAGCAAAATGTCTTGAATAATATATGTTAATTTTTTTTAAATCTATTTTAAAGATAAATACTCCAAAAAACAAATTCTATGCTGAAATATTGACAAAGGCCACGGCAGTGATTAAAAAGAGTAATTATTAAAGACTTCCAATACCTTATCTTACTGTCTAAATTAAGTGGTTCCAGTCTGAGAGCTAATGAAAACGGAATTGCTTTAGAGGTTAATGCATTCTGGTGGTATGTATTAAAATAGTCAGGGACCACATGTTGATCAGAAATTAGTAACAGGATGTCAGTGAATCATTTACATGGTCATCAACTGAGCCACAGGCAGCAGCAAACAGCATGCCCTAATGAGGTCCCAATTCTTAGTTGTCTGAAAGTCACAGGTGCTATCCATTCCATTAAGTTGCAAAAAACTCCATGAATATACAATATGCATATACCATGTGCTGAAAAAATAAGAACACCAGACAGTTTCCTATTATTTTCCATAAGTTCAAATGAGAGCTTAACATATAACTGCTTCCTGGGAAAAGTTGTGATACAATGCTTATTTACCTAGAAATAATCCCTTCACTTTTTATCCAGGCTTATTACTAGTTTACTTGATTTTTAAAGTCATACTGAGCTGCCATTACCATCTCCTTGCATCAATGAATTGAATGAACTATGCTTGTTATATTTAAAATATCATTTTAGAAGGATTCCATGGTTGAGTTTCTGTGTATATTTAATCTGTATTGTATTATTGTTATGAGTTGAATTGTGTACCCCAAAAAGATATGCTGAATCCTAACCCCACCATCTCAGAAGGTGACATTATTTAGAAATGGGGTCATTAGAGATGTAATTAATAATCTCATTAGAGGGGTCATACTGGTATAAGGTGAGCCCTTAACGCAATATAACCAGTGTTCTTATAACAGAGAAGAAACCCAAACAGAGGGAGAATATCATTTGATGACAGAGGCAGAGATTGAAGTGGATTCAACTACAAACCAAGAAATGCCAAGGATGGATGGCCATCTCCAGAAGCTTGGCAGAAGCAAGGAAAGATTCTGCCCTACAAGTTTTAGAGGGAGGCTGGCCCTGCTTTTTGGACATCTAGCTTCCAGAATGGTGAGACAATAAATAAATTTATCTTAATTTAAGCAACTCAGCAGTTTGTGGAACTTCATTACCTCAGCCTCAGTAAACTAATGTAGTCATATAGGCCAAATAAGCAGAGAAAGTAAGTTTTAGAGAGAGATGGAGTCTGAGAGGGAAAGAAACTTTGTCTCTACTTTTTATACATAGTAGAATTCTTTTTTTTTTTACATCTTTATTGGAGTATAATTGCTTTACAATGGTGTGTTAGTTTCTGCTTTATAACAAAGTGAATCAGCTATACATATACATATATCCCCATATCTCCTCCCTCTTGCGTCTCACTCCCACCCTCCCTATCCTACCCCTCTAGGTGGTCACAAAGCACCGAGCTGATCTCCCTGTGCTATGCGGCTGCTTCCCACTAGCTATCTATTTTATGTTTGGTAGTGTATATATGTCCATGCCACTCTCTCACTTCTTCCCAGTTTACCCTTCCCCCTCTCCATGTCCCCAAGTCTATTCTCTACGTCTGCATTTTTATTCCTGTCCTGCCCCTAGGTTCTTCAGAACGATTTTTTTGTTTGTTTGATTGTGACACTTTTCCCAACTTTGTTCTTGATTTTGACAGTTTTAAGAATACTGCTCAGGCATTAGGTAGAATGTCCCTCAAACGGTGTTTGTCAGATGTTTTTCTCATGATTAGACTGAGATTATATGCCATTCTCATCATGTCATATTAAGGATTCATGCAGTCCATATGATTTATCACTACTGATGCTGACCTTGATCACCTGGCTAAGGTGCTATTTAGTGTTTGTCAGCCTTCTCCACCATGAAGTTATTCTTTTCCCCTTTCCACACAGTTGTCTTTAAAAGAAGTCACTATATGTATCCTACAGGTAAGAGCTGGAGAGTTATGTTCTACCTTCTTAAAGAGGAGGTAGTATCTACATAAATTATTTGGAATTTGGGGGTTCAAGAGATTGGTCTATTCTTCCCATTTTTTAATTTATTTAATCATTTCTTTCTATCAGAATGAACTTGTGGATATTTACTTTATATTTATTTATTTTATACTTTCTGTTTTAATCCAATACTATTTTATTTACATTGTTGCTCAAAGTGTTCCATTTATGGCCACTGGGCATTCTTTCAGTTGGCTCCTGTGTCCCTTTTACATACCCCCATTATTGTGTGTCTATTTTTAATTTTTTTTATTTTCAGCACTTGCTTACTTTCTGGCACTGCAAGATGCTGAAGGTACATCTTATATATTTCCTGCTCCTATCCCAGAATCAACCATTTTTCCAATGATTTCCCTGGAGTTTACAATATATGTTTTTAGATCATCTAAGTTCACCTTCAAATAACACTCTACCACTTAATGTGTAGTGAAAGTATCTTATAACAGATCACCCTCAGTTCCTCCCTCCTGTCCCTTATGCTATTGCTGTCACTCATTACAATTATCCAAAAATTATAGTCACTTGATAATGTTATTATTGATTTAAAGATACAGTTATCTTTTAGTTCAACTAACAAGAAAAATAAAATATATTATTTTACCTTTATTCCTTTTCCTATAATCTTCCTATCTTTATGTAGATCTAAGTTTTTCACTTATTTTTCTTCTGCTTAAAGAAATTCATTTAACATTTCTTGCATGACAAGTCAACAAATTTATCCAGTTTTTGTTTTTCTGAGAAAGTCTATTTCTCCTTTACTTTTTTTTTAATATAAATTTATTTATTTATTTATTTTGGGCTGTGTTGGGTCTTTGTTGCTGCGCATGGGCTCTCTCTAGCTGCGGTGAGCGGGGGCCGCTCTTCATTACGGTGCACGGGCTTTTCATTGCAGTGGCTTCTCTTGTTGCGGAGCACGGCTCTAGGCGCACAGGCCTCAGCAGCTGCAGCACGCGGCTAAGTAGCAGTGGCACACGGGCTCTAGAGCACAGGCTTAGCAGTTGTGGCACATGGGCTTAGTTGCTCTGCGGCAAGTGGGATCTTCCCAGACCAGGGATCGAACCTGTGTCCCCTGCACTGGCAGGTGGATTCTTAACCACTGCGCCTCCAGGGAAGTCCCTCCTTTACTTTTAAACAATAATTTTATTGGATGTACAATTCTAATTTGGTGGCTTCTTCTTTAAATATTTCATTTTATTCTCTAGTGGCTTGCATGATTTTTGACAATGGGCATGTCATAATTCTTATCATTCTTTTTTTGTTTTTTTTCTCTTGCTCCTTTTAGGTTATGGCTCTAGTGACTTCTCTTGTGGGTAAGCAGATTTCAGTTGCTGTATCTTGTAGTCTTTCCAGATTTTTGCAGTGATGATTATCCCTGACATCAGTTCTTTCATGAAACCGAGAAAAGTGACTGATTTCTAGTATGTCCAGCATTTTCTTTTTGTAAGGATAGAAGTGATGACCTCTAAGCTCTTTACATATCAAAACTTAGACAAAAATCTTGTGATTTTTAAAATACCTTTTTGAATGGAGGAAAAAGATTATTTGAGAATGATTAAACAAAGTTTTGTAGACTTATAGACACATTTAAGATGAAAGTGTAGGGAAAAAAACTTTCAACAACTCCTCAATATAGTTTTGAAATCACAGAAATATAAAATCTGGAAGATTCAAAATGGAGCAAATAATATTACTGTGAAATTTTCACAATAAAATATTTTACAATAGACAATTTGTTACCACATAAACTAATCTCAACTTGTTCATTAATTTTTTAACTATTCAACAAATATTTATTAAATTCTTTTTTTAATGTTTGTTTATTTATTTATCTTACTAGGCATCAATTTTATACACATCAGTGTACACATGTCAATCCCAATCGCCCAATTCATCACACCCCCACCCCAACCCCCCACTGCTTTCCCCCCTTGGTGTCCATACGTTTTTTTCTCTACTTCTTTGTCTCAATTTCTGCTCTGCAAACTGGTTCATCTGTACCATTTTCTAGGTTCCACATATATGCGTTAATATACGATATTTGTTTTTCTCTTTCTGACTTACTTCACTCTGTATGACAGTCTCTAGATGCATCCACATCTCTACAAATGACCCAATTTCATTTCTTTTTATGGCTGAGTAATATTCCATTGTATATATGCACCACATCTTCTTTATCCATTCGTCTGTCGATGGGCATTTAGGTTGCTTCCATGACCTGGCTATTGTAAATAGTGCTGCAATGAACTTTGGGGTGCATGTGTCTTTTTGAATTATGGTTTTCTCTGGGTATATGCCCAGTAGTGGGATTGCTGGGTCATATGGCAATTCTGTTTTTAGTTTTTAGTTGTTTTTTTTTTTGTGTGTGTGTGTGGTATGTGGGCCTCTCACTGTTGTGGCCTCTCCCATTGCAGAGCACAGGCTCCGGACGCGCAGGCTCAGCGGCCATGGCTCACGGGCCCAGCCGCTCCATGGCATGTGGGATCCTCCCGGACCGGGGCACGAACCCGTGTCCCCTGCATCGGCAGGCGGACACTCAACCACTGCACCACCAGGGAAGCCCTGTTTTTAGTTTTTTAAGGAACCTCCATACTGTTCTCCATAGTGGCTGTATCAATTTACATTCCAACAGTGCAAGAGGGTTCCCTTTTCTCCACACCCCCTCCAGCATTTGTTGTTTGTAGATTTTCTGATGATGCCCATTCTAACTGGCGTGAGGTGAAAACTCATTGTAGTTTTGATTTGTATTTCTCTAATAATTAGTGATGTTGAGAGCTTTTCATGTGCTCCTTGGCCATCTGTATGTCTTCTTTAGAGAAATGTCTATTTACCTCTTCTGCCCATTTTTGGATTGGGTTGTTTTTTTAATATTGAGCTGCATGAGCTGTTTATATATTTTGGAGATTAATCGTTTGTCTGATGATTCATTTGCAAATATTTTCTCCCATTCTGCAGGTTGTCTTTCGTCTTGTTTATGGTTTCCTTTGTATTGCAAAAGCTTTTAAGTTTCATTAGGTCCCATTTGTTTATTTTTGTTTTTATTTCCATTACTCTAGGAGGTGGATCAAAAAATATCTTGGTGTTATTTATGTCAAAGAGTGTTCTTCCTATGTTTTCCTCTAAGAGTTTTATAGTGCCCAGTCTTACATTTAGGTCTCTAATCCATTTTGAGCTTATTTTTATGCATGGTGTTAGGGAGTGTTCTAATTTCATTCTGTTACATGTAGCTGTCCAGTTTTTCCAGCACCACTTATTGAAGAGAGTGTCTTTTCTCCACTGTATATCCTTGCCTCCTTTGTCATAGATTAGTTGACAATAGGTGTGTGGGTTTATCTCTGGGCTTTCTATCCTGTTGTGTTGATCTATATTTCAGTTTTTTGTGCCAGTACCATATTGTCTTGATTACTGTCACTTTGTAGTATAGTCTGAAGTCAGGGAGCCTGATTCCTCTAGCTCTGTTTCCCTCAAGAGTGCTTTGGCTATTTGGGGTCTTTTGTGTCTCCATCCAAATTTTAAGATTTTTTGTTCTGGCTCTGTAAAAAATGCCATTGGTAATTTGACAGGGATTGCATTGAATCTGTAGATTGCTTTGGGTAGTATAGTCATTTTCACAATATTGATTCTTCCAATCCAAGAACATGGTATATCTCTCCATCTGTTGGTATCATCTTTAATTTCTTTCATCAGTGTCTTATAGTTTTCTGCATACAGGTCTTTTGTCTTAGGTAGGTTTATTCCTAGGTATTTTATTCTTTTTGTTGCAATAGTAAATTATTTATTTACCATATTTTTAAACTATTCAACAAATATTTATTAAATTCTTACTCTGTTCTAGATGCTAGAGATGTGACAGGAAAAAAGGAAAAACAGTCTTTTGTTATCCAAATTGGTGGTCTTTTTAGATATTGATGACATTGTGAACTATGATCACAGACTCTTACCTAACAGCCAATAAGTTGTAAAACATAGAAGTTTTTTGTTTTTTAACTTTTGTTTTTTTGGAGGTTTTTTTTTGTTGTTTGTTTTGATAAATAAGTCACCTGAAGCACTGAACAAAGGAAAGTCTTTTACCTTGTATAACAAAATTTGAAAAGTATAGTCAGGAGAAGAGAAGGTTTTGCTGTTGTACAGCATGATATACTCCAAGCAATGATACAAAATGATCAAAATCAAAACCATATTTATGTTATATATTTTAAAATAGAGAGAAACATTTTAAATCATTCAGTTCTAAAACATAAGCTATCTATGGAGTAGGGGGAATTTATCTGGCTGGCAGCAGACTCCTCTACAGCAATAGAGGCCAAAATGCCCAGAGATAATGGAACAGTGATCTAAAAATTCTGTGCAAAATTTTAAAAATCACAGAAACTGAGACAATTACTTTAGAATAGAATCTTAGTGAAATAACTCTGACAAAACAAACATAACAGAAGCAAAATTAAAAAAAGAAAATGAGTGCTGGGTGGTATGGAAGAGGTAGGAAAAGTAATACTGCTAATTGCCTAATAGTATGTAGTAGGGAGTTGATCTATACTGTCATTAACTGAAATTATTTTTAAAAATAAGTATTGTATTTATCCCCTTCACAAGGTTGATCATTTTTTACTTAATCTCGAAGAAACACTGCAGAAATTAATGCATATCAGAGTTTTAAAAAGTAATTGTTTAAACAGAAAACAGATTTCTTTTCTATAGATAAAAGAAACTTAATGTTTTTATATTTTAAATATCTTAAATATTATGATCCCATTCTTATAAACGTCTCCCTCTCTTTCTTTCTCTCTCTCTCTCTCCGCATACACCACACAAACCATACCTATAGATTTAGAAAACTCAAATTATGTTCACTAAATGTAAACAATGTTATTATTATTATTATTTTATGCGGTACGCGGGCCTCTCACTGTTGTGGCCTCTCCCGTTGCGGAGCACAGACTCCCGGACGCGCAGGCTCAGCAGCCATGGCTCACGGGCCCAGTCGCTCCGCGGCATGTGGGATCTTCCCAGACCGAGGCACGAACCCGTGTCCCTTGCATTGGCAGGCGGACTCTCAACCACTGTGCCACCAGGGAAGCCCACAATGATTTTTGAATGGTGGCATAGTGTTTTAATACATTCCATTTTTGTGTGCTTTCCCTAATTACATGATAATTTTATGAAAAATGATGTACTATTTTAAAACAATAAATTTATTTACGTTATAAAAGAAAGGGGAAAAAAGTTAAACAAAAAGAAACCTTGTTCATTGCACATAGTTTAACCTCATCATATAGTCCAATTATTAGTTCTTCTAGAAATACTGTAATATTTCATACTTTCCTTTGATTATTCCATTTCCTTTGTATGGAATACTCTTTTCACTTTCATCCTGCACTCAGTCTAGAAAAGTCCTATTCATTATTCCACATCTAGCTTGACTGTCATCCTTCCTGTATCACCTTTCCAAACTGTTCCTTCGTCCCAAATAATTAGTCATATATGTTCTTTTGGTTCTTTTTTATATCTCACTCATAATATTTATTTTGTAATATAATAGTATTATTTTTGGAGCTACTAGAGAACAGGGATTATTTCATTCATCTTCATACCCCAAGCACTTGGACTGGAAAATTTTAAATAATCAGTAAAATGCTTTTGATGAATTATGACAGGAGAGAGGCACAAGTAAACCAACACATGCAATAGAGTGGAATATATACAATGCTGACATTACATGTGGAAGAATGGGAGAGAACTCTTAACTCATCCTAGAAGGGAACAAGTTAGAGAAAACTTAGAAAATATTTTGGACATGAGATAAGTTCTGAAAAACAGGAGTCAGTACAATGATGATCTGTGAAAAATGAAAAGTAAAATATATATATATATATTTTGTGTATATATACATAATGTATAATATATGTATTTATACTATATATTTTTATATTTATATATTATACTTATATTATGTGTATATATAGTATAAATACATATAGAAGAAAATATGACCCATCTAGAAAATTGTGAAAATTTGCTTGGTATAGCTGAAGTTTGGGCCATATAGGGAAAAGTACAAAAAGAAATTGGAGAAAGAGGCAAAGCCTAGGTGGTGAAGAAGCTCTTTGTCATGGAAGACGGTTGTCATTTTTCCTGAAAGAAATGAAAAGCTATTGAAGACTTTAAAAGGGAGAGCTGTAGGTTAATGAATGCCTTTCAGAAAATCTTCAGAAAGAAACACAACATACTCATCATTGAATGAATATGTACATGTTCAGTGAATGAATAGGTTGTTTATTGTGATTTATTACTTAATTCATTACGTGACAATTGCATGATCTAGGCAAAAAGTGGAAAATGATTCTGAGAAATGACTATGAATATGGTTTCAGGTTGGTCAAAAGGCTTTAAAAAGAAGCAATGCTTTAGTTATCCTGATAAAAGTATCAGAACCCTACCATACTTTTGAGGCTTCATGGACCTTTAGGATTTTACAATAAGAAAGAGAAGATGGATCTAGTTTGACTAGCAAAATCACAGAATATTTTGTTTATGCCCTGATGTGTGCTACTAAATGGAAACAAGGCTATGGAATCTCCTTCCTGGCTCAAGAACTACCTTTTGACTAAAACTTACAACACACACACACACACATACACACACACACACGGAAACTTTTCTCTCATTTTGGCATTTTGCTGTCTTATTCCAACTTCCATTCCCCTCCAAGTACTATAACAAGGGACATCCTAAGTAAAGCAGATGAGAAATTAGCAAGCTATGTGGAAGGAATCAGCTTATGAATGTAACATTCTCCTTTAATTAGAAGTGAGTGTTCTCTAAGGTCTCATCTTTTGTAAGCCCTTGGCATCTTATTTATTCCACACTAAAAACTGAAACGTTTCCAAATAGTTCAGACCTTTATTTGACATCTGGACATCTAAAATATCTCATAGTTGTTCACCAATCTCCAAAATCAATAAATCTGATCAATACCAAAATAGCATTAATTTTCTATATCAGCTTGGAAAAAAGTAATACTAAAACACTCTAAGCAAAAGAAGGCATCACTCTGCTCAAGAGAAAATGATAGGGATAATTAAATATTCTAATAGTTGCAAATGTTAGTGAGTAAACAAACAAAAACAGAAAAAAAACTAAAGTTAAAAAAAGTAGTTTAGGCTACAAACTATGATTTTTACGTGGTTGTTCCCACATTACTCCCTGTAACTAACACTGTTGGTGTTCAAATCAGATTACCTTCTATCTCCTTTTGACTTTTTTAATATGCCCTCTTCTCTTCTGGTGTGCTTTTGCATTTTGTGGCCTACATCTTTGATTTTATTTAGTGTGCTCTACAGAAATTACTAGAACTCTTTGCCTTCATAGTACAGAGCTAGAAGCCAGGGAGTTTATGATCCAGTTAACCAATGACTGAAGGGTATGGAACTTTGACACTGTAATTCCATCACCTGAAGTGTAATTTATACCAGAGTCATCCTCCAGGATAAGGAGAAACAACCCTCTGTGGAACTGTGCCTGAACCACAGTCTTACTGGTTTTCTTCCCCTTCCTTTTCCTGCTTCCTGTATTTTCCCTCACTAATTTCTCTTGGAAGCAGTTTCTTAACAAGTGTGGTCAAAAGTTTGGATATTTGAAAGATGGAACTACTGAAACCTTTACATAGGCTAACAGCATGCAAAGCTTTAAAAAGGCAATAGAAAGAAGAGAAGAATACCAAATATAGATGGTGACGTTTATCCTTCACCTATTTAGGAGCACTACATCTAGCGCAAGTTTTGATACACCACCCAAATCTCTCCCTCAGGATTCAGGAACTCATTTTCCCCAATTTCCATAGCTGAGTCACTCTCCATGACTGCTCTGTCCAAGAATAAAGCTCTTCCTTAGGGGAAGTCAGCTTCTAATAATTGGTCGATGTATAGGTACAAAGATCAAAACCCTTGCTTTAATTTGGAATGTCTCTGAAAATCTCAGCCTCAGACTTCCCTGAGAGGTTAACTGAGGTCACTCTTGTAACTTCACCACAGTTTAACTTTTTTCTGCTCAATCTTGCTTTATTCATTCTTTTACAGGAATTTATCCCAAGAGTACTTCACTATAAGTCACCTGCATAACCATGTCCTTTCCAAAAGAGAATAGCCATTCAAGTAGTAGGTCTTAGATTCCTAGTGGATCTTGGTAGAGAAGGGGTGCCTGATTATAAGACAAATAAAGACCATGCAGCTGGAACTTTTCTTTACAATCTGGGTTCTGTTATGTTTACACAAAGTGATAAACTTGTGCCAGCCCACCAAAAATTTATCATAAGGTAGAATGATACATCTGAGATCAGACAAAAACAAAGTCAGAAGGCACAAGTAAGATGCGTGAGCAGATGACCCAGAGGCCATGACATTATTTTTCCCGCATTAATCTTCAACTCATGCTTATGGACACATGTCAGGAAGGGGAGTATTCCTAATGGCCAACTGATGGAAGAGAATAAAGGCTAACTTTGTTTACAGAATAGTCAACTCAGATATGGGTACAATAGAATGTTTTCAACACTATAGCACCTGAAAAGCAACAGTGAGGAAAAAACTTCCCAAATGCTATAGCTTTGGAAGATGCACCTGGTCATCCACTTTGTGGGAAAGTGGCATGAAGCAAGACTATACAAAGACTAATGGGCAGTTCCAAATTCCTTGGTTAGTTGGTCAGGGATCTGGAAAAAAAATAATTGGAAAATTGAGAACAAAAAATCCTAGGGAAGAGGAATATAAATAGATCCATTATGCTGAGCACAGAATGTGAAGATCTTATATCATATACTAATAGCCTCTAGAAAGCATCAGTCATTGAAGGTTTCTCAAACAACCAAGTAGACATAATAATGGGCAGTTGATATTAGCCAAATACTTTCCTGATCCACCTCAGTACTGTACAATGGCCCACGGTGGCAGGAATGGGGTGTAGGAATAGATATAACAGCATAAGCTGTCACTCACCAAGGTCTATTTAGTTACTGCTATTACCAAATGACTAAAATTATCAGCGATACAGACCAAAAATGTCAGCATCCCTTAAGAAGAACAACTAGCCACTTGGTGACAGGTTGATTACATTGAACCAATATATCCTGCAAGGGACAGCAAATCATCTTGTTTGCTTATTCTTCCCACAGTGCCTCAGCCAGCACCACCTTCCCAAGGCTTTCAGTGTTTGATTCATCAGCATAGCATCCTCCATCATCTTTAATTGGGGACAATGATCTTCTTTAGAGAAAATGAGGTTCAGCAGTGGGCACATAACCATGGGATCCATGAGTCGTTTCATATACCGTACTGCTTAGAAGCTGTCAGCTGATGAAATGAGAAAACAACTTTTGAGTTGCAACCTTGAAGAGAAGACCCTGAGAGGATAGGGAACCATCCCCCAAGATGCAGTGTATGCCCTAAATCAATGACAATTATATGGTGTTTTATGTCTAATAGGTAGAATACATGAGTTCAAGAACCACAGGGTGAAAGTAGAAGTAACCCTCTTATCCTTCATGCCCAGTGAATCCACTTAGAGTATTTGTATTTCTCTCCCCTGCAACTCCAGGCTCTTTCTGTCAAAATGCCTTAGATTCAAGAGTGGGCATGGTTCTACCAAAGGATACAGCAAAAATTCTAATAACAAAGTATGCTATATCTATACAATGGAATATTATTCAGTGATAAAAAGGAAAGAAGTACTAATACGTGCTAAGACATAGATAAACCTTGAAAACATTACGCTAAGGGAAAAAACAGTCACAAAAGATCACATATTGTATGATTCTTTCATAGGAATTTTTCTGAATAGTTACTCTGATCTTTTCCTGCATGGCATGTATCATAATTATAAACAGATATTCGCTTAACAACTGTGTTACATACTGGACTCTTAGTTCCATGAGGATGGGCATCATATTTGCCTTATTCACTCCAGTAATCTCCAATTTCTTACACAGCACTTAATATATATAGAAAACATGAGTATGTATTGAATAAACTATATTTTTTAAAAACCCTGCACATTGGTATAATAGCTTGTACCTGATAGAAAACTCCTCTGTCACCTAGTCATCATTTGTATTTTTACTAAGATAATATTTTTTTTAATCTTTAGTTACTTTATTAGGTACTAGCCCAAATATTTCTCAGGGTCCAGTCTTTCAGAGAGCCATCAGTATTTTTGTATTTTTACTAAGATAATTTTTAATTTTTTGACATAATTTTACTAACTTTCAGATTTATAAGTATATCTAGGTACTGGTTATAGGGAAAAATTAAGTTATAGCAATTGTGGCCTAAAACCATAAAGTTTAATTAAAACTGTTTTCATTCAAGTTGAAAATTGTGCACAATCCAGTTTTTAGAGTCCTCAAATCAATGCAATGTGTCAGTGTATTTTGTAGGGTTGTAAATGAAATATTCTGTGAAATGTCTGATAAGAATGTATTGCCAGATTAGAGTGAAGTCTTCAGGGACACAACAAAATTTGCCTATTCTGCATAAGGAGAATAAGCATATCTATTCACATGCATTTATATAAATAAATATACACACACATACATGGTACTGTAAACATTGAAAGCTAGCATATTTCATCTAAGGAAACAGCTGTTTCCTAGCACATGTAATGAAAAGAATCTATGGTGAGATGATAAAAGTGAAAATGACCATTCCATAAGTTCCTTGATCATTTCATTATTTAGTGAATAAAAATCTCAAAGAATGAAGACTAAGCATCTCTATTTTTACAGAACTCCCATGTGATCTTGAATCTCAGACAATTTTAGATCTACTTATCTAAAACAAATTGTCCATTGTTATCAACAATGGCTATTTCTTTTAATTAATTTATTCAACAATTATTTATTTTGTACATGCATTGGTCAATTCAAGTGCAAAAAGTAGCATTTTCCAAGCTCTCTGGGGGTATGAAGCAGGCTGCTTCTGAGAATAGAACCAGAATTTCAAAATATTTAAAGAAAATATGTTAGCCAGAAGGTGAATTTATCAATCATTGAGATAGAAAGTGTATATGAGAGAGGGAATCAAAGAAGTAAACTTTCCCTAGGTCCTCTAAATACTAATGAGGAAAAAGTGCACGTTAGCCAGTAATCTGACTTGTTCAGCACCCATTGTTGGGGTGAACCCATGGTCAAATAGATGCAGCAGGCTATCTAACTTGGATGTCTTTAAAGATACCTTCATTTCCTTGATATGTTTACTGTCCAGTCTCTAGATTTGGATTATGATTTGACTCATCATGGAAATCCAATTTTTATAGAAAGGACATGAGATTCTCATGCTGAACTTCAGGTTCTCCTTCATAGGGTGTTAAAATAATCATTGTAAAATCAGAAACTGCCATTGAGAAGGTTTCTTTATTCACTCAGTAATATTGAAAGAGCCTTCTGTAATGCAGGAAATTATAATAGATGACAAGAAAAAATAAGCAAAATGGCCATTGTCCCCACCCTCACTGAGCTTACTCTCTAGTGAGGGACATAGGCAGTTAAGCAAGCCCTTGCAATAAAGTGTCATAAATACTATGACAAGAGAATTCAAGATCTTATGGTGAATGTATATCAGGGACGTGTAATATATTTATATTTTTAAAATGGGATCAGGGAATACTTCTTGGAAGAAATTCCATTAAACCGAGCTGAGACAATAGCTAGACAGATGAAGGGGAAAGAGTATAGGGAGACGCTGAGTAGGGGAACAACACAGGCAAAGACCCTGAGATGAGAAACAGCACAATGTTTTCAAGAAACTAAAAGAAGATCAGTATTTTGAAGCAGAGAGTGCCATGGTGTTAGGGACTTGTGAAAGATAAGTCTAGAGAGGCAAGCAGAAGCCAAATCATGCTGGTCTATGGAAAACTAAGTTAAGGAACCTAGACATTATCCTGGTTAGAGTGTGAAAATATTAAAGGTTTTAAGCAGGAGAGTTATATGATCAAAATTCAATTTAGAAGTCTCCCTCTGAGAATATTCTGTCCAAAGAAAGACTCAGGAACACGCTTGAAGGTATGGGGGGGATGGTTCAGGCAGTAATGTGAGTGATGGGGGGGATGGTGCAGGCGGTAATGCCAGCCATGGGGAGCGATGGGGAGTGGCAGATGAAGCTTCCCGCCGCTCACCTCCTGCTGTGCAGCCTGGTTCCTAACAGGCCATGGACCAGTCCCAGTCCACGGCCCGGGGGTTGAGGACCCCTGATCTAGATAAATGATTGCTGCTTACAGAGTTTTAAAGAATATTCAAGTGATATAATACTACATAGAGACCTTTAAGTAGAGTAGAACTGTGAACTATTAAAGTTTATTGAATGATTTTCACTGGTAAATGAATAAAAGAAACTTTAATAAGACAGATCTCACCAAATAACTTTACCCAACACAGGCCCAAAGATTTTCATTTTAAAGTAGACACCGGAACCTCATTCAATCTAGTTCTCTCTCCACCCACATTGTCCTCACGATGACTTTCAAGGATGGGACAGCAATCACTGCTCCAGCCCCTTCTCAACTCTTCCTTCCAAAGGTTTTTTTATCCTCTAAGTATAAGATCCTAGTGAAATCAAAATCAAATTTTCACTGAAGAAAGCTTCAGAGCATTTAATCCAAAAAGCAAAGTTTTTGATAGAAAACAAAGAGCTGTCTTTACTGAATATATGATGAAAGGACTGACACACTCCAGTTTCCCCCATACCAGAGCCAAAAATTTTCAGGAGAAAGTTAAAATGTTGTCATGATTGTATTTTAGAAGATAGAATGTTGACTCACACTAAGTATTCATAGGCAACATAATTCTCCTCTGTGAAAAAAAAATTGTACAATCTTATCTAAGAAGGAAAAAAATAGAGAGACTGTGCTGTCACATGTAAAAAATGCTCAGTTTGATTTAAACAACAGAACACCAAATTTTCAAATACTCAGAAACAGGGTAATTTTACTAAGAGAATTTTTGGCATCCAATATATGTGTCATTTTCTTTTTCTCTATCTCTTTTAACTGTAACATGTTTGACCTTGAAGATGTATTTGATCAGAAAACATAATTCCCCTTTGATAAGAATGTCTTTCTGAAATGCACTCCTCTCTGAGCAGGGTAATATGTCCACTTCACAGGGAGCAGCTCCAATTCTGTCTAGTAGAAAAGAAAAAACTGTGTTTCTATTACTGACCAAGCCTGGGGAAAACTGTGTTTTTTGAAGACAAAGGCAATATCAAGGCAATGAAATTTTGGCAGCCATTATGAGCTTCAAGCTGTGTCTTGTATTCAACTGCTGAAAAGACAATACACTAAAACATTAGAGAGATCTTTTTGGTGACAGCTGCCACTTCACCTATCAGCCATTACAGGAATAACATTGGAGTATTCATTTAGTTTCCTGGATGAAGGTTTAAATCATTAGTTCTGATTTACCCTAAAGAAGGTAAAGTTTTGGCAACATTGCAGAACAACACTGAAAAAAATACATAGAAAAGCTTCTTTGTTTTCCCTAATGAATCAAACCTAAATAGTGATGAGTATTTTTGGTGTTCCAAGTTCTTTCTGTGACACTGCTCATGCCTTTGGACAATTATGGCTTTATTTGGAGAGAGAGATTGCAAGCTGTTAGTATTTGTTTCTGCCTCTGATATGCATGCTAAGGAGACAGTAAGAACTCAGGGAACTTAATATTTTTGAAAAGCAAGAAAGGGGATGAAATTAGTAAGTGGTTCAAGATTGAGCTCTACCACAATTAGAACCTAAAGAATCAACTTTTCAGTCATTAATTATATATTAATATTGTGTTTTACATGTAATTTTTGTAGAGTTAAATATTTTATGCTTTCACTTCATTTTGATTTGTTGTTCATTTAAGGATTACTTTATTCAAATGCTTGATTGGAAATAATAATAGTAGTATATGGAGGTGTTTTAATTGTTAAAAAGAAAATTAGTTCTGTAAATCACTGAGAAGTTTAAACTCTCCTATTACCCATCTATATCAATAGAGCTCCAGTGCAGCCACTGCTTTTTGAAATATGTTTTAAGAAGTGAAGATTAGAGAGCTTTTCAACAGAGCACAGGTTTTCTCTCAGAAAGGGCTACAGAGGAAGGACTTACTTATACAGAGAAAAAATTTAAAAAGATAAAAGCAATAGTATATGGAAGAGTCCTTTGGAACCAAGCTTGATCTCCACAGCTATGTTTCTACATGCACCCAAAATTAATCTTGGTCACTCAGTGGTTCAACAAATGTTACTTATTCATTTGTTCACTGCTTCAAAAATTCATCCATGTCCTGTACATATTTTCTACATGGACAATCATATCATTCTTTCATATCTTCTTCCCCAATCTGAATACCTATTATTTCCTTTCTTCATCTCATTGCACTGGTTAGGACTTCCAGTACGATGTTGAAAAGGAGCTGTGAAAAAGGACATTCCTGCCTTTTCCTGATCTTAGTGGGAATCCCTTTATATTTTTAATTTATTTTCCAACAATTATTCCTGCTCTGCACTCTTTTTATGGAGAAATGTGAGAAACAATTATTTGACAATAAGAAGCTGGCTATAGATTGTGGCAGGTTACAAAGTAGCCACTGTAATACATAAAAAAAGCTTAAAGGGACTTCCCTGGTGGTCAGGCGGTGAAGACTCCATGCTCCCAATGCAGGGGGCCTGAGTTCAATCCCTGGTCAGGGAACTAGATCTCATATGCTGAAACTAAACCACATGCCGCAACTAAACTGCACACCACAACTAAGGATCCCTCACACTGCAACTAAAGATCCCACACGCTGCAACTAACACCTGGCACAACCAAATAAATAAATAATTTTTTTTTAATTTAAAAAGAAAGAGAAGAGCTTAAAAAATAAACTGGTAATTGGAAATTTCCATTCTGAATATTTTTAAGAGTATGAAAACATTGCCAGGCAGGACAAAAATTAGTCGCTAAAAATTATTTAGATGGGTTAAAAACTCTCCAAAATTTCAGATCCCTTTTCTTTACTTCAAATTATTTTGAATGATTTGTATTTATGATTAAATTCATTTAAAATTAAATTCATCATAGAAAATTAAAAAAAATAAGAGAATCCAGCAAAAAGACAAAAAAGTTACCTACTAACCAAAAGACAACTTCTCTGCTATTACCTATTTTATTTTAAGATTTTTCTGTATATATTTGATGCCGATCTTTTTCAAATGCATATTGTTTTATAACCAAAAACTGTATTAAACTAATTCCCTATTATTAAGCACTTAAGTTCTCCAACAATTTTTACTAATTTGCAATATTTATATTGCTTTGAAATTTTGAAATTATGTACAGTGACAAGCAAAAATAACTGATTTGGGAAATGCATTCAGAAAAACAAAATTGCTTAAATCATACAAGCAACTTAAAAACAGCCCCATAATACACCATTGGATATATTACAACACTTGGAAAAGAAAGGTAAGAAGACCGTTATTTTTAACCAAATTTTAGTCTCAATAAAGTTATGTTGGTCAACCAACTTGTTTTCACTAACTTATTGACCTTGTCCTTTTGGGCCAAATTACTTGAGGCTTAGTGCATTGAGCATGAACACAAAAACAACCAGATTCACATTTGAAAAAGTTTATAGATCATTTGGAAAACTGACTAGAGGGAAATAAAATAAATGGGCCTGAAATACAAATATGAATTCTATTATACTTATCAAAGTGCAAATAAAGACCTGAATTACAGTTCTGAGAAGAGATATAAAAAGAAGGTAAAAATCCATGACACATTGGAAACATAAGATTTATAGGATAAGAAAGAAGAAGTAGGAAAAGACAATGTCTGAATTTCTTAAATGGGCAATATGCAAATTTCAGTGCTGTTAACTGTGGAAGTAATTTCAGGGGAAAGATGATGAGTTCAAGTGTGAACACTGAATTTGAATTGTTTATCATATATTCCCAAGAGCACTTTGATAGATGGTTTAATTTACGGATATTAATCCCTGAAAAGAGGTCTGGGCTAGATATACTTATTCTAGAATCAAGAGCACAAGAGAGGGAGATAAACTAATGAGTAGATAAAATGACCCAAGGACAGCATACAGTGTGTAAAAAGAGAAGGAGGAATGAAACCTTAAAGAACAACTCATTTAAAGAGTTCAATATAAAAACTCATAATCTCCAAGTATAAGGGAGAAGAAAAGTTTAATGGTGAGCATATGATAATTCTGTCATATGTAGAGTTGACCCTTGAACAATGCAGGGGTTAGGGGCGTCCATCCTCCATGCAGTTGAAAATCAAATTATAAGTTATGGTTGGCCCTCTGCATCTTCAGTTTATCTGCATCAGTTGATTCAACCAACCGTGGACCGGTACTATAGTATTTACTATTGAAAACATTCTCTTATAACTGGACCTATGCAGTTCAAACCCATGTTGTTTTAGGCTGAACTGTACAAGGAGCTCAAGTAAGAAAAGTGTTACAAAGGTCTCGTGATCCCATGTCTCACAGTGTCCATGGTCTCATGATCCCATGTAAAGAAACTGCTCTTAAAGTAACTTTCCTGGCTGTTCTTTCCCCAGAGAAAAGTGACTTGGAAAAAGAAGCCTGCAGCTATGCCTCACCTTCTATCCCCTGCCATGGCAAAAGTTCTTGCCTCTGTGAGGGAGGTTTACAGCTTGGGATAACGTTTGATTCATGAAGGTGTTAGAAAGCCTATTTGACTGCGCACAGAATCCATGTCCTTCAACTTAGGTACTATAAGTGAAATGCTGACATTTTAATCTCTATTTTCACTGACCCATGTCCTATTTCTCAACAGTTTCAGAACTCAGGCATGAAAGAGAAGCCTGTTATGTACTGACTGGTTCAAACATCAGTAATAAGAATTGAATAGTGTTCATCCATCTAATGTAGGCAGAATAGGTTACAAATAACCATGTAATCATAATTACATCAGTTTTATTGGACTGGTTGTGGGTGAAGTCAGACTGTTATGTGTTGGATAATAAATGTGTTAGAAGTGGTGATGAGAAGGACAGGTTATTTTTCCAAGAGTGTTGGCTTTGAAAGAAAAGAAATAGTGTTCTTGCTAAGGAGGACTTAGAGTTGGGGGAGTTCTGTGACTTGGCTATTGTTATTGCTTTTTAATATGAACAGAGCATGGTATTTTTAAAGATTTAGGGAAGAACCAGAGGAAGGTGCATGAGTGGGAGCATCTGTGATGGAGTGTGTTCCTTGTAGTGGTGAGAGGGCATAAATTTCAGAACACAGACAGGGCAGCTAATGACTGAAATGAGAGCAAGGTGGGTAAGGACAGGTTTACATGAGGAAAGCACTAGGAATGCAAAGACAAATAAGACATGAACCTTGTTTCAAGAGGCTCCTTTTGGGGTTTGAGAGAAATAAACTTAATCAAGCTAACCATAATACAAGTTGTAGATTTGACAATTCAACTGTTCTCCAGTAAAGTGACTTTTCTCTAATCTCCGAGTGTTCATTGATTTTCTTTTAGAAAGTAAATAAAACTAGAGAACAAATTTCTGATGCAGCCTCTATATGAAGGTAGTTTAATACTCAAGAAGAGACCTATCACTCAAATAACTTTTTTTAAAATTTATGTCTTTTAAGTCTTCTTAAATATTTTGCCTTAATATTGTGCATAAATACTCAAGAAGGATTCTATTACTGTTAAAGAGTGTGTGTGTTTAGACTTGAGAATTTCTGGATTGGGGGTTTTTAACATTTTTGTAGGATATCTGTCCAGGGCATATAAAACAGGAGAAGAAATTTGTTTTGGAAATGTTCTGAATCTAAAGTATCTTCACAAAAACTACTATGTATATAATCAAGACATTTGTCTGCCAAAGCTGGAGTGTTTATTTCAGTTTGCACATGAATGTGCAAAAGGCAGCTATGATAAAGGGAAAGGAATATAACAAAATAAAATAAAACACTAAACTTGAATGTAGGACTGGTTTGAGTCCAGCTTCACATTTCCTAGTGTGATCTCTGATAGGATGCTTAATTTTGTCTCTCAGTTTCTTTACTTGTAAACTGGGGAGGGGAAGGGACAATGAAGAGCGGCTTTTATTCACCACTAACATTGCTTACTATGCTCTGCTGGGAGATTTATTTATTAGAGAGCGGTAAACATAGTGAAGAGTATGGAGTCTGGAGGCAGGCTTCCTAAGTTTGAAATTTGGCTCCAACAATGAACAGCATTGTGATCTGGTTAGTTTCTTAAGTTCTTTATGCCAGTGTTGACTCATCTGTAAAATGTCAATAAAAGCAGAGGTATATGACTCATTTGCAATATGTTGTGATTATTAAATGGAAAAATATATAGAGACACTTAGAACTGTGCCTAGAGCATGGTAAGCAGAACATAAATATAAGCTATTTTATAATTCACCCCATATGGTGGTTGCAAAAATCAAATGAGGTAATAGAAAAAAATCACTTCTTATCTCTGACAGCTAGTAAACTCATGATAAATGGTACATATAATTATGTCTTCCAATAAAATTTGGTTGACAATCTTGTCATTGGGTGGTATTATTCCTGTTTTCAAGATAAAGAAACTGAAACAATAAAATTCCAAGAAACTTTGAAATATTGAGAAGTAAAATCCAGAATCCAAGCCCTACTCTAAATATTAAAAAATACCTATGCTCCTTCCATTATTGATTCACTCTATATAAATCAGTCAAAATTTAATGTCTATTTCACAGAATTATTGTAAAGATTAAGTGCTTTGTAAACGTAGAAGCTGGATTAATCTAAAGTGTTATCATATCCCATAAAGAAATCTATATTCTCATGTTCTACCTACCATAATATTCCAAGAGAAAATACAGTCCAGGTGTTGACCACAATTTATGATATCACAGCATGGAGTTTATCAACATCTCTCCTAATTTGGAAGAGAATTCAGAGAAAGAACAGAATAAGATGACTCCCCTGAATCTACTTTATGGACAGCCTCATAGGCACCAGAATTGATATAGAACATGAATATTATGATTTCTGTGTGAGGCAGACTGATGAGTATTGTTTTCTCCCCAAAACCAAAACAGATATGTTCCTTTAAACAAATGATAATGTATTAATGTATGTGAAAAAGAGATTACACACCAAGATGCATAAAGTATCTCAAACGTAAATCCATGAAAATGATACTGTAGGGAAAACTGACGCTAAAATTCAGAGCAATACAAATGGAGTAAGTCATATAAAAGAATACATACCTTCATAAATTGAAACTCAACTAATTGTAAATGTGCCTAGTTCATTAGTAAGTTGAAGGGAATTCATTTCAGCTAGTTTATAATGTGAGCCTGGAAAAATCTGTGGATTTTAAATTACAATACACATTCATTTTCTATAAATATTATGATGAACATATCTATAAAATTAACAATAGCCAAGAAAAGCAATGCCTACTAAACCTAGTATCAAGAATTATTGAGTACAAATTAACTACATAGAATTCATAAGTGGTGTAATTAGCTTTTAATTAATAATCCACTTGACATTTTAGGAAGTAGATGATACTACTTTATCGCTGAATCACACTAGAGACAAGTAGGAGCTATTCTTCAATATTTGCACCAGGTGACAAATAGCCTGAATGATTAGTAGTCACATTTAGTTTGCTTGAAAAGTAAATACTATTCCCTACTAGTATTATTATAAGAACTTTAAATTTATCTAAAAAGAATTAATGTTTGATATTTAAAGAATGCTAAACCATTTTTAAAATTATGAGATCATGAAATCCAAATGATTAAAAGTAATTATTTTGAAAAAGAACATCTCAATTGATAATAAAGTTTAGAGTTTATCAATATTTCAGAAAGGAACCTCAAATTTTCCAAAATAATCAGATGTTTAGCATCAAGGTGGAGTTCCTTACAGCTGTGGTTTTCCCTTGAAATACATTGTAAAGCTTGCTCAGACAGCATATTTTTAGTATTTAAAGAATTATCTTTATTATCTATGTCTTGGAATCCATAAGCATTTATAACAGTGTGTCCTCTTGGAAACCACATGGAAGCTGGAAGGAATTATATGTAGTATCATCAGAGAAGCATAAAACCTCAGGCTTAGAAAAAACAAACAAAAGCAGAGATCCCTGATAAAATCTCTCTTTCTCTTTCCTCCAATCCAATGTTTCAAATACAATTTTCTAGCCTGAATTATTTAAAAATACCTAGAATAGTTTTGCAATTCTATCTATCTGTGTGTCTATCTATCACCTATCTATTTATCTATCCTTTCAACTATCTATCTATATTAATTGTAGCATGATTTATTTTTTTCCTGCTTAAATATAAAGGTCTCAATGCTTGAAGCAAGATTTACTTCTAGGTTCTTCCATTAGGTGAGTCAACAATCCTTTCAGATAATAAATATCAATGTGGATAAATATATTTTCTGTGGTTCACAACAAAAAGAATAATAACGTATAAAATTAGACTATATACTCAAGTTTAATGATAGGGCACTAACTTTCTAACAGTGAGGTTTGTGAAAAACATTACACTGTTATGGAAAAACAAATTTTTCAGGAGTTTAAAATATGTAATGTGAAAAACCTGATTGATTTTTGGCTTTCTATTATCCGTAAAAATAGTTCTTTCCAGTTTGGCCTTTGCCAATTTTATTTTTCACTTGTCTAAAGATCTTCCTCCCACACACCGCCCCTGCCAAAGCCTCCTCCGGCTATGCAGGCCCCAGTGGGCCTGAGCATCACTCCCGCTAAAGCCTCCTCAGGCCGCAACAGCCCTGGTGGCCACGCCCTTTGATGCCTCTGTCCCTGCCTGCCTGCGTGGGCACGTGTGCTCCAGGGCAGCCTTGGGAGCAGACAGTGGAGGGAGAAACACATGCACAGGTTGAGCTGAAACCACAGCTGAGCCCCAGGGGCCATGCAACTAAGGAATAAGAGCTGAAATCTCTCCTCACAGCTATGTGAACTGTGGAGTTACACCTCCGCTGATGGCTTCCTAAATTCAGTGCCTGCTAAACATCCAAATGGACAAGTGCTCCTGCAGCTGAGATGGGTGTGGATTAAGCAGCTATGGGCTTTGTGGACAAATACACAGAGGGTTGGGCCAGGCCAGAGTCTGAGCTACATCCATAGCTCCCACAGTGGGTCCAGGTACATGACTACTGCAGTCCTGAGACCTGACCTCAGTAGATCTGTGTCAGTGGACTGGTGAAAACAACACCTGAGAGTTACCAGGGCCATTTGTTGGCATACCCACAGTTAAGGTGGGACCAAAAGCAGGGCCAACAACATTGTACCCTTGAGCCCACACACCATGAGAAAGGGGAGACAACAGAGCACACTCACAGAGAAACAGCCCCAGAGAAGGAATACTCAGAGCCTTCTCTCCCAGTGGGAGTGCTCCAATCCCACCTACCTCACACCTCAGATCAGAAACACAGCAAAGAAACAGATCTTGGGGCCCCTTCTTCAACAATTAGGGAGCACACCACACCCCTGACAGGGCAGTGACAACCACAGAGCAAAGGGAAGGCCTCACTCAATATCCACCTCACCCACCAGGGGGCAGACACCAGAAGCAAGAGGAGCTATGATCCTGCAGCCTGTGGAAAGGAGACCACAAACACAATAAGTAAGATAAAATGAGATGACAGAGAAATCTGTTGCAGACAAAGGAGCAAGGTAAAAATCTACAAGACCAAGTAAATGAAGACGAGATAGGCAACTTACCTGAAAAAAAATTCAGACTAATGATAATAAAGATGATCCAAGATCTCAGAAAAGGAATGGAGACAAGGATTGAGAAGATGCAAGAAATGTTTAACAAAGACGTAGAAGAACTAAAGAACAAACAAACAGAGATGAACAATACAATAACTGAAAAGAAAAATATTCTAGAGGGAATCAGTAGCAGAATAACTGAGGCAGAAGAACAGATAAGTGAGCTGGAAGACAAAATGGTGGAAATCACTGCCATGGAACAGAATAAAGAAACAAGAATGAAAAGAAATGAGGACAGTCTCAGAGACTTCTGGTACAACACTGAACACAACAACATTTGAATTATAGGTGTCCCAAAGAAGAGAAAAAGAAAGGGCCTGAGAAAATATTTGAAGAGATTATAGTGAAAAACTTCCCTAACATGGGAAAGGAAATAGTCACCCAAGTGCAGGAAGTGCAGAGAGTCCCATACAAGATAAATCAAAGGAGGAACATGCCAAGACACAAAGTAAATACAAAGAAAAAATATTAAAAGCAAAAAGGGAAAAGTAACAAATAACATAAAAAGGAATCCCCATAAAGTTATCAGCTGATTTTTCAGCAGAAACTCTGCAGGCCAGAAGGAAGTAGCATGATATATTTAAAGTAATGAAAGGGAAGAAACTACCACAAAGAATACTCTAACCAGCAAGGCTCTCATTCAGGTTCAGTGGAGAAATCAAAAGCTTTACAGACAAGCAAAAGCTAAGAGAATCAGCACCACCAAACCAGCCCTACAACAAAGGCTAAAGGAACTTCTCTAGGCATGGGGGAAAAAAGAGAGACCACAACTAAAATCAAGAAAATCACAAATGGGAAAGCTCACTGGTAAAGGCAAACATGGAGTAAAAGCAGGAAATCAACCACACAAAAATATGATGTCAAAACCAACAAGAGTAAGAAGACTACAAATTCAGGAAATGGGAACTGCATTTGAAACAAAGAGACCAGCAACTTAAAACAACCTTGTATATATATATAGACCGATTTATCAAAACCTCATGGAAAATGAAAACCAAAAAACTCAATAGATACACATATAAAAAAGAAAGAGCAACCCAAACACAACACTAAAGATGGTCATTAGACCAACAGAGAAGAGAACAAGAGGAAGGGAAGAAAAAAGACCTACAAAAAAAAAAAAAAAACAATTAAGAAAATGGCAGGAGGAGCATCAAGATGGCGGGAGAGTAAGATGTGGAGATCACCTTCCTTCCCACAATTACATCAGAAATACATCTACATGTGGAACAACTCCTACAAAACACCTACTGAACCTTGGCAGAAGACCTCAGACCTCCCAAAAGGCAAGAAACTCCCCCATGTACCTGGATAGGGTAAAAGAAAAAAGAAAAAACAGACACAAAAGAATAGGGATGGGACCTGCACCAGTGGGAAGGAGCTTTGAAGGAGGAAAGGTTTCCACACACTAGAAGCCCCTTCACCAGCAGAGACTGCAGGGGACGGAGGGGGGAAGCTTCAGAGCCACAGAGGAGAGTGCAGCAATAGGGGTGCAGAGGGCAAAGCGGAGAGAGATTTCCGCACAGAAAATCAGTGCCGACCAGCACTCACGAGCCTGAGAGGCTTGTCTGCTCACCTGCCGGGACGGGTGGGGGCTGGGAGCTGAGGCTCGGGCTTCAGAGGTCAGATCCCAGGGAGAGGACTGGGGTTGGCTGCATGAACACACCCTGAAGGGGCTAGTGCACCACAGCTAGCCGGGAGGGAGTCCGGGAAAAAGTCTGGAGCTGCTGAAGAGGCAAGAGACTTTTTCTTGCCTCTTTGTTTCCTGGTGGGCGAGGACAGGAGATTAAGAGCGCTGCTTAAAGGAGCTCCAGAGACGGGCACAAGCCATGGCTATCAGCGCGGACTCCAGAGACGGGCATGAGATGATAAGGCTACTGCTACAGCCACCAAGAAGCCTGTGTGCAAGCACAGGTCACTATCCACACCTCCCCTCCTGGGAGCCTGTGTAGCCTGCCACTGCCAGAGTCCCGTGATCCAGGGACAACTTCCCCGAGAGAACAGACAGCAGGCCTCAGGCTGGTGCAACGTCATGCCTGCCTCTGCCGCCGCAGGCTCACCCCACACTCGGTACCCCTCCCTCCCCCCGGCCTGAGTGAGCCAGAGCCCCCGAATCAGCTGCTCCTTTAACCCCGTCCTGTCTGAGCAAAGAACAGACTCCCTCAGGTGCTCTACATGCAGACACAGGTCCAAACCAAAAGCTGAACCCCAGGACCTGTGGGAACAAAGAAGAGAAAGGGAAATTTCTCCCAACAGCCTGAGGAGCAGCAGATAAAATCTCCACAATCAACTTGATGTACCCTGCATCTGTGGAATACCTGAACAGACAATGAATCATCCCAAATTGAGGAGGTGGACTTTGGGAGCAATGCGATGTATATTTTTTTCCCTTTTTCTCTTTTTGTGAGTGTGTATGTGTATGCGTCTGTGTGTGATTTTGTCTGTAAAACTTAGCTTTTATCATTGGTCCTAGGGTTCTGTCTGTCCGGGTTATTTTTTTGTTTTTGTTTTATTTTAGTATAATTTTTAGCACTTGTTATCATTGGTGGATTTGTTTTTTGGTTTGCTTGCTCTATTCTTCCTTTCTTTTTTTTATTACTTAAAAATTATTTTTAATAATTATTTTTTATTTTAATAACTTTATTTTCTTTTCTTTTATCTTCTTTCTTTCTTTTGCTCCCTTTTATTCTGAGCTGTGTCGATGACAGGGTCTTGGTGCTCCAGCCAGGCATCAGGGCTGTGCTTCTGAGGTGGGAGAGCCAAGTTCAGGACACTGGTCCACAAGAGGCTTCACAGCTCCACGTAATAACAAACAGCTAAAATCTCCCAGAGATCTCAGTCTCAACACCAAGACCCAGCTCCACTCAACGATCAGCAAGCTACAGTGCTGGACACTCTATGACAAAAAACTAGCAAGACAGGAACACAACCCCACACATTAGCAGAGAGGCTGCCTAAAATAACAATAAGTTCACAGACACCCCAAAACACACCACCAGACGTGGACCTGCCCATAAGAAAGACAAGATTCAGCTTCATCCACTAGAACTCAGGCACTAGTACCCTCCACCAGGAATCCTACACAACCCACTGAACCAACCTTAGGCACTGCGGACAGGCACCAAAAACAACGGGAACTACGAACCGGCACCCTGTGAAAAGGAGACCTCAAACACAGTAAGTTAAGCAAAATGAGAAGACAGAGAAACACACAGCAGAGGAAGGAGCAAGGCAAAACCCCACCAGACCTAACAAATGAAGAGGAAATAGGCAGTCTACCTGAAAAAGAATTCAGAATAATGATAGTAAAGATGATCCACAATCTTGGCAATAGAATGGAGAAAATACAAGAAACGTTTAACAAGGACCTAGAAAAACTGAAGAGCAATCAAACAGTGATGAACAACACAATAAATGAAATTAAAAAATCTCTAGAAGGGATCAATAGCAGAATAACTGAGGCAGAAGAAAGGATAAGTGACCTGGAAGATAAAATAGTGGAAATAACTACCACATAGCAGAATAAAGAAAAAAGAATGAAAAGAATTGAGGAGAGTTTCAGAGATGTCTGGCACAACATTAAATGCATGAACATTCAAATTATAGAGGTCCCAGAAGAAGAAGAGAAAAAGAAAAGGACTGAGAAAATATTTGAATAGATTATAGTTGAAAACTTCCCTAATATGGGAAAGGAAATACAAGTCCAGGAAGCACAGGGAGTCCCATACAGGATAAATCCAAGGAGAAATACGCCAATACACATATTAATCAAACTATCAAAAATTAAATACAATAATAAAATGCTAAAAGCAGCAAGGGAAAAACAACAAATAACACACAAGGGAATCCCCATAAGGTTAACAGCTGATCTTTCAGCAGAAACTCTGCAAGCCAGAAGGGACACGACATACTTAAAGTGATGAAGGGGAAAAATCTACAACAAAGATTACTCTACCAAGCAAGGATCTCACTCAGATTTGACGGAGAAATTAAAACCTTTACAGACAAGCAAAAGCTAAGACAATTCAGCACCACCAATCCAGCTTTACAACAAATGTTAAAGGAACTTCTCTAGGCAGGAAACACGAGGGAAGGAAAAGACCTACAATAACAAACCCAAAACAATTAAGAAAATGGCAATAGGAATATACATATTGTTAATTACCTTAAAAGTAAATGGAATAAATGCTCCCACCAAAAGACACAGACTGGCTGAATGGATACAAAAACAAGACCTGTATATATGCTGTCTACAAGAGACCCACTTCAGACATAGGGACACATACAGACTGAAAGTGAGGGGATTGAAAAAGATATTCCATGAAAATGGAAATCAAAAGAAAGCTGGAATACCAATTCTCATATCAGACAAAATAGACTTTAAAACAAAGACTATTACAAGAGACAAAGAAGGACACTACATAATAATCAAGGGATCAATCCAAGAAGAAGATATAACAATTGTAAATATTTATGCGCCCAACATAGGAGCACCTCAATACATAAGGCAAATACTAACAGCCATAAAGGGAAATCGATAGTAACACAATCATAGTAGGGGACTTTAACACCCCACTTTCACCAATCAACAGATCATCCAAAATGAAACTACATAAGGAATCACAAGCTATAAATGGTACATTAAACAACATGGACTTAATTGATATTTATAGGACATTTCTTCCAAAAGCGACAGAATACACATTCTTCTCAAGTGCTCAAGGAACATTCTCCAGGATAGATCATACCTTGGGTCACAAATGAAGTCTCGGTAAATTTAAGAAAATTGAAATCATATCAAGTATCTTTTCCGACCACAATGCAATGAGACTAGATATCAATTACAGGAAAAAAACTGTAAAAAATACGAAAACATGGAGGATAACAATACGTTCCTAAATATCCAAGAGATCACTGAAGAAATCAAAGGGGAAATCAAAAAACACCTAGAAACATATGACAATGAAAACACAATGGCCCAAAACCATGGGGTGCAGCAAAAGCAGTTCTCAGAGGGAAGTTTACAGCAATACAATCCTACTTTAAGAAACAAGAAATATCTCAAACAAACAACCTAAACTTACACCTAAAGCAATTACAGAAAGAAGAAAAAAAAAAACCCAAAGTTAGCAGAAGGAAAGAAATCATAAAGATCGGATAAGAAATAAATGAAAAAGAAATGAAGGAAACAATAGCAAAGATCAATAAAACTAAAAGCTGGTTCTTTGAGAAGATCAACAAAATTGATAAACCATTAGCCAGACTCATCAAGAAAAAAAAGGAGAAGACTCAAATCAACAGAATTAGAAATGAAAAAGAAGTAACAACGACTGACACTGCAGAAATAGAAAGGATCATGAGAGATTACTGCAAGCAACTATATGCCAATAAAATGGACAACCTGGAAGAAATGGACAAATTCTTAGAAATGCACAACCTTCCGAGACTGAACCAGGAAGAAATAGAAAATATGAACAGACCAATCACAAGCACTGAAATTGAGACTGTGATTAAAAATATTCCAACAAACAAAAGCGGAGGACCCAAACATCAAACATTTAGACTAGGGCTAAAACCTATCCTTCTCAAACTCTTCCAAAATACAGCAGAGGGAGGAACACTCCCAAATTCATTCTACGAGGCCACCATCACCCTGATACCAAAAACAGACAAGGATGTCACAAAGAAAGAAAACTATAGGCCAATATCACTGATGAATATAGATGCAAAAATACTCAACAAAATACTAGCAAACAGAATCCAACAGCACATTAAAAGGATCATACACCATGATCAAGTGGGGTTTATCATGCAAGGGTTCTTCAATATACACAAATCAATCAATATGATACACCATATTAACAAATTGAAGGAGAAAAACCATAGGATCATCTCAATAGATGCAGAGAAAGCTTCCGACAAAATTCAACACTCATTTATGATAAAAACCTCCAGAAAATAGGCATAGAGGGAACTTTCCTCAACATAATAAAGGCCATATATGACAAACCCACAGCCAACATCATCCTCAATGGTGAAAAAGTGAAACCATTTCCATGAAGATCAGGAAGAAGGCAAGGTTGCCCACTCTCACCACTCTTATTCAACATAGTTTTGGAAGTTTTAGCCACAGCAATCAGAGAAGAAAAGGAAATAAAAGGAATCCAAATTGGAAAAGAAGAAGTAAAGCTGTCACTGTTTGCAGATGACATGATGCTATACATAGAGAATCCTAAAGATGCTACCAGAGAACTACTAGAGCTAAGCAATGAATTTGGTAAAGTAGCAGGATACAAAATTAATGCACAGAAATCTCCTGCATTCCTATATACTAATGATTAAAAATCTGAAAGTGAAATTAAGAAAACACTCCCATTTAGCATTACAACAAAAAGAATAAAATATCTAGGGATAAACCTACCTAAGGAGACAAAAGACCTGTATGCATAAAATTATAAGACACTGTTGAAAGAAATTAAAGATGATGCAAATAGATAGAGAGATATACCATATTCTTGGATTGGAAGAATCAACATTATGAAAATGACTCTACTACCCAAAGCAATCTACAGATTCAATGCAATCCCTATCAAACTATCACTGGCATTTTTCACAGAACTAGACAAAAATTTCACAATTTGTATGGAAACTCACAAGACCCCAAATAGCCAAAGCAATCTTGAGAAGGAAAAATGGAGCTGGAGGAATCAGGCTCCCTGACTTCAGACTATACTACAAAGCTACAGTAATCAAGACAGTATGGTACTGGCACAAAAACAGAAATACAGATCAATAGAACAGGATAGAAAGCCCACAGATAAAGCCACACACATATGGTCACCTTATCTTTGATAAAGGAGGCAAGAATATACAGTGGAGAAAAGACATCCTCTTCAATAAGTGGTGCTGGGAAAACTGCACAGCTACATGTAAAAGAATAAAATTAGAACACTCCCTAACACCATACACAAAAATAAACTCAAAATGGATTAAAGACCTAAATGTAAGAACAGACACTATCAAACTCTTAGAGGAAAACATAGGCAGTACACTCTATGACATAAATTACAGCAAGATCCTTTCTGACCCACCTCCTAGAGAAATGGAAATAAAAACAAAAATAAACAAATGGGACCTAATGAAACTTAAAAGCTTTTGCACAACAAAGGAAACCATAAACAAGACGAAAAGACAACCCTCAGAATGGGAGAAGATATTTGAAAATGAAGCAACTGACAAAGTTGCTTTGTCTGACAAAGGATTAATCTCCAAAATTTACAAGCAGCTCATGCAGCTCAATATCAAAAAAAAACAACCCAAGCCAAAAATGGGCAGAAGACCTAAATAGACATTTCTCCAAAGAAGATATACAGATTGCCAACAAACACATGAAAGAATGCTCAACATCATTAATCATTAGAGAAATGCAAATCAAAACTACAATGAGATATCATCTCACACTGGTCAGAATGGCCATCATCAAAAAATCTACAAGCAGGGCTTCCCTGGTAGCGCAGTGGTTGAGAATCTGCCTGCCAATGCAGGGGACACAGGTTTGAGCCCTGGTCTTGCAAGATTCCCCATGCTATGGAGCAACTAGTCCTGTGAGCCACAATTACTGAGCCTGCGTGTCTGGAGCCTGTGATCCGCAACGAGAGAGGCCGTGATAGTGAGAGGCCCGCGTATGGCGAAGAAGAGAGGCCCATGCTTGCCACAACTAGAGAAAGCCCTCACACAGAAATGAAGACCCAACAGAGCCATAAAGAAATTAATTAATTAATTTTTAAAAATCTACAAGCAATAAATGCTGGAGAGGGTGTGGAGAAAAGGGAACCCTCTTGTACTCTTGGTGGGAAATTAAGTTGATACAGCCACTATGGAGAACAGTATGGAGGTTCCTTAAATAACTAAAAATAGAACTACCATACGAACCAGCAATCCCACTACTGGGCATATACCCTGTGAAAACCATAATTGAAAAAAGGGTCATGTACCAAAATGTTCATTGCAGCTCTATTTACAATAGCCAGGACATGGAAGCAACCTAAGTGTCCATCAACAGGTGAATGGGAAAGAAGATGAGGCACATATATACAATGGAATATTACTCAGCCATAAAAATAAATGAAATTGAGTTATTTGTAGTGAGGTGGATGGACCTAGAGTCTGTCATACAGAGTGAAGTAAGTCAGAAAGAGAAAAACAAATACTGTATGCTAACACATATATATGGAATCTAAAAAAAAAAAAAAAAAATGGTCATGAAGAACCTAGAGGCAAGAAGGGAATAAAGACACAGACCTACTAGAGATTGGAGTTGAGGATACAGGGAGAGGGAAGGGTAAGCTGGGACAAAGTGAGAGAGTAGCATTAACATATATACACTACCAAACCTAAAATAGGTAGCTTGTGGGAAGCAGCCACATAGCACAGGGAGATCAGCTTGGTACTTTGTGACCACCTAGAGGGGTGGGATAGAGAGGGTGGGAGGGAGGGAGATGCAAGAGGGAAGAGATATTGGGACATATGTATATGTATAACTGATTCACTTTTTTATAAAGCAGAAACTAACACACCATTGTAAAGCAATTATACCCCAATAAAGATGTAAAAAAAAAAAAAGAAAACGGCAATAGGAAAATACATATCAATAATTACCTTAAATGTAAATGGATTAAATTCTCCAATGAAAAGACACAGACTTGCTGAATGGATATAAAAACAAGATTCCTATACATGCTGTCTACATGAGACCCACTTCAGACCTAGGAACATATACAGATTGAAAGTGAGGGGATGGAAAAAGATATTCCAAGCAGATGGAAATCAAATGAAAGCTGGAGTAGCAATACTCATATCAGACAAAATAGACTGTAAAATAAAGGCTATTATAAGAGACAGGGAAGGTCACTGCATAATGATCAAAGAATCAACACAAGAAGAAGATATAACATTGTAAATATATATGCACCCAACATAGGAGCACCTCAATAAATAAGGCAAATGCTAACAGCCTTAAAAGGGGAAATCAACAGCAACACAATAATAGTGGGGGACTTTAACAACCCACTTACACCAATGGATAGATTGAAAATTATAGGAAGCACAAGCCACACACAAAATTAATAAGGAAGGACAGCCTTAAATGACACATTAGACCAAATAGACTTAATTGATATTTATAGGGCCTTTCATGTGAAAGCAGCAGAATACACTTTTTTCTCAAGTGCACATGCAACGTTCTCCAGGATAGATCAGATCGTGGGTCAAAAATCAAGCCTCGATAAATTTAAGAAAACTGAAGTCATATCAAGTATCTTTTCTGACCACAATGCTATGAGATTAGAAATCAATTAAAGGAAAAAAACTGTAAAAAACACAAACACATGGAGGCTAAACAATGTTATTAAACAACCAATGGGTCACTGAAGAAATCAAAGAGGAAATCAAAAAATACCTAGCCACAAATGACAATGAAAACATATCAATCCATGACCTATGAGACACAGCAAAAGCAGTTCTAAGAGGTAAGTTTACAGCAATACAATCATAACTCATGAAACAAGAAAAATTGAAAATAAACAACCTAAACTTACACCTAAAGCAACTAGAGAAAGAAGAACAAACAAAACCCAGACTTAGTAGAAGGAAAGAAATCATAAAAATGAGAGCAGAAATAAATGAAATAGAGATGAAGAAAACAGTAGCAAAGATCAATGAAACTAAAAGCTGGTTCTTTGAGAAGATAAAGAAAACTGATAAACCTTTAGCCAGAGTAATGCAGAAAAAAAGGGAGAGGACCCAAATCAATAAAATTACAAATGAAAAGGGAGAAGTTACAACAGACACCACAGAAATACAAAGGATCATAAGAGACTACTATAAGCAACTATATGCCAATAAAATGGACAACCTAGAAGAAATGGACAAATTTCTAGAGAGGTACAACTTTCTAAGACTGAACGAGGAGGAAGTAGAAAATATGAATAGAACAATCGCAAGTACTGAAATTGAAAGTGTGATTAAAAAACTCCCAACAAACAAAAGTCCAGGACCAGATGGCTTCACAGGAGAATCCTATCGAACATTTAGAAAAGAGTTAAGACCTACACTTCTGAAATTCTTCCAAAAAAATTGCAGAGGAAGGAACATACCCAAGCTCATTCTATGAGGCCACCATCACCCTGACACCAAAAACCAGACAAAGATATCAAAAACAAAGAAAAAAAAGAAAATTAGAGGCCAATATCACTGATGAACATAGACACAAAAATCCTCAACAAAATACTAGCAAACTGAATCCAACAATGCATTAAAAGGCTCTTACACCACGAGCAAGTGGGATTTATCCCAGGGATGTAAGGATTCTTCAATATAGGCAAATAAATCAATATGATACACTACATTAACAAATTGAAGAATAAAAAATATATGATCATCTCAATAGATGCAGAAACAGCTTTTGATAAATTTCAACACCCATTTATGTAAAAACTCTCCAGAAAGTGGGCTTAGAGGGAACCTACCTCAACAGAATAAAGGCCATATACAACAAACTTTTAGCTAACATCATACTCAATAGTGAAAAGTTGAAAGCATTTCCTCTCAGATCAAGAACAAGACAAGGATGTCCACTCTCACCACTTTTATTCAACAGAGTTTTAGAAGTTCTAGCCATGGCTATCAGAGAAGAAAAAGAAACAAAAAGAATCCAAATTGGAAAAGAAGAAAAACTGTCACTGTTTGCAGATGACATGATACTATACATAGAGAAACCTAAAGATGCTACTAAAAAACTAATAGAGTGCACCAATGAATTTTGTAAAGTTACAGAATACAAAATTAATACACAGAAATCACTTGCATTCCTATACACTAACAGTGAAAGATCAGAAAGAGAAATTAAGGAAACAATCCCATTTACCATCACAACAACAAAAAAAATAAAATACCTAGGAATAAACCTACCTGAGGAGACAAAAGACCCGTACTCAGAAAACCATAATATACTGAAGAAAGAAATCAACCATGACATAAACAGATGGAGATATACCATGTTCTTGGATTGGAAGAATTAGTATTGTCAAAATGACTATACTATCCAAAGTAATCTACAGATTCAATGCAATCCCTATAAAATTACTTGTTAATAGCAAGTAATTGTTTGTTATTAGCATTTTTCACAGAATTAGAACAAAATTTTTTACCACTTGTATGGAAACACAAAATACCCCAAATAGCCAAGCAATCTTGAGAAAGGAAAATGGAGCTGGAGGGATCAGGCTCTCTGACTTCAGACTATACTACAAAGCTACAGTAATCAAGACAGTATGGTAGTGGCACAAAAAAAGAAATACAGATCAATGCAACAGGACAGAAAGCCCAGAGATAAACCCACGCACATATGGTCACCTAATCTATGACAAAGAAGGCAAGAATATACAATGGAGAAAGTCTCTTCAATAAGTGGTGCTGGAAAAACTGGACAGCTACATGTAAAAGAATGAAATTAGAACACTCCCTAACACCATACATAAAAATAAACTCAAAATGGATTAAAGACCTAAATGTAAGGCCAAATGCCATAAACTCTTAGAGGAAAACAGTGTTCAAAGGAATACTCTTTGACATAAATCGCAGCAAGATCTTTTTTTGATCCAACGACTAGAGTTATGAAAATAAAAACAAAAATAAACAAATGAGACCTAATTAAATTTAAAAGCTTTTGCACTGCAAAGGACACCATAAACAAAACAAAAAGACAACCTTCAGAGTGGGAGAAAATATTTGAAAATGAAGCAACTGACATGGGATTAATCTCCAAAATATGCAAACAGGTCATGCAGGTCAATATCAAAAAAAACAAACAACCCAATCAAAAAATGGGTGGAAGATCTAAATAGACATTTCTCCAAAGAAGACATACAGATGGCCAAGAAACACATGAAAAAATGCTCAACATCACTAATTACTAGAGAAATGCAAATCAAAACTACAATGAGGTATCACCTCTCACTGGTCAGAATGGCCATCATCAAAAACCTACAAACAATAAATGCTGGAGAGGGTGTAGAGAAAAGGGAATCCTCCTACACTGTTCATGGGGGTGTAAATTGGTACAGCCGCTATGGAGAACAGTATGGAGGTTCCTTAAAAAGCTAAAAATAGAGCTACTATACAATCCAGTGATTCCACTCCTGGGCCTATATCCGGAGAAAACCATATATCAAAAGGATGCATACACCCTGATATTCACTGCAGCACTATTTACAATAGCCAGGACATGGAAGCAATCTAAATGTCCCTCAACAGGGGAATGGATAAAGAAGATGTGGTACACATATACAATGAAATATTACTCAGCCATAAAAAGGAGCAAAATAATGCCACAGTGACACAGATGGACCTAGAGACTGTCATACAGAGTGAAATCAGAAAGAGAAAGACAAATCTTGTATAATATCGCTTACATGTGGAATCTAGAAAAATGGTACACATGAACTTATTTGCAAAGCAGAAATAGAGTCACAAATGTAGAAAACAAACTTATGGTTACCAAGGGGGGAAGAGAGGGGTGGGATGAATTGGGAGATTGGGATTGATATATATACACTACTATATATAAAATGGATAACTAATGAGAACCTACTGTATAGCACAGGGAACTCAATGCTCTATGGTGACCTAAATGGGAAGAGAATCTAAAAAAGAGTTGATGTATGTATATGTATAACTGATTCACTTTGTTGTACAGAAGAAACTAACACAACATTGTAAAGTAGTGATACTCCATTAAAAATTAATTAAAAAAAAATAAAGATCTTCCTGTCTCACTTTGGATGTTTTGTGAAATATTATGCATACTGTGGCCTGAACTAAAATAGCTATGATTTTTAATTATTCTTTGTAGCTAAAGAATTATAGAATGCTTCGTATTATTGAAAAGTAAATATAGTTTCTTACATTAAAATGACCAGTCAGAGTAATTAGGAAATATCTTTCATTCCACTATTCCACACAGAATAATAAACTGTAGTGGTAGAAATTGTGCTGAGTTGGCATTTTCAGCTAGGAACTCCTACAAAGAAGTAGAAACAAATTGTTTTAGTTTAGTAGTTGGTATAGGAATTCATCTGAGGAAGGGAGCTATATTAATTTGGAAAACTGATTTAAGCAACCCTTAGGGTAACAATTTAGATCCAAGAAAGGCAAGGGCCTTACAAAGACTTCAGAGAAGAAAGCCAAACTGCTCTAAGGTAAAGAGATTATAGGTCTTTACTATTACACAGAGGGAGGAGGAAATGAAAGATCACAGCAGTGAGAAGAAAATACAACGTATTTCCATCCAGTGGGGGGGTGGGGGAAGGAAAAAGTGCTGCTATTGACTGAATGTTTCTGTCTCCTTTGTTTCATATGCTGAAATCTTATTTGGAGGTGGAGCCCTGGGGAAGTGATTAGGTTATGAGGATGGAGCCCTCATGAATGGGATTAATGCCCTTATAAAATAGATCCAAGGGAGTTCCCTTGCTCTTTCCACCTTGTGAAGATTCAGCAAGAAGATGGCTGTCTATGGACTGGGAAGCAGGTCCTCTCCAGACAGTAAATCTGCTGTCACCTTGATCTTGGACTTCTCAGCTGCCAGAACCATGAAAAATAAATTTCTGCTGTTTATGAGCCATTCTGTCTATGTTATTCTGTTATAGCAACCCAAACCCAAACAACCACTCACAGATGAATGGATAAACAAAACGTGGTATACGCATAAAATGGAATATTATTCCTACTTAAAAATGACCAAGATTCTACACATGCTACAACATTGGAGACATTATGCTAAGTGAAATAATCCAGATACAAAAGGACAAATATTGTACGATTCCACTTATATGAGGTACCTAGAACAGTCAAATTCATTAAGAAAGGAGAATGGTGGTCGCCAGGGGGAACGAAGGGAGAAGGAAATGGGGAGTTAGTGTTTAATGGATATAAAGTTTCAGTTTGGGAAAATGAAAAGGTACTGGAGATGGATGGCTGCAACTGTTGCACAGCATTGTGAATGTACTTAATGCCACTGAATCACAGTTAAAAATGGTTATAATGGTAAATTTTATGTAATGTATATTTTACAACCAAAAAAATTTAAATCAACAATGGAGGGGATATGAAAGAGATTTTTAAAAATAAGGATGACTATAGTTCCATTTGAATTTGCCTGTAATACAAACACTGTTGTTTTCTACCACTGAAGTCTTTAGAAAAATCTCCTATGTTCATGTTGTAAAATCCTAAGAGGCTCATATTAGTCAATATGGTACAGCATACACAGAATCAGAAGCCTAAGAGGCAGACTATAAATATATAATTCCCCAGGGAACTTGCATCAATCTTAGGGAACATTTTAGACTTTTATAAATCATGGTAGTAAGAGGTAGAAGATAATTTTTATCTCCAAGGAGTAGATGAGGCTGCCAGCTAACATGTACTTTAACTTCCCAAACAGAAGTAAAAGAGAATATTGTGGTCAGACTATAGGAAGATCTAACAGGTATCTAAGAACGAGTTTTCTGCCCAATGGCGAGGTGTTTTAGGGATTATTTCTTACTCTGTCCAAGAGGGAGCATCAAATTAAAACGAAATTAGTAAAAAGACCTATATGCTTTAAAACTACCTTTCACCCTGCCTCCCCAAATAGTCAGAGATACTCCAAAGACACTGGATACTCTGAGTTTTACTTCTCATTTTAACTAAAATAATAATTACAGATGTAGTTGTAATTGAAATAATGCACAAAATATTATTTATTTACTTCTGAGACTTTGAGGTTTTCTTTGGAATACTACTTTGATTAAAATTAAACATGTGACACAAGGTAGTAATTAATATAGGGTGTGTCGACTGAAAAAAATGCACAACCTAAAATTTGAGAATTATGTTTTATTCAGTGGACAAAACTGAGGCTTTAAGCCCGGGACTCAGCCTCTAAGATAGTTCTAAGGGATGGCTCCAAAGAGGCAAGGGAGGAACCAGATTTTGCCACAAAGCCAGGCAGTCACAACTTCAGAAGATTACTGTTAATTAAAGAAAACCAGATACCTCAAGTTAAGGAATTTAGTGTTTTTCTATGTATGGGAAGATGCAAGAGTCTGGGCTCACTGAAATCATTCCTTCGATATGCACTTCAGCTATCTGGGGCCAGTATCCTCTGCTTTTCATCTTGAGTCTCCTCAGGGTGCATTGTTAGGGGGTGGCTGCAGTGACTGAGGGCTTGGCAGCTGGCAGCCCATTTGTCTCCATCCTGAGTTCCCTCAGAGCTCACCATCAGGGGTGGCTATAGTGGCTGGATGGCTGCAACATCATTTGTTTACTGATATGGCAGGCAACACTTTTTCACTGACAGGTGTTAGCTCTTCAGTGTCAGCAATTCTGAGAGGCAGCACAGTGGAGGAGTTGAGAACCCAGGTGTGAATTAAGATAAAACTAGAGTAATACTAGTTGTGTGGTTTGGGGCCAATTATTTAAATCTTTTTGCTTAAAGATTGCTATGAGAATAAATGGGGTTTAAAAATATTGAGTATCACATCTCATTTGGTTTCACAATGAATTGTTGTTATTATTGTTTACAATCTGTTCCATATAATTTTAAAGCGTCTTGCACAATTGGATGATCAACAAGTATGTATTAACAATGTAGCGATTGTTAATATGTTCCTATTGCTGCTTTAACAAATTACCACAAACTTAATAGCTTATACCAACACAAACCTACTGTCTTATAGTTCTGTAGGTTAGAACTCCAAGCCAAATCTCACTGAGCTAAAATTATGTTGTTGGCTGAGCTGCATTCCTTGCTGGAGTTTCTAGGGGAGAATCATTTCCTTGCCTTTTCCACCTACTAGGTGCTGCCCACATTTCTTGGATCACAGCTCCTTCTTCCATCTTCAAAGCAAAAAAACAGCAGTGTTGCATCTGTCTGATCCTTGTTCCTTACTCACATCTCCCTCTGACCCTGAACTCAGCTAAGAAAATGCACAAGTTGTGGGGACTGAGGCATGGACATATTGGCGGGGTGGGTGGGGGGGCATTATTCTGCCTACTACATTCATGTTGAAGACATAATGCTGAGATGATTTTTAAACTGTGTATGTTCTTTCCATGAAGATCCCAAAACACTGCATGGGACTTGTAAGCCACAATTCTGTATACTGACTATATCCCATGTGATTCACCTATTTTAGGGAAAATGATGGTAGAACATAGTCAACTGGCCAAGTAGGGAGTCAGTTATTTTAGGTATCTTTACTATGGCTTAATCAGAAAGGCACTGCAATTAGCCAGCTTCCCACTGAGTATAATCCTAGCTGACTCTCAATGCATTTCACACTGATTATAATATCTCTAATGTGTACTTCATCTAATGCTTTTATCCATAAACCTCAATAAACTGTAGGAATACAAGAAAAGTCTCATTATCCATAGCCTCCAAAATATTAATTTCATCATGCCAATGCTCACATCAAAAACACTGAACATTCCTAAACTTTCAACAAGAAAGACAGTTTTAGCCTTAGATGAGCTTCCCATCTGCTAATGGGAATGTATCCTTGGAAGCTGAAAAGAAGTAATTTATTTCAGAACAACAAAAAGGGATTAAGTTTCTTGGTGTATTAGTTTGATGGGTTTATTAGTTTGTGTAACAAAATATCACAAATTGGGTGGCTTAGAACAAAACAAACTTATTAGCTCATAGTTTTGGAGACTCCAAATCTGATATCAAGGTGTCAACAGGGTTGATTCCTTCTGGGGTCTGTGAGAAAGAATCTGTTCCATGTTTCTCACCTAACTTCTGGTAGTTTTGCTATCAGTCTTTGGTGTAGAAACATCACCCCAATCTCTTCCTTCATCTTCACACGTCGTTCTCTCTCTATTCCTATCTGTCTCCAAATTTCCCCCTTTTATAAGGACAGCAGTCATATTGGATTAGTGTCCACTCTAATGGCCTCATTTTAACCTGATTACCACCATAAAGATCCTGTTTCTAAAAAAGGTCACTTCCTGAGATATTGGGGATTAGGATTTCAACATGTGAATTTGTAAGGTCACACAATTTCAACTCATAATACTTGGTGTTGGATATTGACTTTTATATATAGATGCCTCCTGGCATTATTAATTTGTCTGGCACAATGTCCGAGATACAGAAGTAAAATTTCACTGTGTGAGTTGAAACTCTCATACAGGGAAATGGGCAGGCAAAACACAATTTAGCAAAAACAATTCTTCAGACCCAGAATTTTATTTTGTGGATGTTATCCATACTCAAGCACTTGAAAATTTCAAAATTCCTGCTATGACCTCTGTGCAGTAGATCACTTTACTTTTTCCATTAGAACAAGTTTACTTGTTCTACTTGCAGTAGATCACTTTACTTTAGTTCCATTTAGAACTGATCAAAAGCTGCTGCCGCCTGCCTGGTACACTGCAAATAAAATCTGAATACATAGTGCAGAGTGCAGCTTAACTCATGACAGCAGTCAGCTCCAACTAAGTCATATTTTTCATGTTACAGGCAGTAAACAAAACACAAACCAAATAGCAGTGAAACTAGGAAGTACTACCTTTTAAGTTATTGACAGCAAAATTTCTCATCATTTCCCTGCCAAGGCTGAAGAACAAAGCAACTGATATACAAAGAAGTTAGAATATGTCTATGTCTATCCATGAGATGATAGGAATGGCTTTAGGTCAGATTCAAATCTAACACAGTATTTTGTCTCTCCTAAGGATCAGTTCAAAAAAGACCTAGTCATCTGTCATCTACTATATAAACCTCAAAACAGCTTTAAGTATCTTTATATTCAATTCATACCTTAGTCATCCAATTTTTTAGACATTCAGCAAATATTTATTGAGCATCTACCACATACCATGCATTCTTCTAAGTTCCATTAGATGTCTAATAAACAAAATCCCTACTGACAAAACACTTAGTCCATTTAATTATTTTAAACTAAATTACTTCTTTCCAGTGTCTAGGGCTACACTCCCACCAATAGATTGGAATTTCTTTTCTCATTCTTAATCTTTTGGGCAAAATTCTTATATTTTAGACTTTAATTCTTTGTTGTAAATACTTTAAAAAGCATTTCTTCTTCATTTGTTGCTTACATTTTAGTTTTTAAATTCAGTATTTTTCTACAGGCTGATTTAAATAGTAATGTATTTATAGAAGGAGTGCATTCTATAGAACAATGCTTCTAAGTATAGTTAATAGACCCCTGCAACAACATTAGGAAGAAAAGCATAATTTAAAGAACCAATGTTTTCTAAATTACCAATGTATGATAATAAAAAATCTTGCATGGGTAAAAGACTACCCTTAGTGTAAGAAAGACCAATGGATTTAAGTGTAACAGAGTACAAATTAATGATATAGCTTAAGATTACACTTTGTAAAGGGCCTTTAAGAAATTATCACTTGCCAAGTTTTGCATCGAATTAAATATTGACAAGTATCTGAAAAGGCGACTCCATATTTGTGTGAGGCTAGATTTTCCTCATATACTTCAACCCAAACAAAATATTGTAACAAATTGAATATAAGCAATACAAGAAAATAGCTCTGTCTTCTGTTAGCTAAATATGGAAGAGAAATTTGCAAAAATATAAAACAGTGCCTTGGGCTTCCCTGGTGGCGCAGTGGTTGAGAGTCCGCCTGCCGATGCAGGGGACGTGGGTTCATGCCCTGGTCTGGGAGGAACCCACGTGTCGCGGAGCGGCTGGGCCTGTAAGCCATGGCCGCTGAGCCTGCAGGTCCGGAGCCTGTGCTCCGCCACGGGAGAGGCCACAACAGCGAGAGGCCCACGTACCAGAAAAAACAAACAAACAAACAAAAAAAACAGTGCCTTTTATGAAATAGCTTTTTTATTAAAAAAAAGTTACTTGTTAACATTCAGTGGATTTCTTATCATTTATTTTATATAAATAGATAAATATTTGAAACTTCCCCATTTTAATTTCTAATACAGTAAATATTGATAGATACAACCCATATGAAACAAAACCTATTTGGGGTCCACAATAAGTATAATGAGTCCAAAGACCAAAAAGTTTAAGAACCACTGTACTAATATACATTCATTAGTACAGTGTAATCAACAATGGCAATAAAAAAGTAACAAACATTGCCTGCTGGGGCTCCTTCCTGCCTGGCCCAGTGTGGGGATGATCCCCTCAGAGCAATGGGAACATGTGGCAGATACTGCATTCCTGGAATCCAATGCCATTAAATATTTGAGTCATATACTGTATTTTTGTTTCCATAGTCACCAAGCAAACTTATGATAATATTACTTTCTATGATTTGCTAACTTGTCTGGAGGAATGTATTTTATGGTTCTACAGAGAATTTTATTTACTTAGATGTTATTTTTCTCATTATAAATAAATAAGATGGGATTCTGATTGTAACCAGTGCAGCTATTTTGGCCACTCATAATATGACTTTGGTCACTTCTGCACAAACACTCGGCTCTTAAGACCTTTCTCATCAATGGAACTTGGTAAGGGTCACTCAGTTTTTGCTTAAACAGACTTCCGTAATCTCATGTCATGATATTAGTCTTATGTGCTGCAAAAGGCACTAGGCCACATTTGCAAATTTTTCCATTCCATCCACAAGACTCTGAATTACAACGATTCTCAGAAAGAGCAGCCAGCCTACAAACCCAAAAGCTTGTTATACCCATCCCCAGAACCAAGAGAGCACTTGCCCTAAGACAATCTATTTCAAGTGAACATTCTGTCTCTAACTGTAGAGAACAGAAACTGAATTCTTGGTTTGTGAGAAGAAAAAAAATAAATTCTGTCTCAACCTGTGACAAGTATGTGTTTTTATTTTTTTAATGCGTTGTAGTTTAATGATTTAATTGGGATTGACTGGATTCAGGTATGCTGACTCAACAAGATGAAGAAACCAGAATTTCAGAGCAAAATGGCACCAACTTGTGACAATCTCTTAATTCACAAAAATAGCACCACCTTTGTAGAGATTTGTGAATTCACCAAGATATACTAGGTTCTTTTATTAGAAACTACTGGCACCTCCCAGTGAAAACACTGGTAATAATCTTCATTAATTTGGCTAAAAGAATTTATATTTCCTGATCTCTTTGAGATTTTTTTTTAAACTTCTGCTCTGTACTTTAATATTCTACTCTGTAATGCCATAATGCTCAACAGTTAGTCTACTTTGGGACTGCAGCTTTCTAGAAAAATTGTAGAAAAGTTTTAGTCTTGTCTATGCACTTGAAAAATGATTTTATTCTATTACAATTTTATCATTCTATTGTTACAACTTTCCATTTCCTCCTATAACCTATAAAAACAGGGGCAGCCCCCTCTGCTTTTAACAAGGAATGGCAGACTGATACTGCAGTTCTGTCTCTAATCTAAGCGTCTGCCCTCAGCTATATTCTGCTTCTTTGTCACAGTTAGTATTCTGTACTCTTTTGCTATAAAAGGCTTATATTAAATTCCATTGAAAAGAATGAACTACTTCTTAATGGTGTTTTAATTGAAAGTAGATGACCAATTGAATGAAAGTATGGACATCACGGTAACTCTTCCAATTTTATTTTCTGCTATTACTCAGGTTGCATTCAAAGGGTGTTCCACTTTTAACAATTATATGCTTAATATTTATCTTTATAGAATATTGTATTCATTGTCTCTAACTTCTGGGATTTGATGATTTATTGATTCTCTGCACCATTCACTCTCATTCAGCATCCAATGTATCCAAATGTTGTGACGGATTCTGAGGATGCAAAGATGAATAAGTATTATCCTTATTCACTACAAGTCTTAAGTTCTAAAAGAAGAGAGTGACTAACTATAATAAACAAATTAATGTTATATAATACAATATAGTTCTCTTATAAAAAGATCTGTGAAGGAATTGAGAAGAAATAATTAATTATGCCTGGAAGGTAATAAGGGAACTCTTCATTGAGAAGAGAATAATTAATCTGTATAATGAAAGAATGACAGGTAGAACTTCACTGAAAAAATGAGGAAAAGACGGTGTGATTGAGGGATACACAAACTCAGCAGTGCAGTATATGTCTACTTGGGGAGTTAAAAGAAATGCAGGCTGCCCATGGAGTTACATGTATCACAGAAATGAGAGGTATGAGGAAGTGAAATTAGGCTGTGACCAACTGTGAATGCCATGCTAAGCAACATGCTTTTTGTCATATAGGCAATATGAGTGCGACACTGAGTTTTGTTTTTGTTTGTTTGTTTGTTTGTTTGTTTTTGGCCACACTGTGTGGCATACAGGATCTTAATTCCCAGACCAGGGATGGAATCCATGTCCCCTGCATTGGAAGCACAGATTCTTAAACACTGGACCACCAGGGAAGTCTTGAGACACTGAGTTTTGTATTTTAGAAATGTGAGACTGACATGAATATGGAGAATGGATTGTAGTGGAGAGAATATGAGGAACATGAGTCATTTTGACAAGGTAATGAACGTGCAATGTTATAGGAGGTAAATTAGAAAAATAGATATTCTAAGTCAAGTTTTATTTTCCAAAGAAAATTGGAAATATTAATCACCGAAGATTGACACAGATAATTCTTTTCTATTTTTTTTAAATTTATTTATTTTATTTATTTATTTTTGGCTGTGTTGGGTTTTTGTTGCTGCACGCAGACTTTAGTTGTGGCGAGTGGGGGGGTACTCTTGGTTGTGGTGCGCAGGCTTCTCATTGCAGTGGCTTCTCTTGTTGTGGAGCATGGGCTCTAGGCACACAGGTTTCAGTAGTTGTGGCTCGCAGGCTCTAGAGCACAGGCTCAGTAGTTGCAGCACATGGGCTTAATTGCTCCGTGGCATGTGGGGTCTTCCCAGACCAGGGCTTCAACCTGTGTCCCCTGTACTGGCAGGCAGATTCTTAACCACTGTGCCACCAGGGAAGCCCATAATTCTTTTCATGTGATATGTTTTCTATTCTCTTTCTAGCTCTTAGTACATTGACATTGTGTCTAATTGATATCTACATTGATACACTTAAAGAATTTCTCCTTATTGAAGCTTCAAAATCACTTGAAAAGTGCATTCTTTTCTTGTTATGCATTTAATTGTTGTTTTTGCATAAGTTAATGCATTACTGGGTTTCCTCATCTACCCTTTTGGGCAATTTTTAACATTTGAAAGGTGCTCTTTCATCAGTGATGGCCATCTTTTAATTTTATTGAATCATCATAAATTTTTGTCTTTCTGAAATTTGCTTTTGTGCATATTGTCTTTCCAGTCCATGACAAAAAATATTTTCCAAAGCATTTCATGAGCTGTCTTTAAATAATCTTTAAATTTCCTGTGTGTTATGGGCATAATTTTTTCTTATAATTTTATCTTAATATCCACATTTTATCTACTTCATACAGCCCAACACATCCCATCCATGATTCCAATTCGATGATGATGATGATGATGGTGATAATAATAATATAATAACAGAGAAAAAGTCCTCGGGTATGAAGATTTTTAACCATAAACTTGCCCTCACTTGGCTCAGGGGTTAAACTTTATATTTCAAAAATTCATATATATTAAATTAAATTAAGTTTGTCCTAGCTTCATAGCAACCTTGCATAGCAATAGAACCTTGCAGAAGCAAATGCAAATTTCCCCGTAAAAAGTATCTTTATTTAATCACTGCCTCTGGAGTCCCACAGATTAAGTGCAGTCATATATAAGTTAATTACCAAGAACTACTTAAATCTGAAAAAACTGAACATAAATTGCAGTCAGCAGAAAATTTTAAGAATTAGAACCTCCAAGAATTTCAGCTATTAGATTTGTCATACGTAGAATAAAAAAAAGTCTGTGTTTGAAACCTTAAAGATATGTAAATGCACTTGAAAAAAGTATACAAGGAACACTGATTGGGCAAATTTCAAAATAAACCAAAAAGAATAAGAAATAGGACTACTGAAATAAAAATTCAGTAGATGAAATAAACATATTACACATGTTAGACATATATTTCTGAAGATAAATAGTGATTTGGAAAACATGTATTTAAAAAATAACCTGCAATGCAGCACAGAGAGACAAGAAGGGAATACACAAAAATGCATGTGATTCTAAGAGACCTGAAGATCAAAATAAGAATACCAGCCATAAGCTTTAATTGGGGTTTCAGTATGAAAGAACAGAGAGAAAAAGGAAAAAGAAAAATCTTTAAAATAATACTGAGAATTCTCCAAAATTTGTGAACGACAGAAATCATGGTATTCAAGAACCATATTGTATTCCAAGAAGTATAAAGAAAAACAAATGCATTTAGACCCCTGTAATGAAACATTTTAAAGCAAAGATAAAACCTTGAATGTATAAGAAAGACAGGCCATGAAAGTATGCTTCCCAAGGGTAACTAGGAAAATGATAAATGCTAAAATTTACTGAGTGCTTAAAATATGTAAGCTATTTAAAAAATAATATGGTTTATTTAGTTAAATCTATGAGACAGGTGTTTTTTTGCAAATGAAGATATTGAATTATGAAAAGTTTACTTAATTTACCCAGAGTTCCCCAGGTACTAGGAAGGGGAGTCCAGATGTGAGCCAACAACGTTTGGCTCCAATAGTTAGGCTCTTAATCACTATAATCTCTTCTTCCTTGTGGAAATCCAGGTGACAACTGAGAGAAAATAACTGCCATCCCAATTTAAGTAACTAGCAAAATAGTGTCCCAGGAACAAGGCAAATAAAGATATTTTCATGAGAAAAAAGGAACTGAAGGAATCTGAGTGTCAACAGATAGAAAAGAAAGAGCTAAAAGACTTACTTTAAATTGAACGTGAATCTAGTTAGAAATATGAGATTTAAAAAAGGGGGAACAAAAACATGGCGGTACATTTAAATATTGTTTACATAAAGTAATAGTGAAATAAATATTAATTTTATAGAGTTCAAGAGCAGAACCATAGGTTCATCAATTGTAATAAATGCTCCACTCTAGTGCAGGATATTGATCAATAGGAGAGGCTATGCATGTGTGGGGGTGGGGAAGGGGTATGTGGGAAAATCTCTGTATCTTCCTTTCAATTTTGCTGTGAACCTAAAACTGCACTAAACAAATAAAGCCTTTTTTTGAAGTCAATCTAAAATACTGGGCAGTGATAGCTTGCAATCCTGAAAGAGAGGGTAAATCATCTGTGGAGGATTATCCATAAATTCTTTCCAGCTTCACCCATCAAGAAACAAAGTCTCTACTTTTTGAATCTGACTGACCTTGTGACTTACAGCTGAAGCGACAAGCAAGGAATAGGAGGTCCTGCCATTTCTAAGCAAGGAGTTGGAGGTCTTGCAACTTGCATTCTCACTCTCTTGCTGCCCTGAGATCTCCCTTTAAAGATGCTCTGGATTCCCAATCTGAGGATGAAAGGTTACATAGACAAAGTGGTGCATTATTAAGGATAAAAGTAGTAATTGAATCATAATTTTTCTTAAAAAAATTCAATTCTCTGAGAAGTTATAACAGTTCTAAATGCATATGCAAGTAATAAAACAGAATATGTTCTTAGAATTCAAAGAATAATTGTAAAATCAACCATAATGGTAAGAGTTTCAAGACACCTGTCTTAAAAATCAGGTAGACAATATATTACTTATTGAGTGTGGCCATCTGCCTATATGTGCCAGTTCCTTATAGCTTACGCCTATTCTGATTAGACATATATGCCATAATGTTTATAAATGCTTTGATATCACTCCTACTGACAAAGTATTAAATTTTTTGAACAATGCACTAAACAAGTTTTATTGAATGAAGATATGTAGAACTCTGTACCCTAAAAGTGACTAATGCTATTCTTCCTCAGCATAAATAGAAGTTTTTCATAAAAATTTCCCATGTACTTGCCATAAAGCAAGTTTTAACAAATTTAAAACAATTAGTGTCATATAGATTATATTTGCTGTCCATGATGAAGTTAATTAATTTAGAAATACAAACTAAAAACATAACTAAACAATAAAACAAATATTTGGACTTTAAAAACATACTCAAAAGCAACGTATGAGTCAAAGAATAAATACTAATGAAAATTTAAATATTATTAGATGCAAAAATTCAAAAAAATATTGAAAAAAATTTTACTTAAGTCCAAATAATAATAATGAGCATATTGGGTTTTTTAAAAAGTGAAAGGTTATTTTAATTTTGAAAAACACTTAATGTAATTTATCACATTGTCAGATTAAAGAGGAAACGCATTTTATCATCTCAATATATGAACACAAATATTCAAGTAAAATAAATATAGTGATAAAACTATAAGCAAACCAAGGATACAGATAAAAGAGATTGAGGGAAAATCTGTAACATTGTACTTGATGGTAAAATTCTAAGTATTTCTTTTGAAAAAAGACACCACATATGGTAGTGCAGATTGTCTACCTCACAACGCCAAGGACAGGAGAAAACAAATAAAATAATGGAAGAGTGCCCCCAAAGGGACATATTCATATACAGAAAAATTATCTATGATTTAAAAGGTATTACGCAGATAAATGAGAAAACAGATACTGCTTGCCTAGTCTGTTATAATTTTTAAAACAATTTAAATGGATATACACTTCATACCACATACAAAATGAATCCTAGGTGGAATAAAGTATTATATATGAAAAATATAACTGTAACACATTTAGGTGAAAATATATCTGTAACCTCAGAATGAAGAAGGATTTTTTTAAACAAGACACAAAAAGCACGGAAAAGGCAGAAAAATATTTATATTTTCAACTATATTATACTTGAGAAATTATACATCATCAAATAAGAGTGAAGAGTGAGAAAATGTACTTGCAACAACTATAACTGATAGAGTACTGGCATTCAGAATATATAAATGAAACTTAAATTCAGTAAAAAGTGATAAATCCCATATATAAAAATGGACAAAAGCTATGAATGAACATTTTACAGAAAGGAAGAACAAACTAAAAGAAAAAATAGCTCTATTTCTTCGGAAATTAGGATCATGTAAATTAAATCTACAAGGTGATACAATTTCATGCTCACCAGATTAATCAAATTGTTTTTACAATCTGTCAATATCAAGTATATGTGATGTGATAGCACAGTCATACTCTGATACTGTGAATATAAACTAGTACATTTTAGAAATAAATTTAAATTTATCTAGTATATTTGAAGATATACCATAAAACTCAGCAACCCCATTCTTAGGATATTTGAGATATATTTTATCATAGTATTCCTCATATTATGTCTCTCCTACAGAGAGACTTCTATATGGATAGAAGCATTGTCCATGATACAAAATAATGGAAATAATCAGTGTCCATTGATAAGAGAATGAATACAATCATAGAATGAAATACTATACAGCAGTGAAAATGAATTAAGTAGAGCTATGTGTATCAACATAAATTCAAAAACATAGTTTTTAAACAAACAAGCTTCAGAAAAACACAATATTAAAAATGTACATAATTGGAAACATAAAAATGAACAATTTATCTTTTAAGGATAAATATACATGTAATAAAACTATAATATAAAGCAAAAAGAGGTTAAACTCTCCAGGTCACACGAAAGAAATATGCCTTCAGGAAGGGACATGAAAAAAAACATCAACTTATTGACTAGAGTCTTCTCAAGCTAAAAACTGGGTATGGGTTCAAGTTATTATATTTTTCATCTTACTTATGTAATACACATTCTTTCACACAAGTAAAACATTTAATTAAAATCCCTTTATTGTAAATAAAAAGGACTATAAAATCATAACAACCTAGATAATATCAATAAGTAATCAGTTAAATAAATTAAACATATCCATAAAATGTAACATTGCACAACCATTATGAAAAATTTATGAGAACTCTATTTATTTAGAATTAGCCACAATACATTTTCTATGGTTACAGAAAAAAATATATAGTATGAACCTGATGGTGTAAGATTATATATCAATATTTTTATGTGTGGAATACATTTAAATTCTGTAAAGTTGTCCAACAAGATATCAGTATAGTATTTTTGTTTGGGTAGTAAATGTTAGTTTCTTTTTAACACTTCTGTGTATTGTTTGAACTTACAAAAAAAACATACATCATATTTATAGCCAAGAAAAAATTCTCTTTCAATTTGGAAACCATTCTAACATACAGATTCACTTACACACACGCACACAAACAATACACATGCAGACACACACGTACACATCCCCCCTAAGTGTGTAGTTAAATGGGAGGATGAGGCCCCTTAGTAAAAATTCATCTACTTTACTTGCTAAGATGTCACAATTTCAGCTGGACAGAACTGTATATGATTCCATCTCTACCATCTACTAGTTGTAAGACCCTGAACAATACATTAAACTTATTTTCACTTTTACAGTTTGGCCTAATACTTATTATTCTATTTGCATATATGTAAATGAGAATAGTCATTCTTCAACTGTTACCTTGTAGATGGGTAAAAATCAAAACTATGCAGCTTAAACCTAAAATTCATGACATTGTATAACCATAGTCATATCTTGCTTCGTTTTATGTAAAAGAAAATGCAACGTTATAAAATTTTAATGGACCAGAAAGTATGGCTACAATAAATTTTGCAGACTGACTCTTGATCTTAATCATAAATATTGTGTATATTGCCAAGATACTCATTTATATATTGAGACACATATAAGACGTCTTCATAAAATATATGACAAGCCTTATATAGGAAAAACATTATTTGCCCATCATCAAAGTTCCTAATAAAATCAAGTGACTCAGTGGAATATCCTACAATGACTATGCCTACATGGAGCATCAAAATAGTTAAGCAACTTAATGTCCAATCTTCCTGGGTATTTGGCATTATATGAACTAAGTACCTGGCTGATTAAAGACAATTTTGAGTAAATACACTAAACTGGCCAGATGTGTTTTCATAATATATTATAGCCTGATGTATTTCTACATTATTAATTACCTCCCTCCCTCTCAGCTTTCTGGAAAGGAGGGGAAATTGGCCCAGATAACTTTATTCCATAAACGTTAGTGCTAAGTCTCTATAAATGTTAATTTCATGCTACAGATCAATCAGTCAACTAATGGAGAATGGAAAGTGAAATCAAGACACAACAGAGAAAACAGTATTTGGAAGGATAGAAAGAGAGGACACAGGAAGGGGGAGGGAGGGGAAGGAAAAGGAGAAGAGAGGAGAGGAGAGGAAAGGAGAAGAGGAAGAAATAGAGAAAGGAAAAAAAGGCCCTGGCAGTCAGTTAGATTGGAAAACACATCTTAAGCTGCGAAACTGAACCTTTGTATGTGCTTTCTTTTGATGTAGATTTTAATGATTGCTTTCATACATCAAGGTCTTTTTTTTTTAGTCTACATTTATATACTTTTTTTCAATTCTGTAGAAAAGGATTGCATATGGGTTTAAAAAGAAAATCCTTGCTGGACTGGAAACATCAACATTGCAAATGTATGTCAACATGAACAGGTTCCTAATTTTCTAAGCCCAAGATTTTCTCAACTCTAATTGCTTTTGGCATAAAATTCAGAAAGGCAGAAGCACATCTTAGTTTAGCTGTGTTCTTGGCATGAACAGTTAACTGTTGATAGTATAGGGACTCTCGGTAGAATTTCAGAGTCAGTTTGCTTAGAAATATGCATATGTCTAAGTTAACACTTTTCCTGATACCAAAAGAGAATATATCTCGCATGTGGGTGTCCCACTCTTAAAAGACAGAAAGTGCAGAATTTCAGAAAGACTCCAACTTTTCCTACCAAGATCCTATTCACACTGAGTTTTCCTGAGCTTCAAAACTGGTACATTTTTCAGGTCCATTAGAAATGAAAAAGAATTGAATGAAGTAGAGTGATGAATCAATTCTGTAAAGGAGAGATGTGGTCAGTTTTTTTATATAGGCTACTAATTAAATTCTTCTAAATAAGAAATCTCTTTTAGCCTTTCCTCTACTTCTTCCTCTTTTTTTTTTTTCCTTCCTTGTAATTTAGTTTTAAAGTCATAAGGTGGACAGAGGAAAGTAGACATTCAAGCAGATAGGGGTGGGGAGAAGAAGGCACAGTGATCTAGCATTGTGTGTTACAGCTTGAGGGGTATAGCAAGGTTGCCTGGCTCAAGGTGTCAGAGACTGAGCAGAGAGAAGAGGGGGTCCATAGGAGGGGTAGCCCAGCACAGGGTGTGAGAGCCCAAGTGAGTTGAGAAAGACATGAGTGAGAGAATATAATCCATAAGGTATTAGAGCCTGAATGGGGCAAAAAGGGCATCCATGGCAACCTGGCATAGGATGTTGGTGTACAAGTGGAAAGAGAAGACCAATCGCTACAATGGACAGTCTGCTATATGATGTCAACACCTGAGCAGGGTAGAGAGTGCATCCATGTAAGGGGTAAGGACTGCCTGGTCTCAGGAATCGCAGCCCAAGCAGGATGAAGAAAGTGCCCACAAAGAAGCACCACCTGACATGGAGTGTCAATGTCTGAGCAAAAGCACATCCACATGCAGGGGTGGGGGTAGGCCAGTCCATTTCAAGGTGTTAGAACCCAAGAAGATGAATGAGGAGGATAGCCCTAAGAAAAGGAGTTATGGTACAGGTTTTCAGAGCCTGAGCATTCTTACAAAGGTACACACACAGCACAGCACAGAGTGTCAGAGCCTGAGCAGGGAAAGGACAGCTTCCATGCAGTGGGTACAAGCCAACATGAGGTTCTGGAGCCCAAGCAGGGTAAGGAGAGTGTCTGCATGGGAGAGGCACAGCATGTAGGGTCAGAGTCCTAGTGAGTGAGAGGGGCATAAATTTGGGAGGCGGTGGTGGTAGAGATGGGAGATTGGTTGCATGCAGAAGGAATAATTAAATTATTAATATTCTAAGTGTAATGGAAACCAGGTTTGTCACTGTTGGAAAAGGAAGTTAGAAGTAAGAAAACTAGAATGAACCCTGAATGGTTGGATTAGAATTGGAGATATCAATGTGAACTCAATACTTTTGATGGATAGATAGAAAAAATAAATACAAATATAAAAGGGTATGTTTTATACCCTTTTAACATACACATATACTATATATACACATGTACTATATGTGTATATACATATATATACATATAACATACACACATGTATGTTATATATAGTATGTTATGTGTTATAACACATGTTGTGTATGTATATATGTTATATATAACATGCATGTGTATGTTATATGTTATATATAGTATGTTTAGACATTATATATATAGTTATATATATGTTATGTATGTTATATATAGTATATGTATATGTTATATATATATAGTATATGTTATATATGTATAGTATATGTTTAGACATAACATATGTATGTTATATATATATAGTATATGTTATATATATAGTATATGTTTAGACATAAACAGGTAGGTAAATATGTATATGCATGCATTTATTCCCTAACTCTGTCCACTGGGAGGATGTGAGGGAAGCAAAACCTCAGTAACAATGAGCACATCTGGTGCTGAGTGTTGGCTTCTAAACAGGATTCTCCATGAAAAGGAATAAGGGTTCCTTGGAGAAATGCTTGATTCTAGAATGAGGCACAGAAAATACAATGTGAGCCAGGAATGTCTGCTTACGCCAAAAATCAAGGAAGTGCTCAAAAAAAGATGGGAAGGACATGTTAAAAGGAAACAACAGATCATGGCTTGAAAGAGCTCCTACTGGTTGTATCCGGACAATCTGAACATCAAAATAAATGCTGATAGTAACAGATCAAAACCCACTGAATAAAACAGAAAATGATAAATCCATAGTGATATTATTTAGTTTGTTAATTAATTGATTAAATGTTTAATGAACCTATTTACATAGATTCAGAATAACTGCTCACAAATAAATTTTAATTACAATGGGGAAAACAGTAATTTTACATTGGAAAAGCCTGACACACACTATCTTAATGCAGTAATTAACCTGAGCATCATATATAATGGTACAAATCAAAATTGTGTTCCACTTTATAGGAGGCAGAGAAGAAGAGCACAGCATCATTTCTATAATTATTCCAGCTGCGATGCATAACCTGAATCTAAACATAAGAAAATATCAAACCCAAACTAGGGGGCATTCTACAATAACTTTAAAAGTACCAACATAAGGAAAGACAGAAAAATATTTCTATATTGAGACATGAACACTAAATGTAATGTTTGACTTGGAGCTGGGTTCCTTTGCCATAAAATGCATTACTGAGACTGTTAGTTTAACCTCTATAAGTCTGATGATCAGGCAGTGAGAATGTGTCATTATCAATACCCTAATTTTGACAGTTATAAAGTTATTATAAAGAAAATGTCCTGTTTTGTAGTAAACTATTTCTGAGGGTGATGGACATCAAGTTAAGGGACAAATCTAAACTTGACATTCATTAGTCTTTCTTTTTCAGACTGACAATTTCTATCCACATTCAGAAGATTTGGAATACATATTCATGTCTGTCTTGCATGATGAGATTCCTTTAAAAGTCCAAAATGGATTTACATTCAATAAGAACTCTGCTTCTTTCTCCTCTAGATCTCCTTGTTGTATCCATTCAAGATAAGTCCACTTAAGTCTCATTGTTCATTTCAAATGGAGCATGTAGATAAAGTCTTACTGGGTGACATGTGCTTGGGTTCTTCTCCATGTTGATTTTGAATTAAAAAATGCGACTCTTCTAAAACCTATTTTTGGAAGAAATCTTGGAGTCTACTCAATAGGAAAAAATAAATATCCCTGATCTTCTCTCACATTACTCTGTCATGAGGTAAAAGTATTGAGAAAAAAAACTGAGGGAAATAGCTGTGTTCCCATAATAAGAAACACATGATACAATATTCTAATATTCATGAAATAATAAAGAGTGAAAATCCTATCCACTACATAGAACATTGGTCCACAAGATCCTAAGCATCCAGATATAAAACTGTACATTATAACATAAATTGTTCTTTAATCTAGTTATCTATGGACTTTAGAACAAAATATAACAAAACCTCCGAAAGAGAAACAAAAATGTCAGGAGATCTAGAAACAATATATTAACTCATTCAATATAACACTAAGACAACTTGGAGAACTCAAGAACTTAATTTTGAAAAGATATTATTTACCAGAACACAGCAGCAATCTTCAAATGTCTGAAGCAGTCTCATATGGAAGGAAAAAGAATTAGGACTAGTAAATGGAAATTATAGACAGACAGATTTTCACCCGGTTTAAAAGAAAATCAAAAGTCAAAATATTCCAAAATGTGGGAGGCTGCTTAACAAGTGATTAGTTCACTAGAATATTCAGAGCACAGACAATTGCTTGATAAAAGGGGTCAAACAGACTGGATACTGTAAAACTCCTAGAGGAAAACATAGGCAGAACATTCTTTGACATAAACTGCAGCAATATTTTTTTGGATCCATCTCCTAAATTAAGGAAATAAAAGCACAAATAAACAAACGGGACCTAATTAAACTCAAAAGCTTTTGCACAGCAAAGGAAAAAGTAAACAAAACGTAAGATAGCCTACGGACTAGGAGAAAATACTTTCAAATGAACCAACTGACAAGGGATTCGTCTCCAAAATATACAAACAGTTCGTGCAGCTCAATATCAAAAAAAAACAAACAACACAATCAAAAAATGGGCAGAAGGGCTTCCCTGGTGGCGCAGTGGTTGAGAATCTGCCTGCCGATGCAGGGGACGCGGGTTTGTGCCCCGGTCTGGAAGGATCCCACATGCTGCGGAGCGGCTGGGCCGGTGAGCCATGGCCACTGAGCCTGTGCGTCCGGAGCCTGTGCTCCGCAACGGGAGAGGCCACAACAGTGAGAGGCCCGCGTTCCGCAAAAAAAAAAAAAAAAAAAAAAAAATGGGCATAAGATCTAAATAGACATTTCTCCAAAGAAGACATACAGATGGCCAAAAAGCACATTAAAATATGCTCCACATGGCTAATTATTAGAGAAATGAAAACCAAAGCCACAGTGAGGTATCACCTCACACCAGGCAGAATGGCCATCATCAAAAAGTCTACAAATAATAAATGCTGGAGAGGATGTGGAGAAAAATGAAACTCTCCTACTCTATTGGTGGGAATGGAAATTGGTAGAGCCACTGTGGAGAACATTATGAAGGTTCCTTAAAAAACTAAAAATAGAATTACCATATGATCCAGCAATTCCACTCCTGGGCATATATCCAGAAAAGATGAAAACTCTAATTAGAAAAGATACACACACCCCAATGTTCATAGAAGCACTATTTATAATAGCCAAGACATAGAAGCAACATATGTCCATTGACAGATGAATGAATAAAGAAGATGTGGTGTATATATACAATGGAATATTACTCAGCCATAAAAAAGAATAAAATAATGCCATTTGCAGCAACATGAATGGACCTAGAGAACATCATACTAAGTGAAGTAAGTCAGACAGAGAAAGACGAATGCCATATGATATCACTTATATGTGGAATCTAAAAAATACTAAAATAAAAATTTTTTTTGTAAAAAAGCTTACAAAAGAGAAATAGACTTACAGACATAGAAAGCAAACTTATGGTTACCAAAGAAGAAGGGGGTGTGGAATAAATTGTAAGTATTGGATTAACATAGACACACTACTATATATAAAATATGTAAAAAACAAGGACCTATGGTATAGTACAGGGAACTATGTTAAATATCGTGTAATAACCTATAATGGAAAAGAATCTGAAGAAGAATATATATAGAGATATATCTTATTATCTCTCTCTCTATATATATATATATCTGAATCACTTTGTCATACACCTGAAACTAACACAACATTGTAAATGAACTATATACCTCAGTAAAAATAGTTAAACTGCTTGAGAACATTGTAAAGAAAAATGGGGGGTTAAATAGCAGTTGGTCACAAGGAATCTGTAATACATAAATTCACTTCCAATCTTATAATTCTATAGTTTTATATATTCAAAACTATCAGAAATAAGCTAGTAACTCTGAAGTTCATATATCAATGTGAACTTAGAAATCACATTTGATTGCTAAATGTTATTATACAAACATGGTCATTTTTTTCTAAAAATAATCTCTCTCACAAAGACAAGCTATGGCCAAACTTCATAAGTCCCCTGAAATAGGTCTGTAAATGATAAACTCAAGAGAAATTATATACTGGAGGGCAGACACTGATTGAAAGGAAATATCTTGGCTTTGATGTATTATGTTCAATAGGGTGGCCACTATTGAGCAATATTTTTTGTCCTGCAGCTGGTCGATTTTGCATTGCAGTAACATGGGCAAAACCATTTTTTCAATTTTTTTTTATTGTAGAAGAGTGTGTTTGTTTCTTTAATCATGATTTAGAAAGTGACATCCAAGGACAGGCATGTTTGGGAAATCAGAGCATGACAAATTGCATTACATCCTCAAATCAAGCTGTGGAGTTAAAAGAACAGGTAAGCAGGTGTCTTTATGCAACTTGCATTTAAGAGCTAATTTCTTTGGTAAAGCATTATTTAGATGTTTAAAAAAAAGTCTATGTACCTATGACAACAAACGTACCATCAATAAATAATTTATTCCATTCTATTAACATTTTACTGACATAACACTATCTGTATATGTGGAAACATATGAATGACTAGATGAGTTTCGCTCTTGTCATCTGAATATCTACATAATGGGCTTAACATTTCTTTAGACAAAATTGAAACATCCTCTATCTATCTATCTATCTACCTACCTATCTATCATCTATCTACCGTAAATTCAGCCATAAATAAGGAAAATGCCTTACCCAAGAATGTGTGGCTGGGTTGGAAATACAGTTTATGGATTTAATAATGTGAAATGTATACATATATATATAGTTGAAATTGAAGACTCATAAATCCACAGGTGGTGAAGTTGGAAGAAAAAATGACAAAGGAGGTAAATTCAACCTGAATTTAGAATAATAATTTATGATGATGAAAGTTTCATGACAGAGGGTACTCATATAATGGAATCACCACCAAGAAGCTGACTACTCTCCACCACACATAAGCCATATCAGGGACTCTTTGTTTCTGATAAATTGAGAACTCAGCAGTGTTTATAACCAAATGGGAAATGCATGTTAATTTAACAAGGTATTACTTCAAGGCCTCATTGTTCATTAGGCCATTGAGCAAGTACCAGGTTTACAGAAATAAGAGGATGGATGATCTTCTATAGAATAGACCAACCTGTCCACTTGATTTGAAACTGTTCATAGAGGTGATTTTTTTTTGGTAAATATTCACAAAGGTATGAAAATTTTCAATTATGAGCCTATTCCAAAATGTCTATCCCCATAACACTTTCAAATATTTCTTCTCAAAATTATTAATTCCAAACCCTCTACTATCTGGCATAAGAGTTTGCATTCTGGTGTACTTCAGAGTTTATGAAATCCTGGTCCCATATATACCACTTAATGTTGAAATGCTGAAAGGAACACTTAAATTTTCCACTGGGTAGATACAACAATTAGTTTATCATGGGCATTTTGCCGTATACGGACACCTCGAGGTGTTCAGACACTTGTTGACTGGCAGTTAGGCATTTGATCTTCACCAGAGTCTAGCAGAAGGATAGTTTTCTCAAAATGAATCTATTGAAGATGGCACAGTCTTTCCTGAAATCACATAGGGCTCCTCAGAAAATCTCTTATTTACCACAGGTTCCAAGCAGCATTTCAATCGCCTGATAATTCTAATATCTAGCCAGTCACTGGATTCAAGTGAACAAACAGTAATATTAAATTCTAAACCATCTGGAAAAATCTATTTTGTTCTGGGATCAAAGCAAACCTTGAAGTTTGCTGATTAAATTAATCTGAGAAAAACAACTAAAATGGAAATACTCTGACCCCAGCAGATGTCTCTTTCTTAGTGGTAGGTTAGCAAAAGATCTTTTATCCTGAAGAGGTTAACAAGGGTGTCCTAGAATACTGAAAATTTGTTTATATCACAGGTATCTTATGCTAGTCCTACCTTATTTGTGTCTCAACTCCTGTTAGGCTTGTCTAATTAACACATAATGGTTAAAGTTAACACTTATTCTCTCTTGTTATGTGTCAGTTACTCTTTTAATTATCTAAGTACTTTAAATATATTAACTCACTGGATCTCCAAAATAACTCTATGTGATAGTCACTATTATTAACCACATATTATAGATAAGAGACATGAAATACAAAAACCCGTCCCAAGTCATATAACTAGTAAGTAGTAGAGTTCAGGTTAGACTATAAATTCATCCTTACTACTTTCTCTTTTAAAACTTTCTTCCCTTTTACTTTTCTTTCCCTTTTCTTCCCTCCATTTAGCCCACTACATGGGACTTATAAACATATTTCTTTGGAAACATGATAATTTAATTTTACCTTAGCACATACTTAATGGCACCCCATTTAACCTTTCTTATCATTACTTACAAAAGGCAAATGACTGTAAGAGTGTAGTTTGTAGCCTGAGTTATTATCCTTTAATCTCTATTTGCTTCATTTTGGCTTAAATATCATAGATTCACCATGAAAAGTAAGCAAATTAATAGCAAGGATATTGTCAATATAATAAAAACACATCAATGATTTTTTTTTTTTGCCCAGTAAAATAAAATGATGTATTTACTTTCTTAATGCATTGGGAAGATTGTAACATAACCACCAAATATCACTGGGAAAGTTTTTTTCCCTGAAAACTCCTAGAATGTAACCTCAAGGCACATCTTGGTTATGGATGCTTATTTATACCAAACAGGTTCTTGAATTTCTCTTACTCCCTTGCTCCCATCATTAGGTATCCCAAGCTCTATTTTCTGTAAGTATCACAAGATGCAAGAACAAGGTCATTCTTTTCAGTGAACAGCATGAACTACTCCCCATTTCTTCATCTTTCCCTGAATTAAACTGTTGACCTCCTAAATAGAGTGATTTTTTTTTTTTACAAGTGTTGTCAAGAAAACTCCTGTGATGGATCAGAGATTAGTGCTAGTGACAAGTTGACGATAACATAGTCCTTGTCCAAGAATTCATGTTTAGTGCCTGAGTGAGTCATAATAAATTGAAAATCTCTTTCTGCCTTTCCCTCATCATCTGCCAAATGTTCCTGTAGGTATAATCACTCACTCACCCATTGCTTAGGCAGTGACATGTAATTAAAATGGTATCATACAAATAGGATGAGAAAGTGTGAATTCCCATTAGAGAATAGCAACTTGCAAAATATTGCAGAGTGCATCTTGTTTTGTTTGTTTTAAGTTTCAATCAAGCTTGATAAAGCAAATGTTTGCAAAAGAACTAAGTTATCCACGTTAAAAGGTTAATATGAGCAGACATTTATAAGTGAATATATAACCTATTTATATTCATTCAGCATTCAAACACAGAAAATGTATATTGAACATTTACTGAGCACTAAGTACTGTACACATCCTCTGGCCCTAAAAAAATGTCAATAATAATTGACTTTGGATTGGTGAGGTTTCAGGTGATTTGTTAAATATATATTTCTAAGTTTTTAAAATGATTGTTTTTACAAATATTGAAAATCACTAAATTTTAAAACTATAAGCTTTGAAATATATAAATACATATGGAGTCTTTTATTTCACATAGTTTATGATCTGCTAAAGACTTCAAAGGGAGCAAAAATGGGTTAATAATTATTAGCTAGTTTGTATGTTAATGTCTCCCAAAAAATAAGGACACTATTGTGCATCTCCCTAAATAACAATGTTGCAAGAATAGGTTTCTCACTGGAATTCTAGTCACTTTTAGCTGAGTGAAAATTGACCTTTGGTTCACCCATCTCCTGTAAACACTCAGGAATATCCTACCTGTTGAGCAAGTAGGTAGAGAGTCAATTTCCTGATTACCTGAAAAGGGTCAATAGGGCATATAAACCCTGTGAGGATGGCAAAGGGAAATTCTTGAAGAATCTGACGGTGTCTTCATCACTGTCAGGTGGTATCACTGGCAGAAGTAGCACCTTGCTGGGACCTAAAGGCAAAGGAATCTTTCCAAACTGCAAGAAGTGTCACTGTGTTTTTGGCTCTGTGCAGCTATCTCAGTGAGGCATTTTTTATTCTTACTGAGTTTAAGTGAACATATATCTTTTGACTTTGAATGTTAGTATCTTTCCATCAATTACATCACTATTCCACTGGGACAACAGTCCACATGAAATGGAATTTATATTTATATTTTCTTTACATTAGCCATTTTATTTTATTTTTAAAATATGTATACTCTTTTTTTTCATTTTTATTTATTTATTTTTGGCTGTGTTGGGTCTTTATTGCTGCATGCCGGCTTTTCTCTAGTTGCAGGGAGCTGGGGCTACCATGCTGCGGTGCGGTGGCTCCTCTTGTTGCAGAGCACAGGCTCTAGGTGCGCGGGCTTCAGTAGTTGTAGCACGTGGGCTCAGTAGTTGTGGCACAAGGGCTCTAGAGCACAGGCTCAGTAGTTGTGGCGTATGGGCTTAGTTGCTCCGCAGCATGTTGTATGTTCCCGGACCAGGGCTCGAACCCGTGTCCCCTGCATTGGCAGGCGGATTCTTAACCACTGTGCCACCAGGGAAGCCCACATTAACCATTTTAGAATCAAGAATTAAAATAAAAAACAAAACTCAAGGCTTGTGAATGATCTATCCTTATATTTTTCTGTGTAGTGGGTGATTTTTGATTGCCTCCTCAGAAGCTTCCCTACATTCTCCTTTTAACAACCTTGATTTCCATTTTTGCAAGTTAAATTTATGCCAAATCCTGCAGTGACATGTGTAATTCAGGCTAAACCAATTGGACATTTCATTCCTCTGCCATCATGATTGGTTCAATAGTAAGTATGAGAACTGATCCAGTCCACTCAAAGTGAAATTCATGATGTTATTTGAGAATGCTGGGAAAAAAGACTCCCTCTCATTTCTAAAAATAAATAATGAGGAGTCAAGTAGACCAGGAACTTCTGGAAGCCCTTTAGGACCACAAAGAGAGTCCACCTAGGTACAAAGCAGAGTAATTGAAAATTGAAAAAAGAAAAGAACAAGAAAGAAACTGAGTTCCATGTTAAATAATTAAATAGTTGAATTTTCTTATCTTTGGAAACAAATCAGCTATACTTTACATAAATTAATAATCTGATATACAACTCTTTGGGAAACTTAAAATATCCAATTACTTTCATATGAAAATGAAAATTTAAATCTAAATCAGTACTAGGTGGGGATTCTCGAATCAAAGCTAAGTATTATTTATTTAGTATGCTTACCAAGTGCACACATAGACTACCTTGTTCACACTTAACTCGATTACTTGTTTAACTTGAATTTTTATTTCTTTTGGTATATGGAAAGACATTGGAGCTATCAGGATGCCCTTTTTAAACCACACCTCCTGGTATTCAGACCTTCTCACATAGATTATGAGCTGTCCCTGTGAATGAAGGTAAAAGTGATATAGTGTGACTTGCAAGGTCACAAGAACCCTTGAGTATTCTGCTTTGGTCTCTTTGAATACTTCCTCAGGGAAAAGCCAGGCACCTGTGAGAAGTTCTACTTCCCTGCCCCAAGCTGGCCATGTGGAGAGACTGCATGGAGAGAGAGATGCCTTGTTAGCCCTAGCCGTTAGAGTCTTCTCAGCTCAGGCACCAGACATAGGAGTAAGAAAGCCATTTGGGATATCCCAGCCCCAGTAGACTGATGTGTAGAAGAATCAAGGGAACCATTTGACAGCCAGAACCAAAAGATCTCCATCTGTCTTCAGCAACTTAAACCACAACACTTCATCTCCCAATCATTATGGATCAGAGACACGCTGCTCTAGCTGGGCTCTGCTCAATTTTCTGACTCCCAGAATTTTGAATATAATAAAGTTGTTGCTTTATGCCACTATGTTTTGGAGTGGTTTGTTAGGTAAAAATAGGAAACTAGAATAACCAATGAAAGAAAAGAAGAAACAAGCATGAATAATAATTTGGATCATGATATTATTTTAGTGCCAATGATTATTCTCCAACATAGTATTCACCAATATCTCCTTCTAGTCACCTGGAAAGGAAGGCAACTTCACAAAGGAATGACATATATGTTGGATCTATGGACCCATCTAGACAGGAATTAAGGCTTCTAGGACATCTGAAATATAACAGATGACCTGCCAGATGTAATCAGGGCTTGTCCTTGCTTACGCAGCAGGACTAGTGATCCCTTTTTGCAAAAGGATTCAGTTATATGTGTTCAACAGTGCCTAAAGGGTTTCTATATCCCTTTACTCTGGAAGACAAAGCAATTAAGAGAAGAAACAAAGATAATTTGGTAAACCACATAGAGTATAAATTAATATGCATATAAACATCCCAAACATCTGGGTGTTTCTAAATCCTTCACTTTTTAATAGAGTGGTAATAGTTAATTCACATCACCTATACCATGGAAAATACAGCACCCTATACTTTTCTAGCAAAAAAAAAAAAAAAAACAAACCCTCAAATAGGCCTTTTATTGACCTCATTTTCTCTGTAACAAATTATGTTGGAATTATTCAAAATGTCAGAGTAATCCCTATATTTGTAAATAGCCCCTTCCCTATGCATGTGTTCAGTGAATATGTCAGTAAATTATGTCATGCTGATACCTGATTAAAATAAACATTTCAAAAAGAATGAATATATGTATATGTATAACTGAGTCACTTTGCTGTACACCAGAACCTAACACAACACTGTAAATCAACTATACTGCAATAAAATAAAAATTTTTTTAAAAATTTTAAAAATAAATAAAAGAAAAATTTAAAAAATAAAGATAAACATTTCATAGATCTTCTAAGTTTTCCAACATCTGGTAGTATATAAAGAAAATTTTCCATGATTCCAAGATATTTCAAACACTGTCTATATTTAAGTGTTCCTGCAACAAATATTAAGTACCTATTATTTACCAAGCACTGTTCCAGGAACTGAGGATACAAGGCAAAACAATAGCCTTGTACTAATGTAGTTTAGAGCACAGTTTAGGATTCAGATGTTACTCATAATCCATAAAAAATGTTGCAAAGGAAAAAGAAAGGAAAAACAAAGAAGGAGCTTAGCAATAGGGGGTTCCAGGAAGGCTTCCTATAGAAGTGACCTTTCATGTGAGGTCTGATGGATGAGTAAGCATGCCCTAACCTGAGTAGGGGGGGCATTGACTAGTGTTCTAGGTTAGAAAAGAGTATGTTAAAGCCCAAAATGTGGGAGAGAACACAGAACAGTCAAGGAACTAAAGGAGACAGGCTGACATATAGAAGACTGAGTCGTTTAAGACAGGCATATAGAAATACGGGCCAGGTCTCACATGGCTGGTATAATCAGCAAGGATTTAATTTTTGTTCTATAAGAAGTGTGAAGCTATGGTTAGGATGATGGCACTTAGGAGGAGAATACAGAATGAGAAGAGAGGGGGACCTTGACTACCCTGACATTCGGAGGCTAGATAAAAGAGCATGAGCCAGCAAAGAAACTGGCTTAGTGTGGCCGTGGAGTTTGGAGCAAGCCCAGAACAATGACATAAAATTAAAAAGAAGACAGAATTTCAAGAAAAAGAGTACGCCCAGCCCTGTCAAATGCTGCTGAGAGATCAAATAAATACACATTGGCTGTAGCTACATCGAAGTCACATGTTAACCTCAGTGAGAGGCTTGTTAGGGAGGTTGGGAAGTGGTGATGTGAAATCCAGATTAGAGTGAGTTGAAGAATCCATCTGTGATTAAGTACTGAAGATAGAATACACAGACAACCCTTGGGAAATTTATATGTGGAAAGGAGACAATGAATAAAGAAATGGTGAAGGGAAATAGGGGAATTAGGAGGTGGGTATGTCTGTGTGTTTATAGAATGTGTGTGTTTTAAGATGAGAAAAGCTAGAGCATGCCTGAATACTGGATGGCAAGGACTCAGTAGGGAGAAATACGCAGATGACTGAAAAATGAGATGAGTAATTCCAGAGTAAGGATCCAGAAAAAGCAAACAGGAGCCAAAAACAGTGTGTAGGCAAATGTTTGGCATACTTACATAGACCAGTTTATATTTTCAGACAATGTATATTTCTATTCTTCTGCCCCTTTCTATCTTCCAAACTCCTTAGAATCAAATCAGAAAACGAATGTATTTAAATTACTATGAGAAAATTCATATCACCATTGTTATAGGTGATAGGACTAACAGATGTAGTCCATGAATAATACAAATAAACATATTCAATTATGAATATGGCTTTCATGAAACAATGAAACAATGTAATGATTCAATATATTTAATAAAGACATTGAGTTGTAGTTCTAATGAAAGTGAAATTTTTGGAAAATTCTTAGAGCTTTCTACAGGCTTGTATTGCTGATTTAATCATAGCCTGATTAACAATTTTTTTATTAAAAATGTTTTAATCATAAATGTTTAAATCCAAGTTACCGTATATTCATAGGAAAATAACGCCAATTTCCTTATTACTTAAACTAAATAAGAATACCAAATTGAGTTTTTTTCCCTTTATTTCATAGTTGTACAAAGAAGACAGACTAAAATTGCTTCTGATCCAGCAACAAAAAGAAAGGAATATACCTACATGTAGCATCATAGATGAATTTTAAAAACTGTATGTGTGCAAAAAAAAAAAAAAGCCAGATGCAAAAGAGCTCTATACATTAATGTGAGTGTTGGTTATAGAGCATATATGATTTTTAATCAAGCTATGAACATAAAAATCATTACATTTTATTGTATGTAAATTATACCTCAATAAAATTGCATTTGAGTATTTCCATTAAAATTCAATAACAAAGGGAATTTTCTAATTTTAATCAATACTTTCTATTTGTACTTATTATTTTCCCAAAAAGACCAAAACCCTTCAGAATTGGGCTTATTTTCTCTGGCGTCCACTCTTCACCAGCCTGTATTATCTGAGGTCACATTTTTATTGTGGGCATCAAGCCACTTCAAAGAGTTCCCAAGTATATCAGAGAATCCAGCAAGGGACACTGTTCTATTACCTGCAAACAAATATGCCAGTTTTGTTTCCTCTCCCTCAATCTCCAACCACCATTCCTGACCAACCTGGTAGCTTTGGAACCACTGCCTCTCCTCAAGAAGAGTCTGATTCTACATTGAGCTGGCTTATTTGTAAGAGAGTAAAAGAGCACTGCCCTCACCTTTGCCATACTTTCCCAGTCATGGTGCAGGCTCAACCTTTCAGTTCCATGTCATGGCTGAGATTACTTCACTCTGCACCTCTGTTCTCAGAGCCAATTAACCTCCTGATCAGCCTTTCCTTGACAGATCTAGTCATCATGAACACAGGGAACACTCTGAGTATCCTAACACTACTAGTGCATCTTTTTAGCCATTTCTTCCTATTCAAGGATAACCTCATCCCAGTTTGACTTTCTGTGGGAATATTTGTTGCCTTTGAGAAATACTATAATTTCCTAAAAGCAGAACTGTGTACTCACTCATAGATCCAAGTAGAACCATTACATCAGAACTGAATAGTCCAACTGCAGTACAATTTCTGTTGTCCAGACATAAGTATCTATATACTAACTGATGTTGAGCTGTATCTAGAATAGCAGTTCTTTTTAAGCTACTTCTTCAGTAAGAGGTGATGATTCAACCTAAGCATCTTCCTACTTTCCCAACTGTCTCATCTCAAACACATACACCACAACACCAGAATGAGCAGAGTTTATAAGAATAGTGCATCCAAACAAAGGAGAAAGAACAAACTCCTCCATTCCAAATAAAGTCTCTGACACATAGCTGTGGCTCAACCATTAACAATATTCCACATTATTGGATGATTGGATTTAGACTTGTAAATCTAAAACACAAGTTCCTATGCTTTCACTATTTCTTCAATAATCATGGGTGGTATTATTTGCTTTATGAGTATTAGTAGGGCCCCCTATAACACACTTTCCCCTGCATATCCCCTCAAAAGATAACTTTTTTCCAAATGTAAAAGTCAAAGTTATATTTCTTGGAGAGACAAAGCTTCTTTAAATCTTTAAATCATACTTTTTACCAGTTTCTGGCCCTAATTTTTTTTTTTTTTTAATTCTTAGGGAAGAACTTTAGATAGATCATTCTGTTGTAAAAACAAAAACCCATGTTGGTATGGCTTTCATAACCAGTTCAAACCTTATATGAACTAATGTATTAGTGAGTATATCTAGGCCCATCCCTACCCTCCAAAATGATGCCAGTAGATGATTTATTTAGTAATTGAATACCATAATCATGAGATTTTGAAGAGGAAAAAAGGAAGACAAACAGAAACCTTAAACTGCAAAGGAGAATGAATAAAAGAAAGAAAATGGCCAAAAAAAGAAATTTGTGAAGGAAAAGGAGGAAGAATAAGTGGAGACAGAACAAAAAGGGGAAAAGAGGGGGAAGATGATCATGACTGAAATATATTTAAATTTGTATTACAGTTTCCGATATACTTCATACAGCGTATTTACACCCTTGTGATTTTCAGTAAAAGGTTCTAAACCAATCTTGTGACTTTGCTTTCCTCAATTTTCATCAATAAACTAAACAACAAAACATGTATTTAAAAAACTAATGTACTTTTCTCAGATTTAGCCTTGACAAACTGGTTACATGCTCCCTAATGTTTTCACAACGTCTGGGACAAGGACAATATGTCCACAGCTACAATTTGTTCTTTACAGCCCTGATTTCATCAATGTTGCTATCTGCAGCAATGAAAAGATATATAGCTTGGTTCCTGAAAAAAATGAAAGAAGCTGAGAATAATAGTAGGGATATTAATAATAACGTAATAATTAACACACATGCATCAGATACCAAGTCAAGCACTTTATATACCTTATCTTTAATGATCTTATCAACAGTACTGTCAGGTTGATACTTACAGTTGAGAAAACTGAGGCTCACAGAGGTTTAAGCAACATGACCAAAATTCTACACCAGACATCAGAATCTAGTCTGTTTGATGTCTAGTCAGCACAATCCCACTACACCATTTGAGATTTTCAGAAGATTCTCAACCATCCACTTCCTGTCCCATCAGGGGATACATACAGTGTTCCTGATGTTCTCCTTAATTTTCACTCTCCCTGTCCTACAAATTCTTCTTATCACTCATCCTGGAAATCTAAAAAGTCCTTGAGTTTGCTGATTATCAGTTCCTATGTAAAGTTAGGGTGATTTTGGAAGCAGTCACAAGCATGGTTCTGACTCAGTTTGTGCAAAATAACCCTACAATGCACTGCAAGTGGCCATGTTTGGATGCTTTCCCTCCACTTATTGCAGATCACAATGTCCCATCTAAATTCCTAGTGACGTTATTGATAAGACTCTCCTTGTTGCAAACATTCCCCCAATACTTTCCTACTGGACTACATTCTGCCTGAACACATGGTCTCTTTAAGATTCTCGGCAGGATCTCAAAGATAGCATCAGACAGTCTTCTGTGGGACAGAAAACTGTGGCCTTAAGAAGCCAGTTTCTACAGGGTTACACAGACAAACACACACAGAAATAGATGGCAGGACTGGAGATGTCAAGGGTCATTTATGAGGGGGAAAAAAGTCCTCTCTGAATTATACACCTGCTTGGCCAGACAAATTTCTATTCAAAACTCAAAGAAATGAATTTGAAGCTCTTGGAAGAAAGCCTTTGAATGCTGTTCAGCTAATTTCCCAAGATAATAGCAGGCACTGTATCATGTTTGTTTGGTCCTTAACACACAAAGCCACAAAACTTGTTTTATTTTTATTTACAGAAAAGATGGTTAAATGAAAAGTTACTGCCTTATTTTGCTGAAAGGAAAAAAAGGATACAGCTTTTTAATTTTCTTTCACGAACTGAAAGCTATTTCAAAATATGAACTACTCCAAGTATAATAGAAAGGAAATGAATGGAGGCCTTAAACTGCTCTCTCTTTTTGTTTTGACACAATCACAATTGAACATGGCATTCAGTATATCTTACAATGGTGAAACAGGAGAATACAGTAGTAATGAACGGTGCTTAACACAGTCTGTCTCATTTTTCAAGACAGAAATGTCCTGTAGCATGAGTTTAAATAAATGAAATTTTGTAAAAAGGAGATGGAAGGGAAAAATTGGGCATAAACTGTGACCCTTCTAAATTCCTGAAGCTGTAAAGCAGACAAAAGAAAAAGAAAAGAAAAAAATAAATCTATAGAAAAATAGTTGGTAAGCACCCTGTTTAAAGAGAGAAAATATTTGAACAAGAGCTATATTAGCACTTGCCTGGATCTTGATTACTTGTAACAAGGTTTAGAAATAAAGGAAGGAGAAAATATTAAAACTAATAAGGGAGGAAAACTGAAGGAAGGAGAAAAAAAATAAGTTGCAGGAAACATAAGGAGAAGTTTTGATGTGTTTTAAAGTTAAAATGTGCATATGGGGAGAAAAAGGGATAGCATATCATCATCACATATCATCACTTGCCTAAAAATTCATCACCTAACATAAAAAAGAAAAAAATTTGCACAGCTTTACTAACCTGCAGATTATTCTTAATTGTGCCCCAAAACCAGTTGTTCCTGCAAGCACTCGTGCTGTCTACTCTTGGGTGAGTCCATAAACAACTTTAAACAATGGAGTTACACTTTATACTTAATGGAGTAGGTTAGGGCTTTTAAATTTCTTCATGGACCATTTGAATACTTAACAAATTTAACTGATGTAGAGTCCTGAGAATTAAGAAATTTTAGATCTGGAAACAAACTCAGAGTTCATTTATTCATAGAATCACACAAAACTAGAATCAAAAAGAAAGGTCATCTCATGTGTACTCCCACATCGGGATGGATTTCTCTATATTAATGCCTTTGTTATATGGTCAAGGCTATGCCTGAACACTCACTTATTTTCAACTCCTTCACTTTATAGGTAACAAAGATAAAACCCCAGAAAAATCAATGTTTTGCCTTTTTTCCCCAAAGAGTGTTCATTTATATATAAAACAAATGCTTAGAGTCAAATGGATCTTGGAGATGTTGAACTTTAAGCAGCATTAGACAGCCTGATCCATTGCAGGGCATTGCAGGACTTTACTAATTTACATTGTAATTTCCCAAGACCATTGAAGTTTTGTTCTTGTTTTGATGAATTTGGGGGGAGTAGAGAGGGTGGCAGAAGGTGGGGGTAGAAGTTGCAAGACTAGTTTTCTTCAGAATATCTTTTGGAAACACTGACCTAAGTGGCTTTTTCAAGCATGCACTATGTATAACCCAAATCTCAAAACTCCCAAGCATTAGTTTTAAGACATGTGTTTTTGTGCTTTCATTTGATGTGAAAAATCAGCTTTTGATCATTTTCTATGTAAAAGATTTTAGAATTGCCATGAGTTCAATCAACTTCCTCTGTGGCTCTGCAGATTTCTTTCCTCATGGATGGATAAGCTGCAAATGTCGGTTTGACGAAACATAGAGGGCTGGGGATTGTTTATATGGTTCTCAGTCTCAAATGATCTCCCTACAACTGCCTGAACTTGACTAATCAGAGGGTGATTTAATGCATTTGAAAATGGAATTGGTGCCCAGCAAGCTTTAGCTCACGTGTCATCCATGCCACTGTATTACAACTGACAAGATTTCTCTGAGGAAATAAAAGTTGCGTAAGGAGAGACCTGAGCAAATTGTCAAAATAGGAGTTAATGGGTATCTAGGAAAAAAAACCATAAGGAGCTAGGCATGGGACAAGGAAGGGGGAATCAGAAACTGGAAAGAAACCAAAGAAAATACCACCATAAATTCTATTTTGCCTTGATCAATACTGTGACCTAATATGCTGATCCATTAATGAAAATTCTGCTCTTCGAGGTATCTCCAAAGTTTTCTGTATGTGTCTTCAGTTGAGGTGCCCAAAATTTGACACAGTTTTTATCTGAAATAAATATTTTTTATTTTTTATAAGCATTTGTAATTTTGCCATTCTAAAAAGTAAAAATTTCTTTGGAAATATATTTTGATACTGAAAGATAATTAAGGACAAAATCTATCAAATGTTAGAAAACTATAATGAGCCACTTACTCAACTCCACATAACCAGAAAACAACTTCCTTATTTTTTCCTGATCTTATTCAGTAATAAATAATCTGCGGCTTCACTTTCTTTGACAATTGGCCATAACAGCAGTCACAGAAAAAAAGCAATTTCCTCAGAAACAAAGAGCCACTTCATTGTTTATAAATGAGAGTTGGTGACCAAAGAACAGTATAGATCAACGATCAGAAGTCTTAATATAAGAAACTGTGACAGTAAACATATAATGATAAAATACTTCATTTCAGCTGAAATAATCATGAAAAGTGGCATCTTTCACAATGTAGAAAATATCAATAAAAATTCCCTGAGAAGAAGTTTATTTGATCTGTAATACCCTGATTCCATTGGAATTCCAGGGAATTCCATTCCCTGGTTCCAACAATATCATCTACTACTGACCATTCCCTGTTTTGAATCATTATTGCCCTAGAAATAGAAACAATGGCATTGAATGACTTGCTTATTCAGCAACTCAAAACATCAAAAACTATTTGGCTAACTCATATGGTGCCTGACTCTTTCACATACTTCTTCCCTAATTTCTCCTTTATTCAGTATTCACTGATTAAATATGTATTCCCACAAAGGCCCAGCCCTAAGTCCACAACAGCCTAACTGTGTTTGAAAGCTGCCCTGAGTTTTAAGTGAAAGAAAAATGCTGCTCTAATTTCTCTTATAATGAGAACAGCTAACATGCAGCGACAGCCAGAGGAAATCTTACATTGACATGAAGTACTTTATTTCAGGATTTAATTTTGACCTCAAAAACATGCTTTTGCCTGGCTTTTCCAAGTATCTTAGAAAAGGACTCACTTCAAGTGTCAGTAAACTGATTTCACAAGATACATGGTGACATTTAGGTCCCTCGGTAAATGCAAGAACTTATCTTAATTTAGCACTGAAAGCCAGCCTTGTAAGCTGGACTGTACTTGTCATTTCTTGTCTTTCTCACTATAGGATTTATGGCTCCTGTAGCATACAAAAGAAGAATCAAGGCAATTCTGAGCCAACTGTCTAACAACATCACACAGATGGCATCTCTTCTATCATAATCAAGCAGAATGTACATCACAAGAGAAAGGGGAAATGAATAATTTTTGTATATCCTCCCTTTGATTTTTGTTCTTATTCCTATCCTTGTTTACATCACCAGTTGGGAATAAGGAATTTATTATTATAGATGTGTTATGGATAACAAGGAGAAGTGGTTTTTGTTTGTTTGTTTTCTAACAAGTCAAACATTTCAGATGTTTCCTTCTGGCAGATTTTTCTTTCATTTCCTTGGTAAATGTTTACTCCCAGTTTGAAAATGGAGACAAGTATTAACATTACTCTTTTGTGACCATAGCTGTGTTTTTGACTAGTTTGTGTCAAAAAGAAAAAAAACCAAGACAAAATACTTGAGCAGCAAAATAAAACAAAATGAAACAAATTTATGTTTAGAAGTAGTTTAGAGAAAATACTACCAATGTGGAAGAGGAAAAAAGAGGAAGAAATTATAAGAACACAGAGATTATATCCAAAAACACCTCTAGAGATTTAAGTTCAGTTGATATCAGTAAGCTATTTTCCATATCTCTCTTGCTCTGTTCTTTTGCTTCTCTTTCTCCAGGTGCAATCCTTTGTTCATACTTGGTTCTCCATATTTCTTCCAATAAAATCTGAAAATCACAACTAAAAAACAGAACCTGTCTTGTTCAGGCTTGCAAATAGGTCACATTTGGTAGCAAAATTCTCTCCTTTGCAAAGTATTTCATGAAGTCCTAATGCTATGAGATGTTAATATTTTTAGTGAGAGCAAGAAGCACCTGGAGCCATCCCAGCTGTGACAAAATGATATGGTAAGAAAGGAATCTGATAGAATTAGAGATCATTTTGAGTTTGATGTAATGGGAATATCAAATAGATATATGAATTTGGCTAGACATTAATATTTTAAAGACATCTGCAAAAGACGGATATTGAATAGAAGGAGTTTGAATTCGTTTGAGCTCCAGCAGAAGTGGATCTTGAGACAGTATTCGATGCAAGTAGTTTTATTAAGCAGGATCTCTTTCAGCCCTGGGGTCAGGCTGAAATGGGTGAAAGGGGTCAAAAGGTACAAACCTCCAGTTATAAAATAAACACATCATGGGGATGTAATGTACAGCATGGTGACTGTAATTAAGAATGCTGCATTGCATATTTGAAAGCTGCTCGGAGAGTAAATCTTCAAAGCTCTCATCACAGGAAAAAGAATTTCTTAACTATGTATGATGATGGATGTTAACTAGACTTATTGTGGGGGTTATTTCACAATACATAAAAATATTGAATCATTATGTCGTACACCTGAAACTAATATAATGTTATACGTCAGTTATACCTCATTTTTGAAGTCACTTTTTTTATAATTCCACTAGCCTAGATTTTTTTAGGGTAATATCAGAACTTCCCTCTCTAAAGGTTTTAAAATGGCCAAAGTTCAGCATTTTATATTTATTCATATTTTTTTCAGCATTTGAGCAAGGTATATTTTTTAGTTTCTCAAAAGACATTACTACCATAACTATCATTCTGATCTGCACACAGTCATCACTAATAATAGCTTCGCCAACAAAAGCAGCTACGTTATCTGTTACATTCCATGTCTCAGGATATTAACCCTTCTATGCCAAATTCCAATTTTTAGCTAAAATTTTTGTAATCCTTATATAACAATTTTAGTACTCAATTTTAATTAGGCAGAAACTAATGCCATATTAAATTCCAAAATACTCAATAAATGAAAAGCATTAGTAGACACTGAAAAGTTTCTAAAATGCTTTCAAAAAACTTAAATAATTTTTAAATATCTGGGGCACTTTTCAAAATTTTGTTTGAATGATCTCCTCACAAGTTATCTGAATCCACTGTGTCCTACACTGAAAAATATTCAAATACTAAAACCACATTTCATTTGATACAGGATACTTAAAAAAAAAAAAAAAAGACAATAGAAAATTCTGAAGTTACCTCCAAAACAATACCTTCAAACAAAAGAATCTGTTACACTAAAGTGTTACACTAAAGTTACACTAAAGTGTAACTTTGAATTTGGGGTTGACAGACACTGACGTAGCAAACTCTACAAAATTCTGAAGGCAAAAGGGCTATTTGTAGCAACAGCAACAGCAGCAAGAGAGGGACTGGTGACAGAATGGGAAAATACAACTCAGCTGTGTTCCTACTGGCACACGAAGGAGACAAGAATCTGTAGCTTATTCTTGAGCAAAGATTAGTCACTGTCTTTCCCTTAGGAGAAATACTTAGCCTAAGAGGGTTCTGGCTTCATATTTTACTACACTTAGGACTTAACTCATCTCAAAAAAATCCATAAGGATCTCAGTTATTCATTTCACTTTGCCCCTGGAGACAGCAAACATTGGGCAAAAAATTCCCAGTTGTTGATAAAAAAATAATTTCTACTTTCAGTCAGCTAAATAGCTGCCTACTTTAAATGAGATATTATTAAATGCATTCAGTTTTCCATGATTCTTTGCATGTGAATTGCCTGGGTAGACTTTTCACAGCTTTAGGGGAGGTGAGTTCAGTCCAGGACACTGTGCTCAATGCCAGAAAGGATAAAAAACTAAGCAAGAACCGATTTAATATTACAAACTAATTTGACTTGGGGCAATTTTTGTGTCATGTATGGAGGATGGAGGAGTTCATAAGAACTATTAAAAATTACTAATGGGATCTCAGAGTTTAACAAAACCTAAAGATCCAATTAATAAGGTCTATCAAAACAGAAATTAATTTTGAAAGTACAGACTATAAACCAGCAATGTTCTTCAGATTGTGTGTTGAGACATCATCAGCTTACTACTGCAGAATCTGTTTAAAATGTCTTTCGCATTTCAAATTTTATTTCTTCAGTGGTTTACAATGTAATTATGAGAGAGCATACACATTTTTGCATTACTCCATATAGTGTTATACAAATTGGACTAGTCTCCTAATTAAAAAACAAATTCCCAGTTAATGGTAAGCTTTACCTCTGCCGGTATTTGAACAGAATGATTCTTCCAGATGACTTTGGTGATAGGAGAGCACTAAGAGCTCCCTGAAAATATAGGGAAACTAATTAGAATCTGATTCATACCCAGACTTCCCTAATGCTTGCTACCTCTCTTTTTATATTTCCCTCTGTAATAAAATTTATTAGATTAAATTAATTTATAATCACCGGTTCTCCTCTAACATTTTTATTGATTGCTTATTTTCAGTCAGCCTTGTCAACCTTCTTTTCTCATTTAATTGTGATTGTTATACTATGGTTCAACTAACATGACCTTAAAGGAGAGAAAGAATAAAGGAACCAGGAGAAAAGAAGGGAGAGACTAAGAAGTGGGGAATAAAAAGGGAAAAGAACTGATAGAAGAATAAGGCAGATTTTTTAAAATGAAAGATAGAGATGTATAATATATAGACATGAAGAAAAGGGGAGAGAGGAGAGAAAGTAACCAGAGCCAGATATATCAAGAGAGCAGAACCTTCATAAAGAAGCAGTCCTGGGCTTCCCTGATGGCGCAGTGGTTGAACGTCCGCCTGCCGATGCAGGGGACACGGGTTCGTGCCCCGGTCCGGGAAGATCCCACATGCCGCGGAGCGGCTTGGCCCGTGAGTCATGGCCACTGAGCTTGCGCATCCGGAGCCTGTGTTCCGCAACGGGAGAGGCCCCAACAGTGAGAGGCCCGCATACCGCAAAAAAAAAAAAAAAAAAAAAAAAAAAAAAAAAAAGAAGCAGTCCTTTCGTGGATCATTAGGATTTTACTGCTGATAATATTTTACATTTTGAGACATGTTTACAACCATTAGTACGGAGATTAGATAATAAAGCCCTGCCTTACCATTCCCCTGTCCCTTGAAGTACTGAACACTCTACACAAAAAGTTCATCTTTGAAGATCATTTAACCTTCGCCTATTGATATAAAATCTCTAATTCTGCCCCTCACCCACATGTCATTCTAAGTTTCCAAAATCAGTGCAAAGTTTTTCAGTAAATGAGTCACAATGCCATTCCAAAGCCTCTTTTCTCATACTTAGCAAATCAATATGGCCTTCCAGAATCATTGATATAACAAATCTTAAGCTATGTGCAATAAAATATAATGTTCAAAGAAATAATATAAAGTTTGTTTTTATATATTTGACATCTCTCTATATCAAAAGGAATTTTATTTTTGCCAGGATATTTTTTTTTTCATAAGTGTGTGAGTTGGCCATGAAAATAGGCAACTCAGATCTCCTGCTGTGGGGAATGTAATTGAGGAGACAGCCTAAGCTGCTGTACTCTGAAGCCACTGCAATTGTACTGAGGCCACACTTGCCATAGCTGCTCCCAGCAAATTATTGAGTATGGTAGGGATACTAAAATAGGTTCATTCCTATGAGAGGTAGGATTCCTCTGCCAAGTGATTTTGGCTTAAGGACTCCCCCATGGGCCTAATCCAAACTTTCTCAGAAACGTACTGTAGCCTGAGACTCTTCTTACACAGCACTTCACTCTCTCCCTCATAGGGGTCAGACCTGTATTATAGTCTCATGGGTTCACCATCACCTCCACTGGCTCCATTCCCATTTCTCTTATAGACACTTTCCCCAAATAACTTCCAGATGTATAATCTTATCTTAGCCCCTGCCTCTCAGAGGACCCAAATTAACACTACTGGCACTGAGAGTGACCCAACAAAACAAGCAATAACATTTTGAGTTTAGAACTCACTGCACAGTGGAGAAAGGAGATAGATGAGGTACAGATAGTCCCTGGCACAAGACAACAGCTAAACTGGTGATGACCTGGGCAAATGTTCCAGTGGAAAGGAATGTCATTGTCGGTCCAATGTTTCATGCATACAATGTCAGTAGAGTTGGCTGTTTATTGTTAGTTGTAACGATAGCCTTCAGAGAGATAATGAGAAACTGAGGACCCATGACAAATAGTGAATGGTCAAGTTTAACACAGGTAATCAAGGAACTGAAGACTTGATAGAGTTGCAGAGCTTCAGAGGTGTTTGAATCCCAGCCCAGACAGATCAATTTTGCTAAGATCAGAGCCCTGGTTATAAAAGTGTGGGATTCTGAGACATGACAAAGGGACATCTGGATGAATTCCACTGAGGATATTGGTTTGATAGAGCCAGCCTAGCTAGCATCTTCCCAATTCTAGAAGATACTTCAGGTATACCTCCCCCAAATCGCAACATGTGCCCCACTCTGGAACTGTCCCAGATCATTCATTAAGGTTATTATAAATGCTCAGTGAGAAGAGGATCAGCATCAGTTATGTTCCATATGTTCCTTTCTGCAAGCCAGAGCTGATGGAAGGAGAGGCAGTCATAGGTCTGGCATTGTGAGTATGCATGATGAGTATGGGCCAGGGGCAGCGCTTAGCTACAAGAAGCCAGAAGCCCCTAAGTACCATAATGATGCAAAGTAAGAGAAGCATGGAAGAGGGCTTTACCGCCTCCATTTGTTTTCTCAAAAGGAAAGCTCACCTGAAAGAAAAATACTAGAATACTTGTTGAAAATGAAAATCTCTGGGCCTCATCCCATGGCACCAAATTAAAATTTGGGGGAGAAGTGTAAAGCATCACCAGTATTTACAGAGAGATATATTTTATCTGCTGTATCAATTCATATGCTTGATCATGTTGGGAGAAGATATCCTGCTTCCCACCTCTAAATTAAAGACAGTCACAATATCAGAGTAGTCCTCAAGCCTCAAAAGCTGACCTCCACTTTGAGGGTTCTGGAAGTACAGAGAATTTACCACTTTACCCTCAAAACTGAGCATGTTTAAACTTCCATTGTTTCTACAGATTGCCAGTGTTCAGAACTACCTGGTATTGAGAATTCTTGAAATCTACTCCCTGAAATGGGTTTTCTAGGGCTTTGGGGGAGAGCCATATAGTGTGAGGGGCATGATGGCCCAGGGAGAAGTCTTACACTCCTTTGACTTTAAGTCTCCTCTCAACTTCAACAAGAATCTTCAAGGAACAAAGGACTCAACTGTTCTGGAGTTCTGTTGAGCAGAGTGCCTGGATTTAGGATGTAAAAGCAAAATAGCGCTGTATGCTCATTTTTATTGTGTTGTTGGCTCCCTAATTTCAAAAAAAATGCAGAATAATTAGTATAAATCATCATAATTATATACAAATCCATGTTATATACAAATATAACTAAGTAATGTTATACATGAAACTAACAGGTTTAAAAACAAATCAATGTAATTTTTTATTGAGCTAGAATAGAGGAGGAGCCATGAATAAAATGTTTACATGTGTAGAGAAATATGCATTTACTCAGACAAAAAAGAAAGGTCTAAAAAATGTCAACAAACAAATGTCAACAAAGTAACATAGATCTTTGTCCTTTCTTGGAAGAGTTTGGACCAACAGTGTGCATAATTCAAGTTATATAATTCAATGAGGATATACTGTTTAAATTGTTTAGACACCTGTTACTCTGTAAGCCTAACTGTAGAAAGGCTAATATTTATCATTCTGGTTAAACCATAGTAGAGAGAGAATGCTGGCCAAACTTGGATGGAACAAGTCACCTTGAGTGTGTTTCTTTTCTGGCCTCTAATTAAACAATGCATTTAAAGAGATGATGAACTCATACGTCAGAGTTGGATGTTTCAAAAATAAGCATGCTGTAGTTAAACAATAAAACTCTAGGTGGTAGCAGCTGGAGGAGACATTCAGTATTTTATCACAGCAAATAGAATTAAGTCAATGACATCTGTGCAGTGGAAGAGACTTTCTCAGTTTAGATTTATCTTGGAAGCTACTCTCTTCTTGCCAAGATTGAGCAGCTATAAAGATCTTCCTACCACGTAGCTTGGTTTAGCTCAGCAGGAGGCTGAGCCCTTATCACAGAGCAGAGAACAAAGGCAGGAGCCCAGAAGCTAGCATTTGGTAGGCAACATGCTGTGGACAAGGGCAAGCCTGCTTGGACAGTTTCAGAGAATATAGGTAGTATAAACCTTTAGAAATTGTTCACCTTGATGCTGCAAATTCCCTGATATTGACATTCAGGACTGGAGCATAAATTAGAGAGATAAGAGAAAAAGAGACTCCAATGACCCAGAACCAGAACATCAGAATGATAATAACAAGAAAAACGGCAGTAGCAACAAACAAAACTAAACAAAACCAAAACTAAAAAAAAGCTCTCTTTGAATTGGGCTACATGGTAACTAATTTTTCTAATTATAAGAAAAGAATACAAGTTAATACACAAATCTCAGGCTGTATATTAAATTTACTTTGTTGCATGAGCTCCCATTAATGTTTTTTATACACTTCTCATTTCATAGTATAGAATCAGTTATTATTAAACTTTTTCTTTCTTATTATTTTTTCAAGGCTGCAACTTGAAGAATCCTACCAGGTGTTATTTTAAAAATGATACCCAAAAAGATAGATCCTCAAATAAAAAATAAAAAAAAAAAGAGATCCTAACTCATAGTGGCTTTTGATATTCTGGTTCTAAAGTGAAAAGAGAAGAAAGTTTCTGTATTAACAGAATCTTGATTGACGTACATCATAAGACATAGGTCACTTGAACTAAAACTGTGCTTATGAAAGAAAGTCTCCTTTTCGTTCAATTACTGATATTTGGTAGTATCACACATCACCTTTCACCTTCTATTGTAGGTATCTGCGCATACATTTTATCTCCCCTTATAGAGAGGGATACTGTCTTATTTATGTACAGCATATAATAGGAATATAATATATTCATATTTGTGGAATCGAATAACTGAATGAATGAGTAATGAGTGATATGGTTATTATTTTTTTCCTCAGGGCAACTGAAAGGAGTGGAAAATACACTTGACTTGGGCCAACAAATTCTGGATTCATATCTTATTTCTGTGGTTATTTAGCCATTTGACCTTGGGCAAATCATATAATCTATCTAGTCTCTCTCAAATTAAAATTTCATTTGAGTGATGGGTAGGATATTAAAGAATTCTACTGTTATCCACCATTAAACTGTGTCCCTCCCAAATTTATATGTTGAAATCCTAACCCTTACTACCACAGAATGTGACATTATTTGGTGATAGAATTTTTACAGAGGTAATCAAGTTTAAATGAGGTCATGAGGATGAGCTTTAATTCCAAGATGATCAATGTCCTTATACAAATGGTAAATTTTGAACAGAGACACACACAGGCCTATAAGCCAAGGGGAGAGGCCTGGAACAGGTCCTTCCCTCACAGCCCTCCAAAATAACTCTGCCAACACCTTGATTTTGGACCTCTAGCCTCCAGAACTATGAAAAAATAAGGTTCTGTTGTTTAAGCCACCTAGTTTGTGGTATTTTGTTTGGAAACCCTGACAGTAGTCTTGGTAAAGAGAGGTCTTTATAAATTTTATCCTAGCCATGTGGTTCTCAGCAAATTGTCCTACCTAGTTCTAGAGCAGAGATCAGTAATTTTTCTGTAAAAGGCCAGACTTTAGGCTCTCTAGGCTACATGCCGTTTCTGCTGTATACTCTATTTTAATCTTTTAAAAGTGTGAAAACCATTCTTAGCTTGCTGACTGTACAAAACTGGGATGCAGCCTGATCAGCCCACAGGCTTTAGTCTGTAGACACTTGGAGCAGAGTCTCATGTCACAGGCAAGGATCTTGTTCAATAAATTCTAAAATGCCATTCAAGTGCATGTTACAAGTATTACCAATCTGTTTAAATAATTTTTTTTAATTATTTTTAATAAAATATTATTTTTCAATCAACCCTCAACTCTTTACCCACAAAAAGCTCTGCTAAGGCCTTAAGTTCTTTTTCCTATCTTTTATCAACTATGGAAATTTATTTTTTGAAGAAATACTTCAACTTTAGGTTCTAATTTCAAGTGATATTGCTGATAAATAAAAATTTTCTCCTATGTTTAGAGTAACATTTATTGTGACAATTTGATCCTCCCTCCCCAATTATGCAATGATTTAACAAGTTTAGTTTTAACATGGCACTAGGCATTGCCCTCAATTCAGAATTAGCTATATTGATTCCTCAATGATGTCAAAGTATACTTTGGGTAAAAAATTGTGATTAATATAACCTATAAAAAGACTTTACAGACCAAAGCCCCAGAGCCACTTCAAAAATATACAGTCCAATAAGCACAGGCTAGGCGGTTTGCTTGCTAATAACAAAATTTGCTTCTAAATGCTGGAATGTATGTGCTGGAATTATAATTGCAGCCCTAGTACTCACTACTATTTCTTAGGAAATCAGTTATTAGGTTTATGAAGTGATAAATAGCTCCTTGTTCTACTAAAGTGACTAACCTTTATTCTTTATAGATCTATCTCTAGGCATTAAAAAAAAATAAACTGTTCTGCTGAATGCAAAAAGTTTCACATTTAATTCTAACCAAGCTTCAGTTGTGAAGATGAAAGCAGAAATTTATTGCTGGCTGATGAGTAAACTGGCACACAAATTTTTAAACCAGCAGATATTTCCTCCTTTATCTCCAAACATCTTGTCTTATTTCCTTCCAATTACATTTCTTCTTCTTCCGTGAACAGCAAATATGTCATTTCTATCATTCTCCTGCTGGTGGCCTTATGGAAGATGACTAAATTACCCAATCTTTGGAAGGAACAAACTGTTTTATGTCTCAAGTGTCATGGATTTTGTAGATTTTTTTGCTCTTGGGTCTTTCTCAGGTTATTGCAGATTTTAAGCTACTTTCACTGAGTAATGTTCTCCTGAAGGAAATGAAGGAATGAAAACTCTGGGTACATGCAGTTTTCCCAGGCACAAAATCACAATGATGAGCTTTTCCTACATCTTGATGAAAGATGGAAATTGTGAGAAATAATTCAGTGTTTCTCAAACTAGTTAAGAGATCATCTGCGTCAAATTCCCCTCTGTTATTTGCTAAACTACAGGTTTTGATTCTGACCCCAGATCTTCTGAATTAAGATCTCCAAAGGGAAGTCCCATGTGCTAGTATCCTATCACTGGGTAACAAATTACCACAACTTAGTGGCTTAAAACAAAACATACTCATCACCTCATATCATCTCATAGTTTCTGAGGCTCAGGAGTGGAGGCACAGTTTAGCTGAGTCCTCTGCTCAGGGTCTCACAGGCTGAAATCAAAGCATCAGTCAGGCTATCTACCTTTCTAATGCCCAAGGTCCTCTACCAAGCTCACACCATTATTCGCAAAATTCAGATTCTTGAAGCTCTGGTTGTAGGACTGAGAGCCTCAGTTTATTAATAGCTGTTGACTGGAGGCCACCACAGTTCCTAGAGGCTGCCTACTGTTCCCTGCCATGTGGCCGTCTCCATAGGCAGTTCACAATATGGCTGTTTGCTTCTTCAAGGCCAAAAGGAGGCTCTTTTTCATCAGTCTGCTAAAATAGAGTCTAAATTATAAATATAGAGCCAGAGTTCTAAAAAAGTGGCTCCCAAGATTCTATATCTTAATCCCCAATACTAGTGCATATGCTGAGATATCACTTCAGTGATTATTTTACATAGCACAATTGATCTTAAGATGGGAAGATTATTCGTGTGAACCTGATTTAAATCCCATAGGCCCTATTAAAAACAGAGAATTTTCTCTACCTGACAGAAGAGGAAGTCAGAGATGTTGGAAGAACAAGAAGGGACTCCATCGTGCCATTGGTGGAATCAGGCCATGAGAAAGAATGAGGGCAGCTTCCAGGAGCAAAGACCAAGCTCTGTCTGATAGCAGGGAAATGGGGACCTCAACTCAATAACCACAAAGAACTGAATTCTGCCAACAGCAAGAATGACCCTGGAAGTGGATTCTTTCCCTTTTTCTCCATTTAGAAGCAAGTCACATGTTCTATCTTCACTCAAGGAGAGGGGATTACTTCAATGGGAGTAATTCTCACTCTAGAGCCTCCAAAAAGAAAAAAATCTTGCTGACAAATTGATTTTAGTGCAGAGAGACCCATTTTTTAGCTTCTAAACTCCAAAACTGTAAGAAAACAAATTTGTCCTGTTTTAAGCCACAAAGTTTGCGGTAATTTATTGCAGCAGCAAAACTAATTTAATACACTATTCTTGTCCATTAAGATCTTAATAAGTTTTTCTAGGTCAAATTACTCTTCCCTCTATTCTTGTAAACCTTAGTTTATAACAACTGAATAATACTTAGTACATGATGCTGCAATTATATAAATTCAACTTATGCATCTCTACAGTGAGTGTTAGCTTCTCAAGGGCAGGAATAGGATTTTAAACAACTCTACATCTGACACAATAACTAGCACATGCCCTACTAGCCCCTGGTGCTCCATAAATGTTTATTGAAAAAATCATAGTTGACTTTTTTACAGCAGAATACAATTTCCATAATAAAACCTTATGACAAGACAGTGATAAAATTTATCTCTAAAAGAGACAGATTCAAAGTTTCTTTGATATGACATTATTCAAATTTTTCCTAGAGGTCTATGCAAAAAGAATAACCATAAACAAGTCCTTTAAAAAATGAAACCACTTCTATTAATTGTAAGTTTTGTTTGTGGCAGTCACTTGTGATATCTAAGAAAGAAATGCATTCGACTTAGAGGGAAGATGAGGAATTTACTCAAATAACTGAAGATCAGATAACTTAATCCAGTTTGAATTTTAATCCTGAATGGCTGCAGACATGTCATATCTTTTATAGGGTTCTCTGTTATTATAATCACTGAAAGTGACCAGGACATTCTTAAAGGTTTTTACAAATTAACTTTGGTGGTCTTTTCTCTCCTTTATGTTGGTGCTCTTTCAGATAATTTCGTGTTCCTCTGTTGGTCTCTAGCTGTCTTTTATAACATCTCTCCAGGCTGCTATTCTCTCCTCTGCAGCATTTTATTCTGAGCATAGAAACTGCAGCTCCCTTAATTTTACAAGCCCAATTAGCACTCAGTTTTCATATTTTCCAGAGAACACAATTTTCAAGATTCAAAAACTAGAAAAATAAAAGTTTTCCTACATCCTCAATTTCTTCATTGAAATTTCCTTAATCTATTTGTTTTGATGAAATATTACTTTCCTCTGAGATATACTTCCCTGATACTCTTTTGCTATGGCTAATTTTTTGTGTCAACCTGACTGGGTCCAAGGGAGCCAAGGTATTTGGTTAAACATTATTCTGGGTGTATCTGTGAGGGCGTTTCTGAATAAGATTAACATTTGAATCAGTAGACTAAAGCAGATTGTCCTGCCCAATGTGGGTGGGCTCAATCTAATCCACTGAGTAGAACAACAAGGCTGATGAAGGAGAATTTGTTCTTTATCTGACTGTTGAGCTTGGACATCTGTCTCTTCTTGCACTTAGATAGGAACTTATGCTGTTGGCTCTTCTGGTTGTCAGACCTTTGGATGTAGGCTGAGACCACACCACTGACTCCCCTGGTTCTCCAGCTTTATGACTGCAGATCTTGCAACCTCTCAGCCTCCATAAATGTTTTAGCCAATTCCAAAAAAGAAAGAAAGAGAGAGAGAGAGAGAAGGAAGGAAGGAAGGAAGGAAGGGAGGGAGGGAGGGAGGGGAGAAGGAAGGAAAGAGAAAGAAAGAAAGAAAGAAAGAAATAGAAAGAAAGAAAGAAAAGAAAGAAAGAAAGAAAAAGATAAAAAGAAAGAAAGAGAAAGAAAGAAAGAAAGAGAGAGAGAGAGAGAGAGAGGGAGGGAGGGAGGGAGGGAGGGAGGGAAGGAGGAAGAACCTATTGGTTCTGTTCCTCTGCAGAACCTTGACTAATACACTTTTCAATTTAAAGCTTTACTTTCTTTGACACCCCACACAGTTAAGAATAGAAAAGTTGCTAAGAGAGTAGATCCTAAAAATTCTCATCTCAATGAAAAAAATTTTTTTTCTATTTTATTTTTTACCTACATGGGATAATGAATATTAACTAAACTTAAAGTGGTAATCATTTTTCAGTGTATATAAGTCAATACACCTTAAACTTACACAGTGTTATATGTCAATTAGATCTCAATAAAACTGAAAGAAAAAAGTGGAGTTGGTTTCCTTATGCTTTCTAGTACTACTTCCAGATCATTACTTCATCCTCATGTTAAAAATGCCTGCTCTTTGAAGTTATTGCCATTCTATTGTAATATCCTTTCTTTCTTCTTCTGTCTTAAATTTTTCATTTTCCAAACTCCCTTCCTCACACTAATTCACTGAAGACTTTAAGATCTTGTTCTGTCTTCCTCGGCACCCCGAATACTATTAACATTCAGGTTATTTCTTTCAAACACTTCAGCATTCAATTTTCTGACTTTCTTATCGTCAGAGATTTTTTTTCCCCCTCAGTTTTACTCCACCATTGTACTTTTCCCTTGCCAACTAAAAACTGGCACTTGCCATCTGCCTCTACAAGGATTAAATCACAAGCTGCTGTGACCACTGACCCTCAACACACACTGAAAAGAGTTCAGGGTGGAGACCAGGAATGAGGCATTCTGTGCTCTGGGGAAAACTGGCAGAACAGGCTTTAAGACAGATATTTTCAGGAGAAGATTTTATGAGCCCAATTCTTGCATCTCCTCATAACTAGAAAAGCACTAAAATCCTTCATGTTGACATTTGCTCCTCATGACTAGCAGCAGCCTTCTGCAAAAATGTGTGCTTGATTGCATGTACTCCCCCTGCACCAAAATCACATATATACTGACCCACCCGCTACCTCTCTGGAGCAGTTTCTCAGAGGTATCTGAAATGCTGTCTCCTGGGCTCTGGTCCTCATTTTGTCCCAAAATAAAACTTAACTCACAACTCTCACCTTGTCGACTTTTTTTCAGTTGACACTTTCAACAGACATTTGTTTCATAAGAAATCATCCCATAACTCCATGACATTAAGAAATAAGCATCAATGATCACACTCCCAGGTCCTCAGATCACATGGAAAGCCTTTTCTTCAGACTATGGGTTTATAAGTTGGTCAGGGTGACTCTGTTTCCAGAGGCAGGGCTGAAATTTAATTTGGGCAGCTCTGCTTCTCAGGTCTCTGACTCTTTTGGAACCATAAAGTTACTCAGTTTATTGTAACAATGGCATATGAGAAGTATAAAAAAGGAAACTGAAATATGTGACACTTCCCAAGACCTAAGCTAATCACCAGCATATAGACATTTCTGCTTATATGCCATCAGCCAATTCAAACACAACATAAATGGAGCACAAAAGTATATTCTATCCACAGTGTCAGAGGAGGTGAGAGCGAATATTTGTTGAACAATAATCCAAACCATTACATCTTTCACAGATAAATTTTTTTAACGTGTCATCATATGGAAATATTCCATTTAAAAAAATATAGGAAACATTCTCTTGTAATCAAGACCTACTGTCTTTCATACTTTCAAAATCAGGTGCTTCCCAGTACATCTTTACTAGGTAGAAATTTCCAATATCTTAAAACCTCTAATATTTCCCAAGTCATCTTCTGTTTTATATCTTTATCTTTTAACTTAACTTCTTTTAGTATCAATTTTCTTGTTCTACAGTCTTTCCTTACCAGGAACTAGACAAGCCTCAACCCAGAAACAGTTTAATTGCCTGCTTTCTCCATAACTATATCAGGCTACTGATTGAGCAAGATAAAAATCATGCAGTGGCATGGGTTATGTCTCCTGTGTATTCTAATGTTTCCTGTATCCTCAATACTTCCAGGAGTCCATATAATCTGCTAGGATAAGTTTTATCTACATTTTCCCAAAGTCTGTGTCAAAAGTTGACATCTTAAATTTTGAATCCATAATTTACCAAGAAAAATTTAACGTTCTCTACTTCTCCTGTGCTCCACTCCTTATTGTCTTTATTCCAGTCCGAGAAGGTGGGAAGTTTTTATGAATTATTCAACATATTGATTGGGCTGTTAGTAGGAATTACATTTTTAAATTGTTGTTTGTTTAGCACATTAACTGGTATGATTAGTCTTAACCTGCTTTTCTTTTCCATCGGAATCTTAAAATCTGAGATTTTGGATATATCTTTAAAGAAAAGGGACTAAGTGAGCCATTTGTTTGTAAGTTTATTGAAGCCTTAGGCTGTTAGGCAAAAGAATTTAACTACAAGTCCATCCTACATCACTAAAGTTCTGCATTTGAATTTGCGAATAACACAATATAGTAATAAACAGTGATTTCTTTTACCTGAATTTATCAGCTATGAAAATTTTTCCAAAAGGTATCTAAGGGATAGTAGGCACAGATTAGAAAACAAGGCAGGTGATCCTATGTCTCAATTCCCTTTCCCTCTCTCTCATCTTTCTTCTTGGCAAACAACTGCCTTTTATGCAACAGATGAGCTTACCTTCTACTCCACAAAGTATAAGCTTTCAAAAATGACACTTTCTATTTCTCACCACAACATCCTACATTTGTACCCATTGTGGGCTCTATGCCATTTTCATTAGGGAAAGCCTAGCCCCCCGCACCGCCCCAACCTCCACATGCATATGATTTAAGCCTGGTCTCTTCACATGGTTTCTTTCTATCATACTCTAAGCATGAGTAATTTTTTCTTTTATACAAACAACACCAACCACATAAACACTTCCTAAATTCCATTTAATGCTCAACTTCTATCCTTTCTCTCTCCTCCATTTAAAACTTTAAAATACATTTTTTACATTTGTGTTTCTACTTCATCTCCAATCACACAGTTCTAAAGACAGGTTTCCCTTTCTACCACAGTGCTGAAGTTACTTCTTCCATGATCACCAATGATTACTTTTATGCCAAGAAAACTTTGTAATACTTATCTTCATGAGTTTCCAGTAGCTTTTGGCACTCTCTGTAGGCTCAATACTTGAAACTTTGTCTCCTTTTGTCTTTGTGACACTGGTTTCTGGTCCCTCCAAGCCCACTTTCTTTCTGATCATATTATAGTTACATTTATTGACAACATTTCTATTCACAGCCCTAAGGTTGTGTTTCTTATCATCACCTCATTTTTTTTATTTTTTTGCGGTACGTGGGCCTCTCACTGTTGTGGCCTCTCCCGTTGCGGAGCACAGGCTCCGGACGCGCAGGCTCAGTGGCCATGGCTCACGGGCCCAGCCGCTCCGTGGCATGTGGGATCTTCCTGGACTGGAGCAGGAACCCGTGTCTCCTGCATCGGCAGGCGGACTCTCAACAACTGAGCCACCAGGGAAGCCCCAACACAGGGACTTTTAACTTCCAATTTAGTTGTATGTTTTCCTCACTAATCTGTAAGTAACTTGAGAGTAAAACTGTCTTTGCTGTGTGTGCTGTCAGTCTTTTACACAATGTATGGCACATATTAGGCATTCAATAAATACTTTGGGGGGAAATGAAATTAAAGTAAAGGGTATAATAGAGAAGGGAAGATTCTGAAGCAGACACAAACCAAACATTCTGATGGTACAGTGAGAAGCCAGGCCTCTCCAGAGTTTGGAGCTGGTTGTATATGTTGGAAACAGAAAAAAATGCTATACCTGGCACACAGTAGGTGCTCAATAAACATCTGTCAAGTGGAAAACTAGGAAAGAGCAATTATAAGTAGTTAAGATCAAAAGAAAAATTAAGGCTGATTTCAAAGCAAATGGGAAAACATTGAAGGATTTCAAGCAGTGTGATGCTAGAAATAGGTACTTTTATGACAATATTCGTCATTGACTTGGTGCAGACAAGTTCAAGACCTGTCACTTATGCTTTGTGTATATATTTCCATTTAAACTTTTGAACAGATGAGAAATGGAGACATATAAACTTTAAGTTTATATTTCTATAATCACAAAGTTAGCATGATACAACAAAGGGGTTGGAACTCAGGTTTTTGACTACGAAGACTGTTATTTACCACAGCTGGGTCAGAGAAAGAAGTTCAAAGCTATTTCAGCACTCTAGATATGAAAAGCTGAAGATCTATGTTAGGGTGATGACAGTGAAAATGGAAAACTATAACAGGACTATAAAAGTTTTAAATGACGTGTTATAGGCAATGAAGGTGGAGAATAAGTTTTTAAAATAACATGAAGCTATTTTCAGAAAGTAAATTCTTAATAACTTTAAAATTGATCAGTTAATTTAAAATTTTTAGGTGCTCAATACTTAATTTTATTCTCAAAGTATTAATACATAGTAACACTAAAATTCTTAATGAGGGTTTTTTGTAAAAATCTATTTAACTTTTTAACACAATACCTATAATTTCTCATAAAATAATATAGAAGAATTTTATGTACCAGCAGCTCAATATTTTTCTAATGTTATTACCTAATTCAACTCTCTCATTCAGCCTTTTCAATACCATTGGTTGTGTAGTAATGCATTTCTAGGACACAGGCTTCAGAACAGAGGCTCCAGGGGCATAAAATATATTCTTATCATTCAGAAACAGAATAATAGAGGGGCAGAATATTTAAAGGGCTTTTAACTCCCTTAACCTACAAAATGATAAAGACCAAAGTAAGAAGTTTTCTAATATTTTTCTTTCCTTTAGTATTTTCCTAGAGGTGTCCTCTATAAAACAGACTCCGCTTTCATCAGCTCTAGAAAAAGGAGAAGAAAGCAGCCTATTGCATTAGTTCTGATCCTCCAAGAAGTAAATGTCAAAATGGAATTTAGATGCACCAGAGGTTTGGGGTATAAATGACTATGCCAGAGAAAATAGAGAGTCAGAAAAGTAAGGAGAACTATCAGATTATGATGCAGGTCTAACCTTTGTGAAGGAGAGAGAGGGAAGAAAGAGGGACTGCGAGGGAAGAGTCTCAGAATGTAACATAGTTCTAACAAAATTTTGGCCAGGCTGATGAGGAGTTCTGGACCCAAAGTCAGCACTCAGAAAAATCCCATATTTTATAATACTGGGCCTGCCATAGTGTCCATTCTGTACTCAGTAATTAGCTGCAAGCATCCCATGGGAAATGTGGTCTCAGAGCAAACACAGCACACAGCACAACTTCTAATTTTGTCACTACATTAACGATCTCGTTTCACTATCTTCTGGTTATTATAGCCTCTGATGAAAAGCCTACAGAATTTAAAATTTTATTTCCTTCTATGCAATGTGTTATTCTCTGGTGCTTTCAAAATTTGTTTTTTAGGAGGCAGGATCAAAATGGTGGGGTAGGAAAATCCTGAGCTCACCTCCTCCCACAGACACACAAAAACTACAGCTACACATAAAATAATTCTCTCTGAAAACAGCCTGAAGATTAACCAAACAACTCTTGTACAAGGGTATAAAGAAAAAACACATTGAGCTTGGTAGGAAAGGCAGAGATGCAGTCTAGTCAGGACCCACACTCTCGGTGTATGACACACAGATGGAAGGAGATATAAACACAGAGGTCCTCTTTATGAAGAGAGGGGTTTGAGCCTCATATCAGTTCCCCAGACCTGGGGACTTACACTGGAAAGAAAAGACCCCATAACGTCTGGCTTTGAAGACCAGTGGGACTTATGTCCAGAAGAGCCCAAGGGCTATTGGAAATCAGGATTTTGGTCTTGAAGAGCTCACACACAAACTCACATATCCATTCCCAGTGCAGAGGCAGTAGATTGAAAAGCACCTGGGTCATACAAGAAGATATTGATTGCTTTCAGGGTGTGTGTGGAGGGACAGTGATCTGGTGGAACATTCTTCAGGGACAGAAGCACTGGCAGATGCCAATTTTTTTTTTATTCTCCTTCCATATAGTTGGCACAGTGCTGGTGGATGCCATTTCTGTCACTCTACACCAACCTAGCTAATGCCATGCTCCCCACCATAGCAGTTTCCTGAGGACCAACCCCACCGAATCTGCCTGCCCCCTCCAAAGCAGCTCCAAAGCCACTCCCCACCACTCCTGGCAGGCAGCCTTGGTGAAAACCAGCACCACCTAAAGCAGCTCCCACCTCAGAGGATCAGCACCACTCACAGGTGCACTCTCAAATATTACAACTGATCCCCACAACCAACCACACCAGGGCCAACACAGCCCATAAGGGCAGTAACCATGGCCAAGCCTCATAGCAGACCCACTGGGGACTAGATGCACCCATTAAAGCACCAAGAGTCCTCACACCCAGCTGTCCTGGGGGTCAGCCCCACCCACTAGAGCACCTGCAGCAACTGTGGCATTGGCACAACAGGAAGGCACATTCAGCCTATGCACAGGATACCCCGGGAGCAGTTGACTCTAGTGAACAGGGGGCATTTCTCTTATAAGCAGGAATTTTTCTACATAAGGCCACTTCTTTAAGACTGGAGATGTAGCTGATCTACCCAATATTATACATGGAAACAATACAGAGAGTTAGGCAAAGTGAGGAGATAAAGAAGTGTGTTCCAAATGAAAGATCAAGACAAAACCTCACACACACACACACACACACACACAAACTAAATAAAACAGAGATAAGTAATCTACCTGATAAAGAGTTCAAAATAATGGTTATAAAGTTGCTCACTGAACTTTGAAGAAAAATGGATGAACACAATGAGAATTTCAACAAGGAGATAGGAAATATAAAAAGAACCAATCAGAGTTAAGAATACAATAACTGAAATGAAAAATACCCTAAATGGAATCAACAGCAGATTATATGAGGCAGAAGAACAGATCAGCAATCTGGAAGACAGGGTAGTGGAAATCACCCAATTGGAACAGCAAAAAAAAAAAAAAAAAAAAGGAATTTAAAAAATGAAGATAGGTTAAGAGATCATTGGAACACCATCAAGTGTTTAAGAGTAATTATTATCCTGGCTTCTAACATGGTAGAATAATTTTGCCTTTATTTATATTTGATTTAAATGGAATCATAAAGTATATACTCTTATGCAACTGGCTCCTTTCATTCACCTTTATGTTTAAGATATCCATTATGTGGTTGAGTATAGTTGCAATTTGTTTATATTCATTGCTAAGTAACATTCCACAGTGAGAATATACCAACTTTTAAAATGCATTTTATGGTAGGTGAACATTTGGACAGTTTCCAGTTTGGGACTACTATGGATACTGCTGATGTATAGATTCTTATACATATCTGAGAAGCATACAACACTCCTGCCATTTCACTACACCTAGTAGTAGAACTGCTGGGTCATAGAGGATATATATGTTCCATTTTAATAAATATTACCAAATACCATTCCAAAATGGTTGAAATAATTTACAATTTGATCCAATTGTGTGTTATATTTGTAGAGCTAATACTTTTTAAAATATTCACTTTTCCACTCTTGCATTACTATCAATAGCACCGAAATTCTAAAATTACAAATATGGAAACTCAAAGTTATGTTTAATTCCTTTATATGTATGTCATCTATGAGTTATTCAGCAAACGTTTTTAAACTTTTATCAGACTACTCAAAGAGTTGGTGTGATTACTACAAAAGTTACACAAAAGTATTATGGGGAAAGACAAAATACTAACCTAGATCAGTGCTACTGTTGCTGAACTATAAACTATGAAGTGTCTGAGACACTAGAGAAAATGTGACTGATTATTTAAACACTTTTATGGTAATTTGACATTGCTACAATGCCCCAGCAAGTGTTAATTTTTCTGATAAAGAATTTTGGTTGAATTTTATAGAACTGTTGCCCACAATGGATTAAAAGAAGGAAAAGATGTAAAGCAACTACACTCCAATTAAAAACAAAAAGAAAGAAAGAAGGAAAAGAAAACTGGCCTGGACTTCTCTACAGACAGTTTAAGAAGCACTGGCCTAAACAGTAAAGTTGAAGCTAGATTGTAAAGGGGGTTGGATGGCATGCTAAATAATTTGAATTTTACTGTGTATGAAGGTCTTTTAAATCATAGTAGTCACATTCACATCATGGAGAATTTTGGCAGCTATACAAAGTGATATCAAAAGAAAGAGATAGTGGTAGCAGAAAAACCTGTTAGAAAGTGATTCAGTGATTTGGGTAAGTAATAATGAAAACCTGGGGAAGTGCAGAGAGAAAAAGGCAGATGTGAAAATCATTTTAGAGGTAGAATTTATCGAACTTGACAAATACATGGGAAAGGAGGGATGATTTGCCAGGTGGAAGTGTTAAATATAATTATAAGATTTCCATATTAAAAGATGGTTAGCAGAAGGTTCATAGGGAAGAAAAATGTTTGATTTAAAACATTTCGAGTTTGAGTTGACTGTGGAATTTGAAGGTAAAAAATGAAAATACATCTCTAGAATTGAGAAATGGCATTTGGGATAGAGCGGGTGAGGTGCAAGACCTTAATGTGTATGCAACAATTAAAATCCTGGGTGCTAATGAGATTGCTCCCATGGGAGTTGTATATTGTGAAGAAAAGAGGTCTGAGTGCAGAGCTCTCCTTACACTTCCACTAAAAAGATAAAACACTACTCTAGAGAGTGCCAACATTAACAAGTGAGCTGAAGAAGAATACTCAGCAAAACAGGTTAAGAATTAAGAAAAAAACAATCCAAGTTTAAGAAACAGGAAAAAAAAAAGAGTTTGCCAAGAAAAGGATGGTCTATGAGAATGTGAATACAGTGAGGGTAATTACTGTTTTAAGAAGTACACAGTCATAAAAGGAAAGAGATGAGATAGTAGCTTGAGTAGGAAAAAAAAATAAGAAAATCTCTTGTTTGTGGATAAAGATAGTTGAAGCAAACCCATAAACTGAGGAGAAGAAGCCAGTGGAGATGGACAGAGAGAAAGTATGAGTTCTGGCACCAATTTTTTTAACACATTTCCACAGGAGCCTTCTTGGTAGAGATTGCTTCTTATTCATATATCAGTATGCTCTAATGCAGGTCCTCTTAATACGTACTTGTTATCTTAAAGTATCAAGTTTCTGCATGTTCCAGAAATCCCTGAGGCTATTCTAAACCTCATATTCCTAAAGTCTAGCTGTAGCATTTCACTTTTCTGCTCAAAGATTCTTTAGCCTCATGTTAAGCTCTGCTCCCAAAACTTACCTTTCACTTGGATCCAACACAGCCTAGTATTTTAGCCAGAGCAGTCACCGAAATGCCCCTGCATGTGTACTCCCATGCTATTTTACCATCTCAACATGCTCTTGCTCATTTTTCATATATATCTGTATATATTTATTTTATAGACTTCATTTTTAGACCAGTTTTAGGTGTACAGAAAAATTGAGTGAAAAGTGCATAGGGTTCCAATATACACCCCAACACCCTATGTACAGTTACTCCTATAGTTAACATCTTAGTGTGGTACAATTTTTTTGGAATTGACGAGCCAATATTGATACATTATTATTAACTGAAATTCATAGTTTTACATTATAGTTTGCTCTTTGTGTTGTATACTCTATGGGCTTTGTGACATGTATACACAGTTAGAGTATCTTGTGAATAATAGCACCACCATAAACATCTCCTGCACTCCACCAATTCATTACTTCTTCCCTTCCTCTGAACTCCTGAAAAATCACTGAGTTTTATACTTTCTCCATAGTTTTGCCTTTTTCAGGATGTCATATATTTGGAGTCATACAATATATAGCCTTTTCATATTGGCTTCATTCACTTATCAATATGCACTTAAGATTCCTCTATATCTTTTTATGGCTTGATAGCTCATTTGTTTTAGCATTGAATAATATTCCATTGTCTGGATGTACCACACTTTTATCCACTTACCTATTGAAGCACATCTTTGTTGTTTCCAAATTTTGGCAATTATGAATAAAGCTGCTTTAAACATTCGTGTGAAAGTTTTTGTGTGTACAGTGTTTCCAACTCATTTGGGTAAATACCAAGGATCACAATTGCTAGATAGCGTGGTAAGGTATATTTATTTAGCTTTGTAAGAAACGGCCAAACTGTCTTCTAAGGTGGCTATATCATTTTGTATTCCAATCAGCAATGAATAAGTGTTCCTGTTATCCACATTCTCAGCAACATTTGGTGTGTCAGTGTTTTGGAATTTGGTCATTCTAATAGGTTTGTAGTGGTATCTCATTGTTCTTTTCATTTGCATTTCCCTGATGACACATGATGCTGAGCATCACTTAATACGCTTATTTGTCATCTGTATATCTTCTTTGGTGGGGTGTCTGTTCAGATCTTTTGTCTATTTTTAAATTGGGTTGTTTGTTTTCTTATTGTTGAGTTTTAAGTGTTCTTTGTATGTTTTGAACACCAGTCCTTTAACAGATATGTATTTTGCAAAGATATTTCTCCCAATTTGTGACTTGTCTTTTCATTCCTTTAATGGTGTATTTCTCAAAGCAATTTTAATTTTCATGAAGCCCAACTCTCAATTTTTTTTTCTTTCATGGATAGTGCTTTTGGTATTGAATTTAGAAAGTCATTGCCAAACCCAAGGTCACCTAGATTTTCTCTTATGTTATTTTCTAGGAGATTTATGGCTTTGCATTTTACACTTAGATCTATGTTCCATTTTTAATTGATTTTTGTGAAAGACGTAAAGCCTGTGTCTATGTTTATTCATTAATTTATTTTTGCATGTAGGTATCCTGTTTTTTCAAGTACCCTTTGTTGAAAAGACTATTCTTTCTTCATTGAATCACCTCTGTTCCTTTGTCAAAGATCAGTTGACTATATCTGTATGGGCTCTGTGTTCTGTTCCACTGATCTATATGTCTTTAATTAATAATACACTGTCCTGGTTTTATAGTAAGTTCAAGTCGAGTAACATCGGTCCTCTGAGTTTGTTCTTCTCCTTTAATGTTTTACTAGTTATTCTGGTCTTTTGCCTTTCCCTATAAACTTTAGAATCACTTTGGCAATGACCACAAAATAGTTTGCACAATTTTGATTGGAATCGCATTCAATCTATAGATCAAGTTGGGAAGAACCAACATCTTAAGGATATCAATACATAATTTATCATTGCATCACTTCAATTATCAAATCCACTTTGTAAACCACTGAGGAAGACCATAGTATACTAGAAAAGCCAAAATACTATAGTCAGAAAATTTGGAATTATGCTCTAGATTCACCACTTTAATTAGTATGATTTTGAGCACATAACTTATCCTCTTTGAACCTTTGTTTTCCTTATCTGTAAAATATCTGGGACAAAGGATATTAACCAATACTGTTTTTTTCTACTTTTTTTCACACCCTTTTTCACACCCTTTCATCCTCCACTCCACTCAAGTATTTTATTGGCTCTTTTTTTTCACTGCCTCTGAGAAAGGAAAAAGTAAAAAAAAAAAAAAAAAAAAGAAAGAAACTTCTCAGTTTTTGGTTTATGTTTTCCACATTATAAGCCACTACAGGAGCCTGGAAAAAAGAATTTGGGTACTGAATGTACTGTCAAGCCAACAACATTAAGGAAAAATCAATTTCCCTGGTTGAGAGTGTGCATTGGACTCAGTGGTACAAGTGAGGTAGAAAGTGAAAAGAAAGAAGAAAGAGAGAGATAGGGCAAATGGAGAGAGAGAGAGAGAGAGAGAGAGAAAGAAAGGAAGGAAGGAAGGAAAGAAGGAAGGAAGAAGGAAGGAAGGAAGGAAGGAAGGAAGGAAGGAAGGAGGGAAGAAAAGAAAGGGAGGAAGGGAGGAAGAAAGAAGCAGAGAAAGAGATTGAAGATAGCCAAAAGGGACAGGCAGGTATCCCTTCTCCCTGCTCCCAAGCAGCTAAAGCATAACACAAAAACCAGATTCACCCAGTTGAACTCTTGACTAGGACTTGAATCTTAAGAAAGTGACTAAAGTTGCTAGGCAGTTAGAATATATTCATGGAATCATTAGTGGAGTCAAAGTTTCAATGGCAGACACAACTTTAGCAACATCCTAAGTGACTGTTTCTCTTATGTAAACTTAGCCAGATTCTTAGTCATCTTTTTGGCTCTGATCTGTTATCAAGCATTGTTATCCAGCCTTCCTACTTATTCTATGGGCTTCCAGGTATCTTAACCATAAATCTCTTTCCTTAAAACAAAACAAAAACAAAACTAAGTTGGCGCCATTTATTTGTAACAAAGAAATCTGACTGTCATCAAAGCTGGTACCAGAAGTGGGATCCCGTGCCCAGAACTTTAGAGACATGGAAGAAAACTAGATTGCATTACCTATTATAGATGAGTCTAAAATCAGTAAAACTCTATGAGTATTCAGAAATTAGAATGTCATGCATGCAAAGGAAAAAAAAAATAACTGAATTATAACTTAGACTTACATGAAAGCAAGATCTATGGGACTGTAGTTGTAACTGGATAGAATATGTTATGGGTTGAATTGTGTGACCCTAAAAAAGATACATTGAAGTCCTAACCTCCAGTATCTCACACTGTGAACTTTTTTGTTAATAAGGTCATTGAACATGAAATTAGTTAAGTCAGGATGAGGTCATACTGGAGGAGGGTGGGGATCTAGTCAAATATGGCTGATGTCCTTATTTGTCTCAGGGTATTTTCTGATTTCTGCTTTGATTTCTTCATTGACCTATTGGTTTTCAGTAGCATGTTGTTTAATCTCCATGTATTTTTGTGATTTTTCCATTTTTCTTCCTATAATTGATTTCTAGTTTCATATCACTGTGGTCAGTAAAGATGCTTGATATAATTTCTATTCTCTTAAATTTGTTGAGACTTTTTTTGTAGCCTACCATGTGATCTATCCTGGAGAATGTTCCATGTGTACTTGAACGTGTATTCTGCTATTTTTGGTTGGAATGTCCTATAGACATCTATCAAATCCAATTGGTCTAATGTGCCATTTAAGGCCACTGTTTCCTTATTGATTTTCTGTTTGGATGATCTATTCATTGAAGTAAGGGGGTTGTTAAAGTCCCCTACTATTATTGTCAATTTCTCTCCTTTGTCTGTTAATATTTGCTGTATATGTTTAAATGTTCCTATATTAGATGCCTATGTTTATGTGAGTTATATCCTCTTCGTGTGTTGATCCCTTCATCATTAAATAATGTCCTTCTTTATCTTTTAGTTCCTTTTTTTTTTTTTTTTTGGCCTCATCCAGCTTGTGGGATCTTAGTTCCTCAATCAGGAATCGAACCTGTGCTCTTGGCAATAAAAGTGTAGAGTCTTAACCACTGGATCATTGGAGAATTCCCTCTTTGTCTTTTATTATAGACTTTGTTTTTTAAAATCTACTTTGTCTGATATGAGTATTAGTACCCCAGCTTTCTTTTTGTTTCTGTTTTCATGCAATATCTTTTTCCATCCCCTCACTTCCAACCTGTGTGTGTCTTTGGCTCTGAAGTGAGTCTCTTGTGGGCAATGTATAGAAGGGTCCTATTTTTTATCCAATCAGTCACCTTATGCCTTTTGATTGGAGAATTTAGTCTATTGACGTTTAAATTGATTATTGATAGGTACGAACTTATTGCCATTCTGTTACCTGTTTTCTGGTTATTTTTGTAGTTCCTCTCTGTTCTTTTCTTCTTTTAGTCTCTTCACGTGTGGTTTGATCATTTTCTTTGGTGTTATATTTGGGCTCCTTTCTCTCTAGTTTTTGTGTATCTATTGTAGGTTCTTGTTTTGTGGTTACCATAGAGTTCATATAGTTGACTTATAACTATATCTACTTATTTTAAATTGACAGTCATTTAAGTTAAACACATTCTAAAAGATCTACATTTTTTATTCCCCACCTCCATGTTTTGTGTTTTCAATGTGATATTTTATATCTTCATGCCTATTCCTTAACTGTTTATTGGAGTTAGAGTTGTTTTTAAAATTTTATCTGTTGTACTAGCTTATTTAAATGGTTGATCCATTGCCTTTACTATGTATGTGCCTTTACCAGTGTGATTTTTCCTGTTCTATAATCTCTTATTTATTGTTGTAGCCTTTTCTTTTTCATTTAAAGACACTTTAACACTTCTTGTAAGTTTGATTTAGTGCTAATGAACTCTTTTCATTTTTGCTTGTTTGAGAATCTCTTTATTTCTCTTTCAATTCTGAATGATAAGCTTGCTGTGTACAGAATCCTAGGTTGGAAGATTTTTCCTTTCAGTACTTTAAATACATCCTGCCACTCTCTTCTGTTCTGCAAAGTTTCTGCTGAAAAATCAGTTGATAGCCTTATGGAAGTTCCTTTGTATATGACTCTTTCTTTTTCTCTTGCTGCCTTTAAAATTCTCTATCTTAAAATTCTGCCATTTCAATTATGCTATAATTTGTTGTGGGTCTCTTTGGATTTACCTTGTTTGGGACTCTTTATGCTTCCTGTACCTGGGTATCTGTTTCCTTCTTCAGGTTTGGGAAGTTTTTGGCCATAATTTCATCAAATACATTTTCTACCCCTTTCTCTCTCTCTCTTCTCCTCCTGGGCCCCCTAAAATGTGAATATTTGTACACTTGATGTTGTCCCAGAGGTCCCGTAAACTATTCTCATTTTTTAAAATTTGTTTTTATTTTTGCTGTTTTGATTGGGTGCTTTCTATTATTCTATTTTCCAGGTCACTATGCATTCTTCTGTATCACCTAATCTGCTGTTAATTCCTTCTCATGTTTTTTTATCTTTTCAGTTATATTATTCACTTCTGTCTTTAAAAATTTTTTTTTCTAGTTCTTTGTTGAAATTCTCACTGTGTTCATCTATTCTTTTCCCAAGTTAAGTTAGCATTCTTATTACTATTGCTTTGAACTCTTCATCAGGTAAATGATTTATCACTGTTTCATTTGGGTTTTTCAGGAATTTTTAATGGTTCTTTCATTTGAAACATATTCCTTTGTCTTCTCATCTTTTTAACTTTCTCTGTCTCTATGAAATTAGGTGAAACAGTTACCTATCCTGCTCTTGAAGGTATACCCTTGTGTGGGAGTGTCCCTATACAGTCTGAGTATAACCAGAGGCTTTGGTGAGAGAGCTGGATTGGAAGTGAGCACAGGCTACATCTTCCCTGGGGTGCATTTGCAGCCACCACATTAATGGGAGGTAAGCCTGGAGTTGGAGGGGCTAAAGCCAGAGACAGGTGCAAGCTGGGACTTCTCCTATGCTCAATGGCCATCGCTGTCCTATTAGGGAACAAGACTAGGGCCTGAGGGGCTGGAGCAGGATGTCAGGAAGTTGGGTTTCTCCTGGGTGTGATGGCAATCTCTGCCTTGGTTAGGGGCATGCCTGAGGCCTGAGGGCTTGGGGCTGCAGTTTTGTGCTGGTGTCACTTTTTCCCTGGTGAGTGTACCTTGGTTGGAGGCTGGGTTGGGATCAGAGGGTTGGAGCCACACTACTGGGCTGCTTTTGATCCCTCGCAAGTGTGCACAGAGGCATATGCACTGGCAATGACTGCCTCTGTCCTGGTCAGAAGTAGGGCCAGGACCTGAGCTGGCTCCTTTTCCTCCAAGTGTGCACACTCTCATTAGCAATGGCAGCCATTGCCTTAGTGAGAAGAAGTATTGGATCAAGAGGGGTGGGAGCAGGAGCCTGGCACAGGCTGGGGCATGTGCTGGGCATGTCCTGGTAAGCTGGCCAGAGCCCCAGGCAATTTTTAATCTTTTGCTTCTGTGCTGCAACTGAGGGCAAACAAATCTGTGCATGTGCTCGTCAAGAGTGGAGTCTCAGGTTCTTACAGCCCTCTAGTAAGCCCCACTAGTTTCCAAACTAGCTAAGGGACTAATCTTCCTGTTATCAGACCCCAGGGCTGGGGTTCCTAATATGTGGCTCAAACACCTTGCTCCCCAGGGAGGTTCCCTAAGCCTGTGATATCCCTGTCTTTTTCTGGATCCCCCAAGAGGGTGTTGATCCAGACTAAATTGCTTCCCCTCCCTACCTATCAGACTCTGTGTGGATCTTTCTTTACAACCTTGGTTGTAGAAGAGACATTCTGCTAATCTTCTGGTTGATTTCAGCAATAGTTGTTCTATATGCAGTTGTATTTTTAATGTGTTCACAAGAGGAGGTAAATTCAGCAAACTCTTACCCTGCCACTTTGATCCAGCCCCTGGCTGATGTCCTTATAAGAAGACAGCCATGTAAAAACAGAGACACACACACAGGGAGAATGCCATGTAACGATGAATGCAGAGATTGGATATATGCAGTTATAAGCCAAAGAATACTGAAGAATGCCTTTAAATCATCAGAATCTAAGAAGAGGCAAGGGATAATTCTCCTATAGATTTCAGAGGGAGCATGCCCTACCAACATCTTGATTTAGGACTTCTAGTCTCCAGAACTGTGATACAACAAATTTCTGCCTTTTTTTAATCCACTTTGGATGTGTGGTAGTTTGTTAAGGTAGCCCTAAGAAACTAATACAGAACATTTAAAAAAAAATGAGAAACTCAAAAACTGTGGAGCTTTGTGGTTGCTCTCAACACTGTTTGACAGATTAAAAAGTGCATAAAATCAAATTCCTAAGTTTTAGTTCAAGTGATGGATTTAAATCTAGGGGCTTCCTATGATGGTGTTAAAATAGTCACAGACAGCTGAAAACCAAATGCAAACATTAATCCTATAAGTTGCTGATTTACAATGACAGTTGAATTTGAAGACAAGCTCTATTTTTTTTTTATAAGCTATAGTATTGTTTTGGAAAAACTAGGATCATGAAAACATGAAAGAATATATTTGAACATCTGGATGGCATGGCATACTCTCTGATATTTCTCCAGAAGTGAAAGAAGGAAAGAAACCCCTTGTCTGAAAATCTTTTCTTCTCTTGTTTTAAAATCTTATCAGAAAAAAAAATCTTAATGCTCCCCACACCGCTCCCATCTCTCATTAACTCCAGAGGTATAATGAGAATCAGATGTCAGCATGACTAGGATAGGATTCAGTAAAATATTAAGATCTCACCAAGATAAATGACTATGCACTAAAGTACATATGGTCACCCTATATTTGATAAAGGAGGCAGGAATGTACAGTGGAGAAAGGACAGTCTCTTCAATAAGTGGTGCTGGGAAAACTGGACAGGGACATGTATAAGTATGAGATTAGATCACTCCCTAACACCATACACAAAAATAAGCTCAAAATGGATTAAAGACCTAAATGTAAGGCCAGACACTATCAAACTCTTAGAGGAAAACATAGGCAGAACACTCTATGACATAAATCACAGCAAGATCCTTTTTGACCCACCTCTTAGAGTAATGGAAATAAAGACAAAAATAAACACATGGGACCTAATGAAACTTAAAAGCTTTTGCACAGCAAAGGAAACCATAAACAAGACCAAAAGACAACCCTCAGAATGGGAGAAACTATTTGCAAATGAAGCAACTGACAAAGGATTAATCTCCCAAATTTATAAGCAGCTCATGCAGCTCAAAAACAAAAAAACAAACAACCCAATCCAAAAATGGGCAGAAGACCTAAATAGACATTTCTCCACAGAAGATATACAGACTGCCAACAAACACATGAAAGGATGCTCAACATCTTTACTCATTAGAGAAATGCAAATCAAAACTACAATGAGATATCATCTCACACCAGTCAGAATGGCCATCATCAAAAAATCTAGAAACAATAAATGCTGGAGAGGGTGTGGAAAAAAGGGAACACTCTTGCACTGCTGGTGGGAATGTGAATTGGTACAGCCACTATGGAGAACGGTATGGAGGTTCCTTAAAAAACTACAAATAGAACTACCATATGACCCAGCAATCCCACTACTGGGCATATACCCTGAGAAAACCATAATTCAAAAAGGGACATGTACCAAAATGTTCATTGCAGCTCTATTCACAATAGCCCGGAGCTGGAAACAACCTAAGTGTCCATCATCGGATGAATGGATAAAGAAGATGTGGCACATATATACAATGGAATATTACTCAGCCATAAAAAGAAACGAAACTCAGCTATTTGTAATGAGGTGGATAGACCTAGAGTCTGTCATACAGAGTGAAGTAAGTCAGAAAGAGAAAGACAAATACCGTATGCTAACACATATATATGGAATTAAAAAAAAAATGTCATGAAGAACCTAGGGGTAAAACGGGAATAAAGACACAGACCTACTTGAGAATGGACTTGAGGATATGGGGAGGGGGAAGGGTAAGCTGTGACAAAGCGAAAGAGAGGCATGGACATATATACACTACCAAACGTAAGGTAGATAGATAGTGGGAAGCAGCCGCAGAGCACAGGGAGATCAGCTCGGTGCTTTGTGATCGCCTGGAGGGGTGGGATGGGGAGGGTGGGAGGGAGGGAGATGCATGAGGGAAGGGATGTGGGAACAGATGTATATGTATGACTGATTCACTTTGTTATAAAGCAGAAACTAATAAAAAAAAAAAAAAAAAAAGAGTCATGTACCAAAATGTTCATAGCAGCCCTATTTACAATAGTCCGGAGATGGAAACAACCTAAGTGTCCATCATCGGATGAATGGATAAAGAAGATGTGGCACATATATACAATGGAATATTACTGAGCCATAAAAAGAAACGAAATTGGGCTATTTGTAATGAGGTGGATGGACCTAGAGTCTGTCATACAGAGTGAAGTAAGTCAGAAAGAGAAAGACAAATACTGTATGCTGACACATATATATGGAATTTAAGAAAAAAAATGTCATGAAGAACATAGGGGTAAGACAGGAATAAAGACACAGATTTACTAGAGAATGGACTTGAGGATATGGGGAGGGGGAAGGGTAAGCCGTGACAAAGCGAAAGAGCGGCATGGACATATATACACTACCAAACGTAAGGTAGATAGCTAGTGGGAAGCAGCCGCATAGCACAGGGAGATCAGCTCGGTGCTTTGTGACCGCCTGGAGGGGTGGGATAGGGAGGGCGGGAGGGAGACGCAAAAGGGAGGGGATATGGGAACATATGTATATGTATAACTGATTAAATTTGTTAAATAAAAAAAATACAAAAAAAATGACTATGCACTAAAGTAATCTCAGAATTTGTTAATTTTGCCAAGAAATTTGTGAGTGATGTGAGAAATAAAGAGATGCCCCAGCAGCATATTTGGAAAGGATTTATTGACTGTTCTCTGTAGCCCTTATTTCAGCATCAGGGGATTCTGAACTCATGTTGTTTACATTCCTAGTTCTTGAGGAAGATGCTCACCAACTGGAAAAGTTCCCACATGTCTACTTGCCCTGTGAAGAATTATTATGTTGAAAATAACAAAGATAAAGTCCACAGAACTCTCTCTTTTCACAAAAATAATAAATCAAATGGTACACCACATAACTGGGAAAATGACAGAGATGAGTACCACCACTGAGACTCGAAAGATGAATATATCTTGACTGTTTTAACAAATTAGCGGGATGGGTCTTTGAAAAGGGGAAGAAATATTTATAAGCTTAAATCAGGGAGTGACTCTAAATTATAATTACACTTGCAGATGTGGTCCCATTACCAGAACAATTTAATTCAATTCATGAAACTCTTGCATGTTGTAGAAAGACATGTGAAAAATGAGAAAGAGGTAGAAATGAATCCCACAAAAACATATATGTTTTAGATCTTGGGCATATTAGGACATCTTCTCCAAAATGAAAGGTTAGTTGCTTCACCCTCACTCTATAAAATTAAGAAAGACAATATTTAGAGAATATCTTTGTGGTTTTAAAGACCATACATTACATTTGGTGACCCACTGAGATCTATTTACAGATGTCCTCAAAACCTGTAGTCTTTGAATTGAATCCTTACCCCACCCAAGAAGGCTCTCTTGTATGATACAGGCTACCATGCAAGCAGCTCTGCCTCTAGGCCCTTTAAGACTTAACAGAAGTCAGTGGTGCTCATAGATCTCTGGTGTATAAGAAAGTTGTTTGGTATGCCAACAGAAACTCTGAAGTTTTTGTTGTATGCCTTCTTTATTAACTAACTCTCCATGTTGGCAAAACTGTTTGATTTGCTAAGGAACAACGATAGAGCCTCAGCAAATTGCCATGGCATAAAAGGTGACCATTTAACCCAAGCCTCTAATCATGAATTGGATGTTATCATATCCATGAAGACATATATTTTAGTAGAACAAAATATCACTTAATTATAAAGTAAAAGTAGGGCCCAGTCTTATGCAGAAAGTATATACAGTTAGCATTGGAAATGTCCTCATATTTCCAAAACATGTATTCCAGATATAATTCAACTCTCCATCGACACAAACTAGCAACACAGACCCATGAGGATTTTCTGTCATTAGTTATCCAAAGAAAACATAAATGAAATAAATTAAACCTGATGACTGCACAAAGTGCTGGCATCACCCAGATGCAGGCTTCTAGAACATTATAGCTCCTCTAATGGTGGAAAAAGTAATAAATCCCATTAGAAAGTGCTTCAAGCTGGACATCTATTATCATTATCTACTTCGCTTATAAAAAGAAAAAAACTGTTTTTATGATCTTCACTGGTCTGCAAGTGCTTTGACTAGATATTCAGGCATTTTTAAGAAAGGATATTAGAAGACTGTTGACATGGTAGCCTGGAAAAGGAGAATGTGTGTGGACCCCTCAAAATAAGCCCATTAAAAAAATATATTTAGATCATAGGGCTGTGTTCACATTCAATAGGTTGCTATTTTCTAAAAGGAACTTAATAATAAAATGGAAAGATAAACCACTTTGCGCATGTTCATCAACATACTTTCTCAGTCACTAGAGTGCCTGCTCAATGAGCTCATGGAAAAGCATCCCTAGCAATAGGGGAGGTCTATGCATGGGTCTGCACAGTGGGCTTGCCCTCATTAAACCAATCAATCATTAATACTTAGTGCAAGAGTCTTCCTTAGCAGCTATCAACAATGTAACCCCTATAGAGTTCCTAAAATTGTAGAGCTGGAAAAGCTATATAGTTACTTGATGGCAGGTTGATTACATTGGAACCCCACCCATAAAGATCAGATCAACATTTTTTCCTTCAGTAAAACAGACACATTCTAGTTGTGGAAATGCATTTCTTATCTGTCATTCTTCTTTTACCACTACTAACACTAGACCAACTAAATGCCTTATATGCAATTATAGTATTACACACAATGTTGATTTTAATCAAACAACTGGAGAGTTGCTTAATTAGCAGCAAGAAGTTAAGTGATTCTTTTATGCCCAAGCTCTCACCATGTACTGCATCACACAAAAGTGGCTGACCTTAAGGAGAGGTGGAATGGTGTACTGTTACTTAAAGTATCAACCATTATAGTGCTACAATACAGAGCACTATAGAATCTGTATCATTCATTCTTTCTCATATGATAAGTTTCCTGAGAGAAGAGAGCATTTTCATATTACTTTTGTGTCCCCAGTATTGTACACAAAATGGGTGCTTAAAAGAATGCTGGTCAAAATTAAATAAATCAATTAAAAATTATTTTGTAGATTCATAAAGTATGACTAAAACCCACTAAAAAAAAGAGACCAGTATCATAAAATATCCAGAGATGCAAATCTAATTTGCTTTTCAGGTTTCACATTAAAATGGTGCTTTGTTGATATGGTTACAGAGTACTCACTGTTTCTTTCAAATAATCAACTATAGTTAAAAGCTATATTTTAACACTGTTCTTTACAAAGAACTGAGTATTCTGCCCTTATGATGACAAATGCTTTGCACAATTGAATTATATCCAAGCCACTGATTTCATTTTGATAACTGCCTTTCCAAAATCATTTGCAAAGCATTTGTATTTACAGTTCTCAAAGAACTGAACTTCTGGTAAGGAACAGTAATTTGACTATCCTGAAATTGTGAGGATTTTAGCTTCTAGTTCCCTTGCTGTATTTATTTTTATTTGTTTATTTTGTTTTAGTGTAAGGTGGTATGGATAGATATAGTCAAATCTAAAACATTTTTTTTCTTATTGATGATTACTAATATATATTTATTTGTTTTCTTTTTTTCATTTTCAAAGATTAGTAGGGCTGCTATCTGACTATACAACTTTAACTGATTCATCTATTGAAGGAAGACCGAGAGGTTGTAGTCTCTGAGCTCAGCATTGCATTAGTACACACTAAAAACATAGAGTGCAAAAAATAAAGTTCAGTCCTTCAACTCCTTAATCAATCATCATCTTCTAAAGGAAGTGCAAACAAATTATTACAACAAGCACTGCAAATACAGTATGCTTAAAAATATTCTGAAAGCACAAAGTAACTTTCTTGAATACAACATATATGTAATAAAATCATGTTGTTGGGGAGGAAGAAATTTTCCTCTATGCTTCTAGTTTCTTCTGGCTGGTCTAAGAATTAAATCGACATGAGATAGATTAACAGAAGAAAAATCAGACAAAAGTTTAATAACATGTGTACATGGAAGAGACCCAGGAAAACTGAGTAACTCACCAAAATGACTGCAATCTTTACCTTACATACTTCAGCTAAAGAAAAAAGAGGATGCTGGGGAGTAGTGGTTTGGGACTTCAAAGGGGAGGAAGGCAATTGACATGGAGATGGAAAAGCAAATGTTTGGTAAAAAAATGTTTGCTAGGCTGGCCATACAGAGACAATGGTACAAAGAGAGGAATTTTAAGAAACAGCCCTTGCTAGGTTCCTCCCTGTCTACACACCTAGTTTATACTATAGCTGTCCACGGTGATAGCTACATTCTTTAGGCAGTTCTGGAAGGCCACAGTTTCCTCCTGAATCATTTGGGCCTTGACTGTTTTCAGCTCAAAATAATCTGCATGCCAAAAAGACATTTTGGGGTAGGAGTTTTTGCTCCCCTATGATGTGTTCTTTTTTTTTTTTTTTTTTTTTTGCGGTACGCGGGCCTCTCACTGTTGTGGCCTCTCCCATTGTGGAGCACAGGCTCCGGACGCGCAGGCTCAGCGGCCATGGCTCACGGGCCTAGCTGCTCTGCGTCATGTGGGATCTTCCCGGACTGGGGCACGAACCCGCGTCCCCTGCATCGGCAGGCAGACTCTCAACCACTGTACCACTAGGGAAGCCCAATGTGTTGAATTTTTAAAAATTAAATATCATGTTTTTAGAAAGGAAGTACTTTTTTATTGTTATAAAATCTCCAGAAACCAGTTAGTCTCTAACTTTTAGAGACACAATATATTTTTGGTGAATTAATGAATATGAATGATTGCAATAACAAAATTAAATGAAAGCCTGAGTCATTTTTATTAAAGTTTTACACTTTGAACAATTTATAATATTGTTAGAACACACTAATCTGTAATTTCTGCCTTTTCAAGAATTTTATAGTAAGTCTGGACTCATTCAAATTCTGTCATCACTATTATACCTTTCTTATTACTCTGGGTTTCTGGTAGAATAATTAATCAGAGTTTTAAAACTTGAAATGAATCTGAATTTTTATAGTCTACCTATGAAAAGAGTATGATTACTGTCGGGTATTTATTCTATCCACTTTATTCTCCAATCAATCAATAAGAAATTGTTGATTAGTATTTTAAAATATTGCTTGTGTTCAGAAGTTACGGTGATAATTAAGGTCAAAATAAAATGAATTGCTTGTAGACAGTAAGTTTAATTTAATATCACATCAGTATATTTCATATCAAATTTAAATGTGTAACTTTACTGAAATATATGATCTCGGTCTACAGTGATATTTTCAAAGAAGAAATAAAGGATGACTATAAAGATCAATTTACCCTTTAATCTCAGGAAAGTACCTACAGACTATAACAGAGATGCAGTCTTCACTTACAAGACGGAATCATAGCATTTTAATATTTGAATTTCATGTTTATACTGGCAAAGATGAATAATTGGTAAATGTAAGCTGCATAAACACAAACACAGTCCTCAGGACTGAATCTCTTATTCATGGTATTTTTCTGAATTATATAATTACTATATCAAATACACAGTGACTGTGAAGAGCGTGTACTACCAGCTTTCTTGTGTGTGTGTATAAGATTCTGAGGATATTTGGATATTTTCCCCTTAGCCTTCTAATAAATTGTGGATATGCCCAATCAGAAAAGAATGAAATTCCTGGCTATAATCAGAATTTCAGAAAAAAAAATCAATGAAAAAGGTGTGCTTAGCAACTCCATTTGCCCTTCCAGATCCATTCTCCACTCTGTTCCATCTTATGCCACACTCCAGGACACTGACATGTTGAAATGTATCATCAGATCTCCTGTGCTCTTCCAGCTGGGGAGGCCCGGGGAATTTTGGAGGAAGAGAGGAGAACATGGTCAAGGCTTTGACCCTGATTCCCTCCCTTTGAAGTCACTTCAGTCTGGCTGTCCCCCTTGAAAAGATGGCACTACTGAACTCAAAATGGCCTATTCTACACAATTCCTTTGGTTCTGAAAACCTCTCCTTCCCCACATCACCATTATACATAGGGAGAGTAACATTTGCTTCTGTTAGCAAGGTTCTGGGATTTTGCACCAATCTTTGTGTTTTTCCAAGACTACATCCTTTTTTTTTTAATTTGGCACTTTACAAATAAACCATCTTCAAATCATCCTACTATGAATGTGCTATTTTCTGATGCAGCCATTGATATCAGGAGTGTCCTAAGAAACTTACCCTTAAAATGGGACTATGGGATTTGGTTGGTCATATATTCCAGGAGCTCACAGATAACCTCTATTCCAGGGAAAAGTAGGATACAAGTAACCTGTGGCATGCTGTGGCATCATAATTACTCAAATTATTACCGCTAGTAACACTGGATAAAATACAGTTGGAGGAAACGGCATTGTGAGATTGACTGCTTTGACACTATGCTATGACAAAAACTGATTTTAAAGTTCAGATGTTCACCTGGTTTCTTCTAATGCCCCTAGAGAATTAACATAAGGCAAAGAGAAATTTGAAACTATGAATGTGAAGCTAAGAATATATATGAAAAAACAAAATGTGCCTGTGACAGCTTTCATGAAGACTTTTATTTCCTCTAGTCACAAGGCACACATGGCTGAGGACCATGCATAGGAATTTATAATAAGGGTTGGAGTTTCAGCACCAATGAAATGCCCAGCTCCTCCACTAGTGGGGAAGGAGCAGGACCCTGAAATACGGAGTGGGGACAATTAAACAGGTATGGATGAGATCTTGAAACTTTAACTTCCCCCCACTAAGCCTTCCTCCAACTGAAAATATCAGTCCATCCTCAACTCCTGGTTGCATCTGGGACAATTAGCTTCATAAGATAATAAAAAATTTTAGAACTATTTTCTCTACCTCCCCTTCCTTTCAGATCTACAACAAGACTTATACCCCAGCATTGTCCAGACAGTGAGGTACAAGGCCTATTCTAGGAGGAGAACAGTGTATATACCAAGCAAGTTAAAATCTTTCACAAATTTAAATTTTTGGATCTGTGTAGTACTTGGTTCTACATGTGTTAGACCACACACAAAATTTAAGATTCACTAGGTTATAATCAATGGCATGGACCCTTTCACATTGGTTTCAGAATTTCTTGCGTAGGCTTGAGCACCTGTGCATGACAATAATACTCTACTAGGTTGGCTAATCTAAGTCTTCTCTCAACGAAGAGCTATAGTTAATGAAATTGAAAGGCAAAAAACTTCCTTGTTATACTCTAAAGGAAAGTTTTAATTCTTAAGGAAATAGACTTGTTGGAATGAATCTATTAAGTGGAATCTTCTCAGCAATTGCCTAGCCACATCCTCCTGGGATATCTGGGAGGACATTCCCTCAACAGGACGTTAAGAAATGCTTTAATGAGGGAGGCATGAGCACTCTTGATCTCTCTGGCGTTTATACTCTTTAGGCCAGAGATGCCAGTGTGAGATGCTACAATGAAAATTGGCTCTGTGACCTCAGTGGTAAGAATGGGATTCTAGAGTGGTAGAAAATGTGAGCACCATTACACAGAAGCCATAGGGAGAAAATGGCTACAGTAGTGTTTTGATCCATGGGAATCTATTGCTAATTACTCATAGCCTCAGATATGAAATAAATTGATTCCTAGAAGTCTGCTTAAGTGCTTCTTGACATATATAGGATGATAAATTCTAGACTTGCTGAGAAAAATCTGACCCAAATTGCCATTTGGAGATTAACAACTTAGTTATTACACCAAAGTCAGTTCAAGTCAGACCTTTTCCCATGAAAAATTTTGAGGCTGTTCAGTTTGAAAAGTAAACCTGCATCAGGTTCCTCAAATGGACCCATTACCATTTTCCAGAATGATTTTAGAAAGGGAAATATCCATAATTCAGAATTTTTCAGTTACTGGCTCTGAACTCATGCTTATCCTCAAAGACCCAAAATACTGTCATATTTTACTAGTCAGAGTAAATCTTGAGTTGTTCTAGCAGCAGTTTCAGAACATGCAGTAAAAATAGAATATATTTAATTAACAAGAAGAATTCTCATATTTGTTCCCTAGTATATAGAATAAAGGCTATTTTTGTAGGAAGAACCAAAGAAAACCCTGTATCTCTTCTCTTCCTTAAAATAGCAACCAAACTACCATCCCTAGGGGAATTACAGAGATTAGTGCTACCATCAAGGACCTGAGATGTGCAAGGGTTGTCATTCCTAGCACAGCACCAATGCACTAGCCTGTCTGGCCAGTGCAAATACTTGATGGGTCATGGAGAATAACAGTAGATCATCAAAAACTTAATCAAGTACTGATGCCAATTGCAGCTACGGTTCTAGATCAGATATCTCTATAGGCACAACTCAACACAGATTTTAGCACTTGCTATGTAGTAAATAATTAATTTTCTAATAAAGTTAGTAAGCAAAATCATAAATGATTTGCATTTTCATGTCAGAGAAAACTAGGTAACGTTACTGTCTTGCTACAGGGCTTTGTCAACTCTTTAGCTTCCTTTCATAATATATATAGAGTTTTTAGCTCACTAATTAGCTAGCACTCTAGATAACTTATTAAGACAAATTTGTGACAGAAGGTATGGGATAAACTACAAATGTTCATGAATCTGTTTTGTTGGTGTAGTTTCCAGAAGTCCAGTAGCTTGGATTTGTCAGAATACTCTTTCTAAAGTAAAAGGTATGACCAGCCTCAAAAGAATAAGCACATGGGACTTCCCTGGTGGCACAGTGGTTAAGAAGCCACCTGCCAGTGTAGGGGACATGGGTTTGAGCCGTGGTCCAGGAAGATCTTACATGCTGTGGAGCAACTAAGCCCATGCACCACAACTACTGAGCCTGCGCTCTAGAGTCCGTGAGCAACAGCTACTGAGCCTGCATGCCACAACTGCTGAAGCCTGCACGCCTAGAGCCCATGCTCCGCGATAAGAGAAGCCAGCACAATGAGAAGCTCGCGCACCACAACGGAGAGTAGCCCCCGCTCGCCGCAACTAGAGAAAGCCCGCGCACAGCAACGAAGACCCAACACAGCCAAAAATAAATAAATAAATAAACAAACAAACAAATAGACTTTTTTTTAAAAAAAAAGAATAAGCACAATGTTTCATGGGTGTGTATGGATTTTAGAGGCAAAATATCCTGTATTTGGGTGAGCTGTTTATACCCAGACACCAGGCACCTAATGTGCCTGTTTTCAGTGTGATCTGGAGAGAGAAATTTCACTTTATCAGATTTAGGTTGTAATATAATTGTGCTTCTACTAGGCATAATGACTCAGTAGTTAAAATGGTTTTGGAATTGTCTTTGATGTACAGGTGCTATATGATGTTTCTGGTAACCCCAGAAAGAAAATCAGAAAAATCCCTAGGGTAAGACCATGCTCTCCTCTTTTGGCAAATGTTCTACATTAGAAAAGCAGCTCCAGGCTTGTAGCTGGACCCTTGTACAGACTAAATGACTGAACATGAGATACCTAATGACCACATGAACCAAACTGCCCATTATGGCAATAATTCAACAAACCTTAGCATTGGAGGTCAACAGGCAGCATTCCCTTATAAAGTAAATGTAAGATATACAAAGCAAAGTTCTATGAGGCCCTGAAGACATGTGTGAACTGCATAAGCACATAACTAAGACTCATGGCACCTATTCCTACTGTTTCACTTCCTCTATCTCTCAACCCACATTTGTGGTCTCATGGAAAGTTCCCTATGACAAGTTAATAAAAGAAGAAAAGGTGTGGGCCTTATTCATGGATGGATCTACAGTAAACTAGAGCCAGATGGAAGTATACAACTAGTGCTCTACAATCCCCCTCAGAAATGGGCCTCAAAAGCAGGGGAAAGGAAAACCTTCCTGTATGGAAGTGGCTCTCCACATTATGGGAAGGGAGAATAACCTCGCATGGATCTGCTAGAAAGGAGCCTAGAAAAAAGTCAGAAAGTTAATGAAAAAGTGGTCTAGTAAAAGATAAATGAGAAAGATTGCTGGAATCATGAAAAGATTCATAACTTAAAAGGAATTAGTGTGTAAGAAAAAAAGACTCATTCTCCAATTCTTAAATAAAACAAAAAGCAAATGTTTCTAAAAATATAGAGAAAATGAGTACCATGAAAAAAATGAAATAATTTCTTTTTTAAAATGTGCTGTCAATTATAGTCACTCTGTGACTCAGCTAAATTTCCCATTATAATTGTTTTCAGTTTCCTTGATTTGAAGGGAGCAATTGCCAACACTTGCTTAAATTTAGATCAGTGCAACAATATGCTGAACTGTATTCTTGATTATATAGGAGCATAGTGATCAATAATTATTTCTGCCCCTTTTAGAAATGCTAGAAACCTGTCTTAAATGTTAAGTTGCTGAATAGGTCAAGGATCATTATCATACAGAAGCAGGAAATCATGGTCTGAATAAGCGCACCTTAACATTCTGAGTCTTGCTACTTAATGGATCCAGGTAAATGATTACTTAGGGCCAGTTGCAGGGTCATGCCAAGGCTCTTGAGCTCAGGATCATTTCAAGGGCCTACAATTAGGACAGCCTAATTATCCGGTGACTTAAATGACCCAAGTTTTACCAAAGCCTATGCCAACTTCAGTCCATCTTAGCATTTATCTCCTATAATTAATAAATTTATAATTAAGTAGCTTAGATTCTTTCTCTGATTATTAAGACTCAAAGACCTCTCTGTCAGAGGTCACAACAACATTGATCAAAAGTCTGCATTCATTTATTATGATTAGAAAACATATTATTTAACCAACTAAAAGTAAAAAAATACTAAGAAATATTATCAAGACCATTAAAGAGGAATATGTCTGTCCATACACAAATTTTTTAAAAAATATTTCCTTTTTACTTAGGAATCCAACAGAAAAGTCCTCTCTGTTTCATAAAAAAGCACAAGTTGAGCATAGGGGGAAGCTGTCATTGTGCCTTTTTAAATTCACTTTCAACATACTCTTAAATAAAGAACAAAAAGAATATTCTTACTCTCTGCTACATGGAAGTTAGAATTCCTTCATTCATTTATAAAAATTATTTGGCTTGAACTGTGCATACAGTATAGGACATGCAATTGTTTGAGGCAGGAATACCCATTAGAGAGGCTATACAAAGTCTGTTCCTGCCCTTGAACCTCCTAGAACCTAGTAAAGACTGATTGGATGCCTGCTCTGAGGTAAATCTCCAGCCCCACAAACAGTTAAACTCATAACTCCCTCAAGTACATGCATTCACAGGTACACAGGCAGCATTTAACTCTCAATTCTTATGTCCAGGCTCTGTTCTCCCTCAGGTGAGAACAGCCAAAGTATTCTCTAGTCCAAAAGTCCAACAGAAATAGCTAGGACTTGTAAATATAGCAGTAGATAATCTTTACCTGCAATGTTAGAGATCATTTCTATGTGATTTCCCTGGCCCTTTCACCTACACAGGAGCACACTTTGGAACTCTGACTGTTATCCAGCATTGCACTTTTAGAAAATCGTAACTACCACTCAAAACAAATAAATTTAAAATAATAAGTGGGAAAATGAATGAGAACTTGTTAAAGTGTTTAATAAATTTGCAGCTAAAAAATGGTATTGAATTTGATTGGTCTAACTCTGTGATTAGAATGTGATTTGTGATGAAAGTATATTCTTGGGAACATCTCAGATTTCAGGTCATCTAATCAGATTCCTAACAGTTCTTCACTGACTAGCATCAGGTCCTACAAATTTCCCTAAGAAAATATTTTTATTTAACACATTTTTATCACCAAAAACTGGACCTAGGGCTTGCCTGGTGGCACAGTGGTTAAGAATCACCTGCCAATGCAGGGGACACGGGTTCAAGCCCTGGTCCAGGAAGATCCCACATGCTGTGGAGCAACTAAGCCCGTGCACCACAACTACTGAGCCTGTGCTCTAGAGCCCGCGAGCCACAACTACTGAGCCCGCAAGCCACAACTACTGAAGCCCGCATGCCTAGAGCCGTGCTCTGCAACAAGAGAAGCCATTGCAATGAGAAGCCCATGCACCGCAGCGAAGAGTAGCCACCGCTCGCTGCAACTAGAGACAGCCCATGCATAGCAACAAAGACCCAACACAGCCAAAAAATAAATAAATAAAATAAATAAATTTATTAAAAAAAATAACTGGACCTAAAGGCTTTAATAAGTGGTTTAGTTTTAGAATGTGGTTCTTCTGAAAGTCATCAAACTGATACATGCATCAGAAATTTATATCTGGGACTTCCCTGGTGGTCCAGTGGTTAAGACTCAGTGCTTCCACTGCAGGGGGCAAGGATTCAATCCCTGGTCAGGGAACTAAGATCCCAGATGCCGTGCAGCCAAAAAAAAATTAAAAATTGTATTAGATTATTCATAAGAGTGTAAGTAATATCCTTAGGCCATTTAATGTAGAACATGAAGTTCACAGTGGTGGGTACATGGTGAAACCAAGACCTCAGATCATTTTGTTTCCAGGGACTAGAATAAAATGCTATAAGGATTTAAATCCTAAGATTTTATTTGGTTGGTCAGATGCAGAGAATAAACTATGAAAACAGAATAGAACTATTGAAATTATTAACTTGGAATTCTCATGTATTTTTTTCTGCACACATAAATTATGTCCTCCCTGAATAATAAAGTATTCTTTATATTTTAAATTGCATAGACAACTTGCAAATGGATACAATGTATTAAAGGGCTACATTGTACAATGTAAAACACATTAGTGATTATTAGAAACAGTTTTCTTAAAATCTCCCAAAACATTACTACGAATCCATGTTCATAAATTCTAAACTTTGTAAAAACGGATCTAGGCCATCCTTGAAACTGTCACTCATTTTTTAGATGCTTAGTAAACAGAACCAGCTATGATTCTGATGGCTATGAAAGTAGATATAATGCCTTTTCTTCTTTCTCTTATAGTCTTCTGTATATCTCTATGTTCAACAAATATAAAGATATGTTCCTATCAAACTACCAATGGCATTTTTCACAGAAGTAGAACAAAAAATTTCACAATTTGTATGGAAACACAAAAGACCCCAAATAAGCCAAAGCAATCTTGAGAAAGAAAAATGGAGCTGGAGGAACCAAGCTCCCTGACTTCAGACTATACTACAAAGTTACAGTAATCAAGACAGTATGGTACTGGCACTAAAACAGAAATATAGATCAATGGAACAGGATAGAAAGCCCAGAGATAAACCCACGCACATATGGTCATCTTATTTTTGATAAAGAAGGCAAGAATATATAATAGAGAAAAGACAGTCTCTTCAGTAAGTGGTGCTGGGAAAACTGGACAGGTACATGTAAAAGAATGAAATTAGAACACTCCTTTAACACCATTCACAAAAATAAACTCAAAATGGATTAAAGACCTAAATGTAAGGCCAGACACTATAAAATTCTTAGAGGAAAACATAGGCAGAACACTCTATGACATAAATCACAGCAAGATCCTTTTTGACCCACCTCCTACAGTAATGGAAATTTAAAAAATATAAACAAATGGGACATAATGAAACTCAAAAGCTTTTACACAGCAAGGGAAACCATCAATAAGATGAAAAGACAACACTCAGAATGGGAGAAAATACTTGCAAATGAAGCAACTGACAAAGGATTAATCTCCAAAATATACAAACAGCTCATGCAGCTCAATGAAAACAACAAACAACCCAATCCAAAAATGGGCAGAAGACTTAGACACTTCTCCAAAGAAGACATACAGATGGGCAACAAACACATGACAAAATGCTCAACATCACTACTTACTAGAGAAATGTAAATCAAAACTACAATGAGGTATCACCTCACACCAGTCAGAATGGCCATCATCACAAAATCTACAAACAATAAATGTTGGAGAGGGTGTGGAGAAAAGGGAACCCTCTTGCACTGTTGGTGGGAATGTAAATTGATACAGCCACTATGGAGAACAGTATGGAAGTTCCTTAAAAAACTAAAAATAGAACTACCATACGACCCAGCAATCCCACTACTGGGCATATACCCTGAGAAAACCATAATTCAAACATATTCATGTAGTATAATATTCATTGCAGCTCTATTTACAATAGCCAGGACATGGAAGCAACCTAAGTGTCCATCGACAGATGAATGGATCAAGAAGATGTGGCACATATGTACAGTGGAATATTACTCAGCCAGAAAAAGAAACTAAATTGAGTTATTTGTAGTGAGGTAGATGGACCTAGAGTGTCCTACAGAGTGAAGTAAGTCAGAAAGAGAAAAACAAATACCATATGTTAACACATATATATGGAATTTAAAATAAAAAGAAAATATTGGTTGCAAAGAACCTAGCGGCAGGACAGGAATAAAGACGCAGACGCAGAGAATGGACTTGAGGACAAGGGGAGGGGGAAGGGTAAGCTGGGACGAAGTGAGAGAGTGGCATGGACTTATATATAGTACCAAATGTAAAATAGATAGCTAGTGGGTAGCACCCACATAGCACAGGGAGATCAGCTCGGTGCTTTGTGACCACCTAGAGGGGTAGGATAGGGAGGGTGGGAGTGAGACACAAGAGGGAGGAGATATGGGGATATATGTATATGTATAGCTGATTAACTTTGTTATAATGCAAAAACTAACACACCATTGTAATGCAATTATACTCTAATAAAGGTGTTAAAAAACAAAAATATATGTTCCCAAATTATTTGTAATATTTCACAAGGCTTCCTCCATAATGTTCTATGGTTGTTATTCTTATTTGGAAGGAATGGATGTTGAGGAGAAAAGGATTCGTTCACTTAACTATAGAACATTTTTACTTCTGGAACTTCTAAATAGAGATGATAAGAAATACACAGCAACAATATAAGGAACCATTTCTTAGGAAAATGTATAGAAAATATTTTAAAGAATTTAAAATATATAAAAAGAATATACTTTTACTGTTTAATGATCCTGACCTGGTGAATTTAGGAATAAAAGGTAAACTTACCATGCCTTTGATAGAAAGAAAAAAAATAAAAGCACCTCAGGAGATTTTAAATTAAAAGTTTAAAAATCACTATTATTAAGTAATGTAGGGCTTCCCTGGTGGTGCAGTGGTTGAGTCCACCTGTCAATGCCGGGGACACAGGTTCAATTCCTAGCCCGGGAGGATCCCATATGCCGCAGAGCTGCTGAGCCCATGCACCACAGCTGCTGGGCCTGCACTCTGGAGCCCTTGAGCCACAGCTACTGAGCCCACATGCTGCATCTGCTGAGGCCTGCGTGCCTGGAGCCCATGCTCCACAACAAGAGAAGCCACGGCAGTGAGAGGCCTGCACACCACAACGAGGAGTGGCCCCCACTTGCCACAACTAGAGAAAGCCCCCGCATGGCAACAAAGACCCAACACAGCCAAAAAAAATAAAAACACATAAATAAATAAATTTATTTAAAAATAAAAAGAAATGTAAACATATACTTAAGGTGTCATAAGAGTAGGAATGGGGACAGAAGGAAGCAAAGGAATGTTAATAAAGTCAATACATGTAAAATAAGTACATGCCTTGTATAAGTCTCAAGATAGCAAGTTTTTATACTTTAAAAGTCAATTGAAATGGACATTTCCAGTCTTCCTCCCCAGAGATTCTGAGCCTTTTGTTGTCTTACCCTTGACAGGCCATAGGTGATACAATTGGCCATTTACTAGTAATGCAGTGCATAGAAGCACAAGAGATATCCTAGTGAAACCCCTGGATGGTCCCCAGATGTACTCCTTTCTGCTCCCATTGTGTGACATCAACCTGAATACTTCATGATATACTTCATTACTTCTGATATTACAGGAGCTCCTGTGTTTGTTTGCTGGTCCACTGTCAGGAGGAGGAGCTGAAAGCAGTTTGTTCCTACTCACAACATCCAGTTCAGTGAAATTCTCTGTCCCCTGGCTGACTGAGTGTTACCTCCCTGAAAACCACAATCCTCAATAGATGTTGATAGGAACTAATCCTATTTTCAACATGTAGTGCCTAGAACTGTATATTTTAGCTTTAGGGGATGCCCCAACAGAACATAAACTTAGTTGCTTACATAATGGCCTCCTAGGGAACAGCGCCTTACCCCTACAGGGTATTGTCCCTAAGCCAGTGCTTTGGCTAAGCCTTTAGCAGTACGTTCCGTCATCCTAGTAGGTCAGTTGCATGCAGAAGACCAGTGGATCCTATCGTTATGCTTTTTATTTTTGTGCCTCCTTTACCATCAAATGGACCTCGGTCTGAAGCAACATCCTTTGGGATAACGTGTTAATAAATCAGACATTCTATAAGCACTCAGATGGTGGTGGGAGTGGACACATTGTTGATAAGAAGAACCAGCCCATAGCTAGAGTAAATATTGATTGTAATTAAAAAAAAAACCCTGCTATCTCATCCAAGACAGAAGGGGCCCAATGTTATCCCTCTGTGATCAGTAGCTAGTTGGTTTTCTCAAGGATTGGTGCCATATCAATCTCTGCAGCCAACTGAATAGTCATTCAGAAAGAAGCAGTAGCTAATAAACCCTGGTAAAGGGAGACTATGCTATAGAGTCCATGCATTGCCTCTATGCCTTCCACAATGGCTACTCTATTTATGGGCCCATTGTATCACCTTGTGCTGGCATTTTAGGATTCAGATCTAAGCACTTTACCACTCTTTCAGTTAGTAGTGGGGAATGATCCATGAAGCTAAAGGTAGGAGTTGAAGTGCAAGGGTAGTAAATACCATGGGAATCTGGACTACTTATTCAAGTAATTTTCTTGTGCCTTCTGGACCTAAGCTGGTTCAATCTCAATTATAAAATTTCTATTAGCCAAAGGGTTGTTGTACTCACAGTGGAATTTATGACCCAGAGAATCTGACAGTATCCAGGTTATTCCAGGTAGCAGTCATTAAAGCTATCACTTGCTTAGGTTAATGTAATCTACCTAATCTATTTGGTTTTTCATGTACTAGAAAGATAAAATAAGCAGAGAAATTATGGGAACCACCACATCTGACTTTTTCAAGTTATAGATGGCACAGATTCTGAAATTTGTGTATTTTGTATGTTGTAAGAGAGAGAAATCCAACCTAATTTTCTTCTAGCTGTTTTCACATTAAATAAACTATTCTTTCTCACTGGATTCATATTTCATCTTAGACATACATAAATTATCATGTATACCAGAATCTATTTACGGACTGCCTTTACAGACCAATTCTACTGATTTACTCCTATACTAATAATATGTGGATTTGATTGCAGTAACTTTGTAGTATGTTCTGAAATCTGATAAGTAAATCCCAACTCAATATATTTATTTGTAATAAAATTTTTGGCTAATCTGAACCATACAGTCTTACAGAACATCTTGAGGTTATTTTATTCGATCTATATCTCTTCAAACAGTGTTTGAATTCTAAAATATTAGTCAAAGAAAATGTAACATATACATTGTCTTCTCAACTAAGAACATGACTGTATTTCCTTTTGCCATATCTTATTTTATATCTATTAAATTTAAAATCTGTTTTCCTTGAGTTCCATAGCTTTCTTGGTAAAGTTATTCTTAAAGATTCAATGGTTTGGTACTAGTGTAAATGACATTTGTCTCCAATCTCTATTATAGATCTTTATTTCCAGTATCAAAGAAAGCTATTTCTATTTGTTGTATTAATAACACTACATTACCACATTATCTTATTAGTTTAACAGCTTTACTGAAATATAATTAAAGTAAAATAAACTGCACGTATTTAAAGTGCACATTTAATAAGATTTGGCATGTGTATGTACCTGTGAAACAATCAAGATATTGACTATATTGATCACTCCCAAAAGTTTTCTTATGCCCTTTATCACACCTCTTTCCCACCCCATTCACTCCTGTCCTCATTCTACTGCCCCATTTCCAACTATTATTCTGCTTTTTGTCACTAGAGATTCGTTTGCATCTTCTAGAATGCTATGTAAGTGGTATTTAACATTATGTACTGATTTTAGCCTGATTTCATTCACTCAGGATAGCTATTTTCAGAATCACTCTTTTTGTAACAGGTATCAGTAATTCATTTCTTCTGATTGAAGAAGAGTGTTCCATTATGTTTGTTTAGTCATTAACCTGTTGATGACTACTTGGTTTGTTACCAGTTTTTGAACATTAGAAATAAAGTTGTTATAAACATCTGCGTATAGTAGGTCTTGGTATGGACTATGCTTTCATTACTATGTGTGGAATGCAGAGCAAAATGCCTAGATCTCATGGTAGGTGAATGATAAACTTTTTAAGAAACTGTCAAACATTTTCCAAAATTGTTGTACAATTTTACATTCTCACCAGCAGTGTATGAGACTTACAGTTTATTCATATCCTCATCAACACTTGGTATGGTCAGTCTTTTTAGTTTTAGACATTCTTACAGGTTTACAGTGGTATCACACTGTAATTTTAATTTGCATTTCCCTAATAAAGTTGAGTATCTTTTTTGTGCTTATTTGCTATCCATATGTTTTCTTTTTTGCAAGAACTTGTTCAAATCTTTTGCCACTTTTTTTTTGGTTTATAAAATGTAATTTTATTTTATGTTGCTCTGCTATTACATAGGGCATAACATTTTCACAAGGCTTTTTTGGGACTACAGTCAATGATTATTAGAGCAACGTACAATAGTGGTCCAACTCTCTAATTAACAATCACTAGACAAACTGGACACCCTCTCACATGTGTACAAATCTGCGTGGAAAAGTACTAAAGTTTTAGACTTGGACTTGTGTACTTTATTTCCCCTTTCTAGTGTATTAAGAAATGACATGCACTTTCATTTGCCAAAAGCAATGCTTGTATTTTGGCAGCAACGTGCTACTTCTATTACATAGTAAAGTGAATACCAGAACTACAAAGGCAGGAGATGTAAGTGAATTTTTATTGGGAAGGGAAGTTGTCAACTTAAACAGCAGCAAATGAAGAGTGAATGAGGAAACCACCTGTTGTCACAGATACACAAGACCTCCATCATATATGATACAGGAGGCATTTTAATTTGTGACCCCCAGCCTCAAAATGTCAAATGTTTTTCCATTCAATCTAATACTTTTGGATTCCTACCAAAAAGGAATATATTAAGAGGATGGAAATGTTGCTTACTGAAAGAAAATCCCTGAAGAAGAGTAAGGGAGGGAATGTAGAAATCAAGAAGTTATGTAGAACACTCTTTAAATTGTAATTAACTACATTTTCATATCTTCATAGTAATGCAAAACACAGTCACGGGCAGAACTGGTTCAGGTTACTTAAATACCAGATAGATTTTTAGTCCTCTACATAAGTGTTTGGAAGTTACTTGTGTTTATATGAAATGAAGCTATTAATACTTTTCTACAGCAGTAACTGCACACTAGGAAGGCCACGACAAACACAAATCAAGGAATGGAGTTTTCCCAAAGCTGCAGTGTGAAAAGACTATAAACAGTTGATTCCATACACATGAATGTGTTTCTTTGCTATAGGAAATCCAAATGGAATAAGGAATGGAGATGAGTAAAAAGGTTTCTTGAGGGGAAGAAGGATGACACCCTGTATGTACTTAGTTCTCTGCCCCTTCTGCGGCATCACATTCTTCTCCTGCACTGTCTGAGGTCCATTATGTTAGGTTGTCTCTAAGCAACTGCATGATGAGGGTGCTGTCTTTGTATGAGTCTTCATTCAGTGTATCAAGTTCTGCAATGGCCTCATCAAAAGCCGTTTTAGCCAGTGTGCAGGCAAGTCCTGGGTTATTAAGGATCTCATAGTAAAATACAGAAAAGTTAAGAGCCAGCCCCAGGCGTATTGGATGTGTGGGTTGCATCTCTTTCTTGCTTATATCAATAGCCTCTTGGTAAGCTCCTTGGGAATTATCTATCATTTGTTTCTGATCATCACCACAAGCAACTTCAGAAAGGTACCGGAAGTAATCTCCCTTCATCTTCAGATAGAAGACCTTACTCTCTGGATTAGTTGCATTGGCTATTAAATACTTATCCAACAATTCCAGGACCGTGGTGCAGATGGACCTCAGTTTGGACTCCACTTTCTCCTGATAGTCCTTAATCGGCTGCAACTTCTTGTCGGAGGTGTTGGTCTTCTGCTCGTTGCTCGAGATGACCCTCCAGGCGGACGTGTGGCCGCCAACCACGTTCTTGTAGGCCACCGAGAGCAGGGTGCATCCTCGTTGGACAGCTCCACGCCCTGCTCCGTCACAGCTTTCATGCAGGTGGCCATGTTGTTGTAGAGCTTGGCCTGCTCGGCCAGCTTGGCCGCCTGGATCAGCTCCGTCTTTTCCATGGGGCCGGGAACAGGACAGCGAGGGCAAGCACCAACCCGGATGGCGAGCAGGAGTCTCTTTTGCCACTTTTAAATTGGATTTTTGTTATTTTATTATTCAGATTTGAGTTCCAAATATATTCTGGCAATCATTCCTTTATCAGATATGTGATTGGCAAATATTTTCTCCCAGTCGTTGGCTTGTATTTTCATTCTTTTAACAGTCTTTCAAAGAACAGAAATTTTTAATTTTGATGTTTAACTTATTAATTTGTTTTTTTATGGATCATGCTATTGATGTTGCAACACAGAGTCACAAAGGTTTTTCCCTTATGTTGTCATCTAGAAGATTTACAGTTTTAGGTTTTCAGTCTAGGTTGATGATACATTTTAAGTTAAATTGTGTGAGATGGTTGAAATTCATTGTTTTGCATATGTGTTTTCAGTTGTTGCAACACCATTCCTTGAAAAGGCTATCCTTCCTCAACAGAATTACCTTTGCAACTTTGTAAAAATTTAATTGTCAATATATGAGTGAGTCTATTTCTCAGCTCTATTCTTTTCTACTGACCTATACATCTATTTTCATGCCAATACAAATCAAAACATTACTGTAGCTTTATAAATCTTATAATATCTTAAAATCAGGTAGTATTAGTTGTCAAACTTTACCCTTTTTCAAATTTGTTGGCCATTCTAGGTCCTTTGCATCTTCATATAAATCTTAGAATCAGTTTATCAATTTCTACCCAAAAAGAAAATAGTCTGCTTGGATTTTATTGGGATTTAGTTGAATCTATAGATAAATTTGGGGAGAACTGACATTTTAACCCTATTGAGTCTTCTGACCCATGAACATAGTTTATCTCTCTAGATCTTTTTAAATGTTTCTCAGCAGGGTTTTGCAGTTTTCGTTAGATTTATCCCTAGCGGTTTCAGATTTCCTGATGCTGATGTACATGGAATTCTTAAATTCCAATTTGTGAGTGTTAAAAATATATAAGATTTCAAAAGTTTTTTATACATTGATACTGTATACTGAACCAAAGATTAAAGGAATATTCTAAATGCTTCTAGTAGGGAGGCAAAGGGGAGGTGATAAAAATCTGACTGTTCTCAGACTTCTTACTTGTAACTCTTGAAGCCCAAACTATAATGCATTTGAATTTTGAGAGATAAATTATTTCCAATTTAAAATTCTATTCCAAGTCAAGCTATCATGAAAGTTTGGAAATAAAATTAAAAATTTTTTCCAACAAAAGAATAACTAATACAAATTTGTTCAGCACTATCTTAATTTTGTACTTACTGTACCAGCATAATTATAATAGCTCTCATTCACTTTTCAATTTTTCTTCATAAATATCAACAATTCTGAAAGTCTGCCTTATATGCTCCATAAGGAAAATCCTAAGGTTATGTTCCTGCCCAACAATGACATAAACCATTAAAGAAGACTCAGAATTCAAGAAACTGAAGATAATGTAGGAAAGTAATAAAGAGAAACTATAATGTGACTGATTAGAAAAGGAATTACCAAAGAAAGGATTTTCATTCCTGGAAATAGTCAAACAGTCATAATAACTATCTACCTTGGGTTTTGTACAGAAATCTATGGGAGGGCTAGATTAGGTGAACTGTGGTCTCCAAATTCAAAAAAAATCTTCGACTGTAAAATAACAGTTCTTTGATTATGATTCATAAATGTCTGCTTCTTTTATTGATGCTAATGTCAATGCTAACAACTTACATTTAAAGTTAGCATATATTTTTCCCTTTATTCTGAAGCAATATTTAAGAACTTCAATAAGATTGAGTAAAACTTTTAAAAAGTTATGAAATAGTGAATATAGAGTGTTTCATAAAGTCCTAGGGAAACAGATATGAAAGAGATATCAAAGTTTGTCTGCCCTTAATAATGATAATGGAATTACATTTGTGTTCTCTTGAACTACTTATCTGATGACGGATAAAGCCTGTTGATAAGAACACAAGATTACATATAATTATCTGTAGAGTAATAACTGTCTATATGGATATTAAAACTATAACTTTGACGCTGGGTGTTACACTCATTCAAAAGAGTTTAGCAAACTTTACATAAAAATTTTAATCTCCATGAATAGAAAGCTTGTCAGAAGTTATTAAAAAAAAACTGAAATTGAAATTCCCATTTAAAAAAAAAGATATCTGTTAGACTGAATCATCAACATTGTCTAAAGACTGATGGAAAGATTCAGTTTAAGAAAAAAAAAGATGAGATAGGATTCTCATGAAAAAGGAATCTTATCCTTGCTTAGTTCAAATTCATTCATTCAAAAATAATTTATTAAGCACCAAGGATATTCCAAACACATGGTGACCATGATGATCAGGGGGAAAAGCTACCCTAAACTTCAGACAGGAAAATGTCATAGAAAGTAAGTGAAAGATATAAACGGTCATGTAGTTTCAGACTCTAAAATGGGAAAGTTTAGAGTTTGGAAATCACTTGAAATTGAATTTCCATCTATGAAATTACAAGAACACTTATCAAGGAGAGGATCTGAAGATTCATAGTGGCTCCATAAAGATCACCTGGATGGTTTTAAGTTTTAAATTTATATGTAGAAAAGAGGTACAGAGGCATATAACCAAGCACAAATATGAAAGAAACATGAGCCTGTGAGAACAGTGCCAGAAAACCGAGAATGAATTGAGGTTTGTGAATAAACTGCATAAGGAAAAGAAAACATTTTAAAGTTACATTTATATGCAGAGCAAGAACAAAGAGAATTTACCTGTAATATGTCTAGCAAGATTTTATAAATTGAACAAGTGACACAAAATGGGATTTGGAAAATTCTATTTTACTTCCATATTCTCTGGCGGGAAGAATAATTTTTAGACTAGAAAAGGTTGAATAATATGGGTAAAAGCAATTGAACCTCAGGATATGTAAAGAGATGATAAGATAGCATTTAGCTTCTCTAAATGATTTCAAGTCTCCAGGCCTAAAAAGATTACATACTAGAGTATGGTAAAAACTTACACGGCTTCCCTGGTGGTGCAGTGGTTGAGAGTCTGCCTGCCAATGCAGAGGACACGGGTTCGTGCCCCGGTCCGGGAAGATTCCACAAGCCGCGGAGAGGCTGGGCCCGTGAGCCATGGCCGCTGGGCCTGCGCGTCCGGAGCCTGTGCTCCGCAGCGGGAGAGGCCACAACAGTGAGAGGCCCGTGTACCGCAAAAAAAAAAAAAAAAACAAGAAAAACTTACAGATGAGATAGTGAACTGCAGGAACGGAAATTTCTTATCTTTCAGCCACCAGGGAAAATGAGAGATGTGACCAGGAATCCAGTTATAAACATTTAGTCTTGACTTTCAAAATGAAAGGAAGAGATAGTGTCTTGGAAGAAGTTATTATTATAATTTGTGTGTTTTCACACTGCTCTAAGCCAGTAGCTAGTCCATTAATACATCCATGTCTCTGGGATGGTTGCAGATGGAAAGCAGACAGAGCTTATGATCAGTGGCTCCTTCAGTCTTTTGTGAAAACCTACGTTCCTTAAAGAGAGGATGTTGGGTTGCAGATGCCATTAATGCTCACCTAATATACAAAATATTCTCTACAATTCCTAGCCTCCCTGGCATTTGATTTGGGACCATGTGACTAGTTCAGGCTAATGAATTAAGAGTAGGAGCAAAATATTTTACTTCCAGACCAAGGCAGTTAAAAGTCAAATTCTTCCTCTCACTCTCTCTCTTTCCCTGCCACAAGTTGAGATGGTGGCAGCATAAGATGGAAGAAGTTTGGTTCCCTGAGTGACTACAGAAAGGACAACCTATGACAACTCACATCAGACCTTATGTGGATAAAATATAGCCTTTCGTTGTGTTAAGCTACTCATATTTCATGGTATCTTAAGGTAGCTAGCATTAATTTCCTTACTCTCTGAGTATAGTTACTCATTTAACTAAAAAGTTTAGAGATAGATAAAGCCTTAGACATTGCCAGACTAGAATTTTCATTTCATTTATAAGATGTTTTGTCAACTATGTGTTTTAGCTTCATCCTTAGGCTGGTGTCCCTCATGTTAGCAAAGTAGCTATAAGCAGTTCCAGGCCTCAGATCTGCACATCTTATCATCCAGAGCAAGAGAAAGAGACTTCTTTTTCCTCAACCTAACATTCTATCCAATCAAAGAATATCTATTCTCTGATTGAGCTATCCATGAACCAAGAACTGTGACATAGTTAAATTATGCCATCTAGCTTCAGCAAATCAGGGCTAAAGCCTAAAGAAGACATGAATCAAGCCCTCTCAACCTCATAGCTGGTACAAGTCAAGGGGAAGTCGGAATGGATCTTGCAGGGAAACAGCAATGAAATATACTAAAGAGGTCTTGAATATCCTTAGATCATTTTACTTTATCTTATTGAAAATGTTCATAATGATTTAATAGCTTATTTAGTGGATTCATAAAGCTTGTAAAGAAAGTCATTATGTTCGACAGTACAATAAAGTTTCAAAATAATGAATAATGGTTCAAGTCTAACAACATAAATATTTCTTTTTTTTTTTTTTTTTTTTTTTTTAGCAGTTTGCGGGCCTCTCACTGTTGTGGCCTCTCCCGTTGCGGAGCGCAGGCTCCGGACGCACAGGCTCAGCAGCCATGGCTCACGGGCCCAGCCACTCTGCGGCATGTGGGATCCTCCCAGACCAGGGCACGAACCCTTGTCCCCTGCATCGGCAGGCGGACTCCCAAACACTGCGCCACCAGGGAAGCCCTATTTCTTAAATAGAAATTAAAAAACTAATATGTAAGATATCAGTAAGAACCTGGACTTGTATTTTTAAAAATTATACAAATACAGGTCCAATAGGTAAAGATTATTAGTACCTCCGGTAAAAGATTAGGGGGTTATAATTTAACAGGAAACACAATCAGTCAGCAATGCGATGAGACCATCTAATAAGGTCAATGTTAAATTACACAAACGGACATAGAAAATCTCCAGTGATACAGTGAAAAATCTCATGATATTCTATATAAATGAGACCACCCTTAGAATCTTTGTAAAATTCTAGAATCACAATTTAAGAGGAATATTGAAAAATCGGGAACATCTGAAGAAGAATGAACAAATTAATGAACTTGAAGCTGTATCAGTTTTGGAACAGTTGAAGAAAATGTGGAGGATGCTTAGCCATGAAAAGAGGGGCTTAAGAAGAATTTGTAAACTGTCTTCAGACTTCTGAAATGCTGTATATTCATGCACATACAACTTGTTTGGGGGAATCACTAGGACAAAAGAACTGAGACACAAAAAAACAGATTTCAACAGTATACAGAGAAGGCTTTTTAACAGTTATAGATATGCATGAATGAAACAGGATGCCTCAGGACAGAAAGGTTTCTCATCACCAGGGTGAGTTCAAGAAGTAAGACTAGCTTGTCAGATGTGATATGGAGGAGATACAAGCCTGCAGTGATATTTGAACAAGATAATTTTTATAATCCCTTTAATGTCAGTGTTTCTAGGATAATATGAAATAAGCTAGATTTCACTACTATGTAGAAGTAGTCTATTTTCAAGCTAATTCCCCAAAGATGCTGCAATTCCACCATATAGCTTCAGAGAAACAGAAAGAAAATGTCAACTTTAAACAATCTCTACTTTTCTAGCTCATGAGAGATTTCATAAATTTTATGATTTCTAAGGACACAAAGAACATGTCATATTTCCATTAAGAAACAATTTCATGTAAGTTAATATCGACCCATGAAATGTCACTCTCTGATCGTTAACTGCAACGACAACATTGGCTAAAATAGAGTGCTTTTAAAGAACTCTATCCATATCATTGGTTTAAGAATAGAGTGTGTCCAAAGGCATTCACTCAGGGAATAACAACTCAGAGAGATAAAACCAAGCCAAGAGAACAGTGGATAATTTCTATTAGCAGTGCATTCACCTTGAGAAATCACCAGCCTCTCTTTGACTTTTCTAACTATGACCAATTAATTTTGAATGGATTTTCTACAGCTCTTCTCCTTTACCCTAAAAAAAAAAAAACACATAATATCAATTTGTGGCATTGTATCTCCTTTTGTCTGGGATGAAGCCACCAAACACTAAAAGTTGGAGTCTTACATAAATTTAGATAGCAGGACTAAATGAAAATGAAGCTCTTATTAATGGAAAATAATCTCATTGGAATAAACAGACAAAAACTAATTTAAAATACAGATTCCCTACACCAAGCAGTATCTACTGAAAGCCCTTTATCTAAAGTATCGACAAACTACTCACACCTTTTAAAGAGATCTTAAAAATACAGCAAAGGTATTCTGGAGAAAGTTTAGGTCTGCAGATGTGAAAGAATTTCCCATAAAACTACATAATCTGCCTACAACCAAGTTTTCTCAAAGTTACATTGTTTTCATAAAGTTAAAACTGCCTCTTCCTGTGCTTCTGTGTAATGCCTAAGAGGCATTACTCTTTGGAAGCTTTCAAACGGCCTATGTGAAATAAACTGGTAGACTCATCACTCTAAACAACCTTACTAATTTTTGAAGGAAACTTTAAAGACTTTGCATTTTACAAAAAGTGAATTATTTAAGGTCATTTATTACACATTCTCTCTGCTTTCAGCAGGGCTGATCTAAGAAGCAAAGAGAAGAAAAACTGCCCCCTTAAGCTCACATGAGCTATTTTGCAGGGAATAGTTCCTTTTTCAAGAACAATTTACTAGAAATTTTTATTATCCCTTTTATGAAATTAGGGGAAATATTTAAGAGCTACTCCTTGAAAAGCACAAATAAGTGGTAAATTTGGCTTTCAAAGCACTGACATATATTTGGAATTAAACTACTAAATATATTAGATTACTTCCCAAATTGATAAAAATGAATGATGATTCTATTTTTTAAATCAACCCAAACTTTTGATGAATTACATTGTTAAATAGTTGTGTTTAGGCATTTTTCAACTAGTATTTTTACAAAAAGCAGAAAAAAATTCATACATTTTACAACTTAGTAACATGGACATTTCTGAATTTCATGTTCATTTAGCTAATATCTAACAGGATTTTTAAAATTTGTAATATTATTCATCAGTGTAATAAGAAAAATCCTTTCTATTTATAGTACTCAAGGCCCAGTTCTAGAACATCTGAGTTTTAGTCCCTTATCATTAATTTGAGTCTGTGGCAGATGGGTGAGGAACTTGGTGCCTCAGGGCCAATTCAGCTGTGTAAAGGAAGGACGGGGGCTCATGCTAGGTAGGACCTATCCAAACCTGGGGGCCTTGCCCTGGCTAATGAGAAAAATACTACCTGAATCAAGGATATTGTTTCTATATAGGAATTAAGAAATTTTCCCAAAGAAGCCACAACTTAGATTTTTGTGTAAAATTTCTCAATTTTGCAATGTTAGAATTGACATCAAGATTTTCAAACGCTATGCAGAACAATGTTATGAGAACTAAGCAAAACACACATGCAGATAAGGGAAACTTCACTTCAGTCTACAAGAGAATGTTTCGCACCTATGGTCTAGAGAATGCACAGGGCATCAAGAAAAGGGACTCATAATTCTTATTTTCAGACTCCCGCTTCACATTCTTCCCTCTTTTCACATGCTTATTCTCCAAATACTACCTCTTTTTCCTTCCTTCCCAAGCCACCCCAGCATGTCCTTCTTCCTTGAGGAAAAACAACTAAAACTTCAGGGACATAGAAAGAAGTATATTAGAAAACCAAATCTGAGCTATTTAAATAGGCACTAGAGTTCACTGTGATTCATTTTCTAAGAGTAACTCATAGCTCTCTCCAGGTGTTCCTACCTGGGCTTAGAATTAATCTTAATTGTGTGGCACAATCTTCAATCGTAAAACACAAAACACTAGAAAAACTTTCAGTATGAATAAAATCATTTAGTAGAACTTGACTTTCATATTGATATATGAATCTTCTATACTCCATACTGATAATTAAAAATGATAATAGAGAGACATTAGGTATTAGAAGTTGTAAGTTTGGCAAGACCAAAAAGATTGATCCAGTCTAGCAAGGATGTGTTCAGCTTGGATTCCAACTCACTGTGCAAACAAACATCATAAAACATAGGAAAACAAGGCACAACTTCCCAGTACCTCTCTAATTACTTAGGAAAACATACCTGAAGGTTTAGTGGTGAAAGAAACCCCCAAAAGAGTAAGAACTGATAGTAAAAGCCCAAGGCCCCAAGCTTGCTGTCTTTTCTTCATTTAGCCAGAAAAGGCCTCAATTATAATGCTTGCTAAGCCAGTTACTTTCTTCCCTGTCTAATAAAAGAGTTACAGTATAGGAATTACAGTCCTAATTTTAATATATCACATATGAAGACAGAAGAGTTGCATAAAGGAGAATTAACATTATTTTTTAAGGTTGAAAATTAAAGAAATACACAGCAGGGACTAAAGGAGTTTAGAAAAAGAAAGAATTTTATTAGAGTGAACAAGGAAACCTTGTATATGAGAGAAAACTCAAACTAGTATGTGAGGGAAAGTACTCTTGTTACAGAACTAAAAGAGCACAATTCATTGCAGATTCAGAAAATTAATGAATTCACTGTTTGGTTGAGAGAACTATTTTATAGGGTTGGAGGGATTTGTTAAGGGACACAATAAATGTTGAGGCTGACGTGACAGACCAGGATCAGTATATGAGTTGTAAATGCCAAATTTCAGGCTAAGAAGTTCAAACTTTTTTAGGCATTAGGTTTGGCCACCAGTACTTTCTGTGAGGAACTGGAAACAGCTACAACTAAATTTGAATTTTCAGAAAATACATGGTGAGCCACTTTAGAGACAGAATTTGAAACTTCTTTTCCAACCTGGTTTGGCAAAAGCACAAATCAATAGACCTTTAATGCAGACTGAAGTCCATCGGCTCAGGCTAGCCCACCCAAAAGAGCATACTGAATTACCATTGCTCGTTGGTGCATCTTTGCCTTTTGAATCATTCTTTTAAAAAATTGTGTATTTTCAACTGTAAACTGCTCTAAGGCAGCATAAAAGATACCTTTTTATAAGAAAAATAATTTTGTATATTTACATACACAATCCACTCAGCATTTTAAAAATGTTATTGAAATATAGTCCATGTACAGTATTATATTAGTTTCAGGTTATTACATAGTGATTTAACATTTGCCTACATTATGAAATGATCACGACAATAAGTCTAGAAATCATCTATCCCTATAAAAGTTTATTACAATATTATTGACCACATTCTTTATGCTGTGTATTATACCCCCATGGCTAATTTATTTTATAACTGGAAATTTGTACCTCTTAATCCCCTTCACCTATTTTGCCACTCCATCCCTCTCCCCTCTAGCAATCACAATAATCTCAGTATCTATGAGTCTGTTTTCATTTCGTTTGTTTGTTTATTTGTTTTGTTAGATTCCACATGTGAGATCATATGGTATTTTGTTTGTCATTCTCTGACTGACATTTCACTTAGCATAACACTCTCTAGATCCATTCATATTGTTGCAAGCAACAAAATTTCATTTTTTATGGCTGAATAATATCTATATCTATGTATCACAACTTCTTGATCCATTCACCAATCAATGAACACTTAGGTTGCTTCCATATACTGACTACTGTAAATAAGACTATAATAAACATTGGTGTGCACGTATCTTTTCCGATTAGTGTTTATGTTTTCTTATGGTGAATACCCAGAAGAGAAACTGCTGGATCACAGGGCAGTTCAATTTTTAATTTTTTGAGGAATCTCCATACTGTTTTCCACAGTGGCTGCACCAATTTACATTCCCACCAACAGTGCACAAGGATTCCCTTACTCCACATCCTTGACAATGCTTGTTATTTGATATCTTTTTGATTCTGACATGTGTGAGGTGGTACCTCATTGTGTTTTTAATTTGCATTTCCCTGATGATTAGTGATGTTGAGGAATTTTTCCTGTGCCTGTTGGTCACCTATATTTCTTCTTTGGAAAAATTTCTACTCAGGTCCTCTGTCCATTTTTTAATCAAGTTGTTTGTTTGTTTTTTTTGATGTTGAGCTCTATCTGTTCTGTGTATATTTTGGATATTAACCGCTATTGGATATATTGTTTGCAAATATCTTCCTCCATTCAATAGTCTTCCTTTTCATTTTGTTGATAGTTTTCTTTGCTGTGAAAATCTTTTTACTTTGATGTTGTCCCATTTGTTAATTATTGGTTTTGTTTCCCTTGACTGAGGAGACACATCCAAAAAATGTTGCTAAGACCAATATTAAAGATGTACTGCCTGGGTTTCCCTGGTGGCGCAGTAGTTGAGAGTCTGCCTGCCGATGCAGGGTACACGGGTTCGTGCCCTGGTCCGGGAAGATCCGACATGCCGCGGAGTGGCTGGGCCCGTGAGCCATGGCCGCTGAGCCTGCGCATCTGGAGCCTCTGCTCCGCAATGGGAGAGACCACAACAGTGAGAGGCCCACGTACCACAAAAAAAAAAAAAAAAAAGATGTACTGCCTATCTATTCTTCTAGGAGTTTTATGGTGTCAGGTCTTAACATTTGTCTTTACTCCACTTTTTTTCTTTTCTTTTTTTTTAAATTGGGGTTTGGTTGTTTTACAATGTTGTGTTAGTTTCTACTTTACAGCGAAGTGAAGTACAGTTCCCTGTGCTACACAGCAGGTTCTCATTAGCTATCTATTTTTTATATATTAGTTAGTGTACATATCTCAATCCCCATTCCCAATTCATCCCATACCCCTTCCCCCCTTGGTGTCCATACATTTTTTCTCTACGTCTTTGTCTCTATTTCTGCCTTGAAAACCCATTCATCTGTACCATTTTTCTAGATTCCACATATATGTGTTAATATACGATATTTGTTTTTCTCTTTCTGACTTACTTCACTGTGTATGACAGCCTCTAGGTACATCCGCATCTCTACAGATGACCCAATTTCATTCCTTTTTATGGCTGAGTAATATTCCATTGTATATATGTACCACATCTTCTTTATCCATTCATCTGTCAATGGACATTTAGTTTGCTTCCATAACCTGGCTATTGTAAATAGTGCTGCAATGAACATTGGGGTGCATGTGTCTTTTTGAATTATGGTTTTCTCAGGGTATATGCCCACTAGTGAGATTATTGGAACATATGGTAATTCTATTTTTAGTTTTTTAAGGAACCTCCATACTGTTCTCCATAGTGGCTGTATCAATTTACATTCCCACCAACAGTGTAGGAGGGTTCCCTTTTCTCCACACCCTTTCCAGCATTTATTGTTTGTAGATTTTTTTCATGATGGCCATTCTGACTGGTGTGAGGTGACACCTCATTGTAGGATTGATTTGCATTTCTCTAATTATTAGTGACGTTGAGCAGCTTTTTACATGTCTCTTGGCCATCTGTAGGTCTTCTTTGGAGAAATGTCTATTTAGGTCTTCTGCCCATTTTTGGATTGGGTTGGGTTGTTTTTTTTTGATATTGAGCTGCATGAGCTGTTTATATATTTTGGAGATTAATCTTTTGTCTGTTTACTTGTTTGCAATTATTTTCTCCCACTCTGAGGGTTGTCTTTTCATCTTGTTTATGGTTTCCTTTGCTCTGCAGAAGATTTTAAGTTTCACTAGATCCCATTAGTTTATTTCTGTTTTTATTTCCATTACTCTAGAAGGTGGGTCAAAAAAGATCTTGCTGTGATTTATGTCAAAGTGTGTTCTTCCTATGTTTTCCTCTAAGAGTTTTATAGTGTCCGGTCTTACATTTAGGTCTTTAATCCATTTTGACTTTATTTTTGTGAATGGTGTTAGGGAGTGCTCTAATTTCATTCCTTTACATGTAGCTGTCCAGTTCTCCCAGCACCAGTTATTGAAGAGGCTGTTTTTTCTCCACTGTATATTCTTGCCTCGTTTGTCATAGATTAATTCACCATAAGTGTGTGGGTTTAAATCTGGGCTTTCTATCCTGTTCCCCTGTTCCATTTATATATGTTTCTCTTTTTGTACCAGTACCATACTGTCTTGATTACTGTAGCTTTGTAGTATAGTCTGAAGTCAGGGAACCTGATTCCTCCAGCTCCATTTTTTTTTTTTTTTTCCCCTCAAGCGTGCTTTGGCTATTCGGGATCTTTTGTGGCTCCATACAAATTTTAAGATTTTTTTGTTCCATCAAAATACCATTGGTAATTTGACAGGAATTGCATTGAATCTGTAGATTGCTTTGGGTAGTATAGTCATTTTCACAATATTGATTCTTCCAATCCAAGAACGTGGTATATCTCTCCATCTATTTGTGTCATCTTTGATTTCTGTCATCAGTTTCTTATAGTTTTCTGAGTGCAGGTCTTTTGCCTCCTTAGGTAGACTTATTCCTAGGTATTTTATTCTTTTTGTTGCAATGGTGAATGGGATTGTTTCCTTCTCTTTCTGATCTTTCATTGTTAGTGTATGGGAGTGCAAGGGATTTCTGTGCATTAATTTTGTATCCTGCAACTTTACCAAATTCATTGATTAGCTCTGGTAGTTTTCTGATGGCATCTTTAGGATTTTCTATGTATAGTATCATGTCATCTGCAAACAGTGACAGTTTTACTTGTTCTTTTCCAATTTGTATTCCTTTATTTCTTCTTCTTCTCTGATTGCTATGGCTAGAACTTCCAAAACTATGTTGAATAATAATGGTGGGAGTGGACATCTTTGTCTTGTTCCTGGTCTGAGAGGAAATGCTTTCAGTTTTTCACCATTGCGAATGATGTTTGTTGTAGGTTTGTCCTATATGGCCTTTATTATGTTGAGGTAGGTTCCCTCTATGCCATGTACTGGAGAGTTTTTATCATAAATAGGTGTTGAAATATATCAAAAGCTTTTTCTTCATCTATTGAGATGATACAGTCTTTATTTTTTAATTTGTTAATATTGTGTATCACATTGATTGATTTGAATATATTGAAGAATCCTTCCATTCCTGGGATAAATCCCACTTGATCATGGTGTATGATCCTTTTCATGTGTTGTTGGATTCTGTTTGCTAGTATTTTGTTGAGGATTTTTGCATCTATATTCATCAGTGATATTGGTCTGTAATTTTCTTTTTTTGTGATATCTTTGGTTTTCATATCAGGGTGATTTTGGCCTCGTAGAATGGGTTTGGGAGTGTTCCTTCCTCTGCAATTTTTAGGAAGAGTTTGAAAAGGAGAGGTGTCAGCTCTTCTCTAAATGTTTGATAGAATTCTCCTGTGAAGCCATCTGGTCTGGATTTTTAACCACAGTTTCAATTTCATTATTTGTGATTGGTCTGTTCATATTCTTCCTGGTTCAGTCTTGGAAAGTTATACCTTTCCAAAAATTTGTCATTTCTTCCAGGTTGTCCATTTTATTGGCATATGGTTATTTTTAGTAGTCTCTTATGATCCTTTGTATTTCTGTGGTGTCTGTTGTAACTTCTCCTTTTTCATTTATAATTTTATTGATTTGAGTCCTCTCCCTCTTTTTCTTGATGAGTTTGGCTAAAGGTTTATGAATCTTGTTTATCTTTGCAAAGAACCAGCTTTTAGTTTTATTGATCTTTGCTATTGTTTTCTTTGTTTCTATTTCATTTATTTCTGCTCTGATCTTTATGATTTCTTTCCTTCTGGTAACTTTGGGCATTTTTGTTCTTCTTTCTCTAGTTACTTTAGGTGTAAGGTTAAGTTTTTTGAGATTTTTCTTGTTTCTTGAGGTAGGACTGTATTGCTATAAACTTCCCTCATAGAACTGCTTTTGCTGTGTCTCTAAGGTCATGGATTGATGTGTTTTCATTGTCATTTATCTCTACGTATTTCTTTATTTCCTCTTTGATTTCTTCAGTAATCTCTTCATTATTTAGTAGTGTATTGTTTAGCCTCCACGTGTTTGTGCTTTTTCACTGTAATTGATTTCTAATCTCATAGCATTGTGGCTGGAAAAGATTCTTGATGCGATTTCAATTTTCTTAAATTTTCTGAGGCTTGATTTGTGACCCAAGATGTGATCTATCCTGGAGAATGCTCCGTGTACACTTGAGAAGAAAGTGTATCCTGCTGTTTTTGGATGGAATGTCCTATAAATATCAACTAAATCTATCTGGTCTATTGTGTCATTTAAAGCTTGTGTTTCCTTATTAATTTTCTATCTGGATGATCTGTCCATTTGGGTAAGTGCAGTGTTAAAGTTCCTCACTATTACTGTGTTATTGTTGATTTCCCCTTTTAAGGCTCTTAGCATTTGCCTTATGTATTGAGGCGCTCCTATGTTGGGTGCAAAAATATTTACAATTGTTATATCTTCTTCTTGGATTGATCCTTTGATTATTTTGTAGTGTCCTTCCTTATCTCTTGTAACAGTCTTTATTTTACAGTCTATTTTATCTGATATAAATATTGCTACTCCAGCTTTCTTTTGATTTCCATTTGCATGGAATATCTTTTTCCATCCCCTCATTTTCAGTCTGTATGTGTCCCTGGGTCTGAAGTTGTTCTCTTGTAGACAGCATATATAAGGGTCTTGCTTTTGTATCCATTCAGCCAGTTTGTGTCTTTTGGTTGTAGCATTTAATCCATTCACATTTAGGGTAAGTATCAATGTGTATGTTCCTATTACAATTTTTTAAATTGTTTTGGGTTTGTTTTTGTAGGTCTTTTTCTTCTTTTGTATTTCCCATTTAGAGAAGTTCCTCTAGCATTTGTTGTAGAGCTGGTTTGGTGCTGCTGAATTGTCTTACCTTTGGCTTGTCTGTAAAGCTTTTGATTTCTCCATCGAATCTGAATGAGATCCTTGCTGGGTAAAGTAATCTTGGTTGTAGGATTTTTCCTTTCATCACTTCAAATATATCCTGCCACTCCTTTCCAGCCTGCAGAGTTTCTTCTGAAAGATCAGCTGATAACCTTATGGGGATTACTTTGTGTGTTATTTGTTGCTTGTCCCTTGCTGCTTTTAGTATTTTTTCTTTGTATTTAATTTTTGATAGTTTGATTAATATGTGTCTTGGCATTTTTCTCTTTGGGTTTATTCTGTATGGGACTCTCAGCACTTCCTGGACTTGACTGACTATTTCCTTTCCCATGTTAAGGAAGTTTTCTACTGTAGTCTCTTCAAATGTTTTCTTAGACCCTTTCTTTTTCTCTTCTTCTTCTGGGGCTGCTATAATTTGAATGTTGGTGCACTTAATGTTGTCCCAGTGGTCTCTGAAATTGTCCTCAATTCTTTTCATTCTTTTTTCTTTATTCTGCTCCATGGCAGTTATTTCCACCATTCTACCTTCCAGTTCACTTATCTGTTCTTCTGCCTCATTTATTCTGCTATTGATTCCTTCGAGAGAATTTTTTTATTTCAGTTATTGTGTTGTTCATTACTGTTTGTTTGTTCTTTAGTTCTTCTAGGTCCTTGTTAAACATTTCTTGTATTTTCACTATTCTATTTCAGAGATTTTGGATCATCTTTAGTATCATTACTCTGAAATCTTTTTCAGGTAGACTGCCTATTTCTTCTTCATTCGTTTGGTCTTGTGTGTTTTTACCTTACTCCTTCACCTGCAGCAGATTTCTCTGTCTTCTGATTTTGTTTAACTTACTGTGTTTAGGGTCTCCTTTCCACAGGCTGCAGGGTCGTAGTTTCTCTTACTTCTGGTGTCAGCCTGCAGTGGGTGAGGTTGGTTCAGTGGCTTGTGTAGGCTTTCTGGTAGGGGGGACTGCTGCCTGCTTTCTGGTGGGTGGAGCTGGATCTTGTCCCCTCTGATGGGCAGGACAACATCCAGTGGTGTGTTTTGTGGTGTCTGTGAGCTTAGTAAGACTTTCGGCAGTCTGTCTGCTAATGGGTGGGGTTGTGCTCCTGTCTAGCTAATTGTTTGGCATGAGGCATCTAGCACTGGAGCTTGCTGGCCATTGGGTGGAGCCAGATCTTGGTGTTGAGAGGGAGACCTCTGGGAGAACTCTTGCCAATTAATATTCCCTGGGGCTGAGAGTTCTCTGACAGTCCAACATCCTGGACTCGGCTCTCCCACCTCACAGGCTCAGGCCTGACCCGTCTGGAGCACCAAGACCCTGCAAGCCACACAGTGTGGAAGAAAAGGAAAAAAAACAAAGAAAAGAAAACGAAGAGACACACACAGAGAAACACACACACACACACACACAAAACGAAAACGAACAGGCAAACAAAACCCCAAGACAAATGGTAAAAGCAAAACCAAACAGACAAAAACACACAAAGAATCACACACACACACACACACACACACACACATAAAAAAAAGAGAGAAAACAAAAAAGAGGAGAGAAATCAACCAAATAAATGAACCCCCAAAATGAAAACAAACACTAAAAGCTAAACTAACAAAAACAAAAAACCCAAAACAAATCAAAAGCAGAAAGCAAACTCTCAGTAGGTCTCTGGACCTGCTGTGGGCACTGTGGGGCCAGCTCAGACTGTGACCTGGCCCAACTCCTGTGTGTACTTGCCCCCCAAGTCCACAGTTTCCCCCGAAGTCCACAGCCTCTATTGTGGGAACACTCGTTGTCTTTTCAGATATTCCACAGATGCAGGGTTTACCAAGCCGATTCCGGGGATTTAATCTGCTGCTCCTGTGGCTGCGCAGAGAGATTTCCCTCCCTCTCCTTTGGTCGCACTGCCCTGGAGTTCAGCTTTGGTTTTGGCCTCAACTCTGCATGTGTGCCACCCTCAGACATCTGTTCCCAGCCCAGGCAAGAGGGGGTGAAAGCAGTGGCTGATTCGGGCTCACTTGCTCACTCAGGCTGGGAAGAGGGAGGGATATGGCAGTCACAATTGGGATGCGTGGGAAATGCCTTCGGCAGCAGAGGCCTGTGGGAAGTTGCAACAGCCTGAGGCTCACCACTCACTCTCCCAGAAAAGTTGGCCCAGGATAACAGGACTCTTGGCAGTGGAAAGCTGCACAGGCTCCTGGGAAGGTGTGGGCAGTGACCTGTGCTTGCTCACAGGACCATTGGTGGCAGTGGCAGCAGCTGTAGCCGTCGTGCCTGCCTCTGGGGTCTGAGACAACAGCTGCAACTTGTGCCCAGCCCTAAAGCTTGTGTAGGCGGTACCCTGCTGTCTGTGAGTGCATGGAGCAAGAAGCTCCTATGGCGCACCCGCCCCTCTCCTCACGCACCCTGCAACAATGGTCCCTTTCCTCTCTGGCAGGCCCAGGTCTCTTCCTGGACTTCCTCAGCTGTGGAGCACTAGCCCCCTTAGGCTGTCTTCATGCAGCCAACCCCAGTCCTTTCCTTGGAGTATGACCTCTGAAGCCTGAGCCTCAGCACCCATCCCCCACCTGCCCCAGCAGGCAGGCAAGCATTTCAGGCTGGGGACTGCTGGTCAGCACTGATCCTCTGTGTGGGATTCTCTCCGCTTTGCTCTCCACACCCGTTGCTGCACTCTCCTCTGAGGCTCCAAAGCTCCCACCCACCCCTGTCCCTGCCAGTGAAGGGGTTTTCCTAGTGTGCAGAAAATTTTTCTCCTTCACAGCTCCTCCTCATAGGTGCAGGTCCTGTGCCAATTCCTTTGTCTTTTTTTCCTTTTTTCTTTTGCCCTACCCAATTACGTGGAGATTTTCTTGCCTTTTTGGAAGTCTGAGGTCTTCTGCCAGCATTCAGTAGGTGTTCTGTAGGAGTTGTTCTACACGTAGATGTATTTTTGATGTATCTGTGGGAAAGAAGTTAATCTCTGCATCTTGCTCTCCATCTCCATCTTCCCCAAACTCCTCATCTTTAATCCATTTTGACTTCATTTTTGTATATGGGGTGAGAATGTTGTCCAGTTTGATTCTTTTACATGTAGCTTTCCAGTTTTCCCAACACTTTATTGAAGAAGCTATTTTTTTCTCACTGTATATTCTTGCTTCCTTTGTCATAGATTAATTGACCATATAAATTTGGGTTTCTTTCCGGGCTCTCTATTTTGTTCCTTTGATCTATATGTCTGTTTTTGTGTCACTATTATACTGTTTTGATTACTATAGCGTTGTAGTACCATTTGAAATAAGGGAGCAGGACACCTCCTGATTTGTTCTTTCTCAAGATTGCTTTGGCTATTTGTGGTATTTTCTGTTTCCTTACAACTTTTAGAATTATCTTTTCTAGTTCTGTACAAAATGCTTTTGGTATTCTTATAAGGATTACATTGAATCTGTAGATTGCCTTGGGGAGTATGGTTATTTTAACAATGTTAATTATTTCAATCCATAAGCACGGTATAACTTTCTATTTGTTTTTGTCATTTCCAATTTATTTTATCATTGTCTTATATTTTCAACATACAAGTCTTTTACCTTTTTGGTTAAATTAATTGTGTCTTGATGTGAAACTTTTGGATTCGTCTTATTTGGAACTCTCTGTGCTTCCTGGACCTGGATGTCTGTTTCCTTCCCTACCTTAGGGAAGTTTTCAGCTATTATTTCTTCTAATAAGTTCTTTGCTCCTTTCTCTTTTTTCTATTTCTGGAATCCCTATAACGTAAATGTTAGTATGCTTGATGTTGTTCTAGAGTTCTCTTAAACAATCCTACTTATTTATTTACTTACTTACTTGTTCTTTTTTACTGGAGTATAGTTGACTTACAATATTTCAGGTGTACAGCAGAATAATCCAATTTAATATATTCAATATGTATGAATATATATATATATATATATATATATATATATTTTCTTTTTCAGATTTTTTCCATCACAGGTAATTACAAGATATTAAATATTGTTCCCTGTGCTATACATAGGTCCTTGTTTTTCATCTATTTTATATATAGTAGTGTGTATCTGTTAATCTCAAATTCCCAATTTCTCCCCCCCCTTTCTTCTTTGGTGACCATAAGTTTGTTTTCTATGTCTGTAAGTCTATTTCTGTATTGTAAATAAGTGCATTTGTAACTTTTTTTTTTTAGATTCCACATATAAGTGATATCATATGATATTTGTTTTTCACTGTCTGACTTACTTCACTTAGTATCATAATTTCTAGGTCTATCTGTGTTGCTACAAATGGCATTATTTCATTCTTTTTTATGGCTGAGTAGTATTCCTGTGTGTGTGTGTGTGTGTGTGCGCGCGTGTGTGTGTGTGCCATATATATAAATATATGTATATGTATGTGACATATCTTCTTTATCCATTAATCTGTCAATGAACATGTAGGTTGCCTCCATGCTTTGGTATTGTAAATAGTGCTGCTATGAACATTGGGGTGCATGCATATTTTCTAATTAGAGTTTTTGTCTTTTCCAGATATATGCCCAGGAGTGGGATTGCTGGATCATATGGTAATTCTATTTTTCTTTTTCTTAAGGAACCTCCATACTGTTCTCCATAGTGGCTGTACCAACTTACATAACCACCAACAGTGTTAGGAGGGTTCCCTTCTCTCCACACCCTCTCCAGCATTTATTGTGTGTAGATTTTAAAGACGGCCATTCTGATCGGTGTGAAGTAACACCTCACTGTAGTTTTGATTTGCATTTCTCTAATAATTAGTGATGTTGAGCATCTTATCATGTGCTTCTTGGCCATCTGTATGTCTTCTTGGATGAAATGTCTATTTAGGTCTTCTGCCCATTTTTTGATTGAGTTGTTTGTTTTTTCAGTATTAAGCTGTATGAGCTGGTTGTGTATTTTGAAAATTAATCCCTTGTTTGTTGTATCATTTACAAATAACCATTTTTTTTTCTTTTCCTTTTTCTTGTTATTACTCTAGGGGAAGGATCCAAAAAATTATTGCTGTGATTTATGTCACAGAGTGTTTTGCCTATGTTTTCCTCTAGGAGTTTTATACTACCCAGTCTTACATTTAGGTCTTTAATCCATTTTGAGTTTATTTTCATATATCGTGTTAGAGAATGTTCTAATTTCATTATTTTACATGTAGCTGTCCAGTTTCACCACTATATCTTACTGAAGAGACTGTCTTTCCTCCATTGTGTATATTCTTGCCTCCTTTGTTGTAAATTAATTGACCATAAGTGCTTTATCTCTGGGATTTCTTTCCTGTTGCATTGATCTGTGTGTCTGTTTTTATGCCAGTACCCTACTGTTTTGATTACTGTAGCTTTGTAGAATAGTCTGAAGTCAGGCAGTGTGATTCCTTAAGTTCCATTCTTCTTTCTCAAGATTGGTTTGCTTATTTTGGTAATCTCCCAAGACTGAACCAAAAAGAGATAGAAAATATGAACAGACCAATCACAAGTACTAAAATTGAATCAGTAATTAAAAAACCTCCAAGAAACAAAAGTCCAGGACCAGATGGCTTCATAGGTGAATTCTACCAAACATTTAGAGCAGTTAAAACCTATCCTTCTGAAACTATTCCAAACAACTGCAGAGGAAGGAACACTCCCAATCTCATTCTATGAGCCTCCATCACCCTGACACCAAAACCGACAGATATCAGAAAAAAGGAAATTACAGGCCAATATCACTGGTGTACACAGATGCAAAAATCCTCAACAAAATACTAGCAAACCAAATCCAGCAATACATTAAAAGTATCATACACAATGATCAAGTGGGGTTTATCAAAGGGATGCAAGGATTTTTTAATATTCACAAATCAATCAATGTGATGCATCACATTAACAAATTGAAGCATAAAAACCATATGATCGAGACTTCCGGGGAAGATGGCGGAAGAGTAAGACACGGAGATCACCTTCCTCCCCAGAGATACACCAGAAATACAGCTACACGTGGAACAACTCCTACAGAACACCTACTGAACGCTGGCAGAAGACCTCAGACCTCCCAAAAGGCAAGAAACTCCCCACGTACCTAGGTAGGGCAAAGCGGAGAGATTCCCACACAGAGGATCGGTGCCGGCCAGCGCTCACCAGCCCGAGAGGCTTGTCTGCTCGCCCGCCGGGGTGGGCGGTGCTGGGAGCTAAGGATCGGGCTTCAGTCGGAGCGCGGGGAGAGGACTGGGGCGGCGGCATGGACACAGCCTGAAGGGGCTAAGGCGCCACAGCTAGCCGGGAGGGAGTCCGGGAAAAACTCTGGACCTGCCGAAGAGGCAAGAGACTTTTTCTTCCCTCTTTCTTTCCTGGTGCGTGAGGAGAGGGGATTAAGAGCACTGCTTAAAGGAGCTCAAGAGACGGGCGTGAGCCACGGCTGAAAGTGTGGACCCCAAACACGGGCGTGGGACGCTGGGGCTGCTGCCCCCGCCAGGAGTCCTGTGTGCGAGCGCAGGTCACTGTCCATGCACCCCTCCGGGGAGCCTGTGCAGCCCGTCACTGCCGGGGTCCCGGGATCCAAGGATGACTTCCCTGGGAGAATGCACGGCGTGCCTCGGGATGGTGCAATGTCACGCCACCCTCTGCCTCTGCAGGCTCGCCCCGCACTCCGTGCCCCACCGCCCGGCCTGAGTGAGCCAGAGTCCCCGAAGCGGCTGCTCCTTTAACCCTGTCCTGTCTGAGCGAAGAACAGATGCCCTCCAGTGACCTACATGGAGAGGCGGGGTGAAATCCAAAGCTGAGACCTGGGAGCTGTGAGAACAGAGAAGAGAAAGGGAAATCTCTCCCAGCAGCCTCAGAAGCAGCGGATTAAAGCTCCACAATCAACTTGATGTACCCTGCATCTGTGGAATACATGAATAGACAACAAATCATCCCAAATTGAGGAGCCAGGAGTCAGTGCTGTGCCTCTGAGGTGGGAGAGCCAACTTCAGGACACTGGTCCACAAGAGACCTCCCAGCTCCACATAATATCAAACAGCGAAAATCTTCCAGAGATCTCCATCTCAACACCAGCACCAGGCTTCACTCAACGACCAGCAAGCTACAGTGCTGGACACCCTATGCCAAATAACTAGCAAGACAGGAACACAATGCCACACATTAGCAGAGAGGCTGCCAAAAATCATAAAAAGTCCACAGACACCCCAAAACACACCACCAGACGTGGACCTGCCCACCAGAAAGACAAGAGCCAGCCTCATCCACCAGAACACAGGCACTAGTTCCCTCCACCAGGAAGCCTACACAACCCACTGAACCAACCTTAGCCACTGGGGACAGACACCAAAAACAACAGGAACTACAAACCTGCAGCCTACAAAAAGGAGACCCCAAACACAGTAAGATAAGCAAAATGAGAAGACAAAAAAACACACAGCAGAAGGAGCAAGATAAAAACCCGCCAGACCTGGGGCTTCCCTGGTGGCGCAGTGGTTGAGAGTCCGCCTGCCGATGCAGGGGACACGGGTTCGTGCCCCGGTCTGGGAGGATCCCACGTACCGCAGAGCGGCTGGGCCCACGGGCCGTGGCTGCTGGGTCTGCGCGTCCGGAGCCTGTGCTCCGCAACGGGAGAGGCCACAACAGTGAGAGGCCCGCATACCGCAAAAAAAAAAAACAAAAACAAAAAAAAACAAACCCGCCAGACCTAACAAATGAAGAGGTAATAGGCAGTATACCTGAAAAAGAATTCAGAATAATGATAGTAAAGATGATCCAAAATCTTGGAAATAGAAGAGACAAAATGCAAGAAACAGTTAACAAGGACCTAGAAGAAATAAAGATGAATCAAGCAACGATTAAAAACACAATAAATCAAATGAAAAATACTCTAGATGGGATCAATAGCAGAATACCTGAGGCAGAAGAACGGATAAGTGAGGTGGAAGATAAAATAGCAGAAATAACTTCTGCAGAGCAGAAGAAAGAAAAAAGAATGAAAAGAACAGAGGACAGTCTCAGAGAACTCTGGGACAACATTAAACGCACCAACATTCGAATTATAGGGGTTCCAGAAGAAGAAGAGAAAAAGAAAGGGACTGAGAAAATATTTGAAGAGATTATAGTTGAAAACTTCCCTAATATGGGAAAGGAAATAGTCAGGCAAATCCAGGAGGCACAGAGAGTCGCATACAGGATAAATCAAAGGAGAAATACGCCAAGACACATATTAATCAAACTGTCAAAAATTAAGTACAAAGAAATCATATTAAAAGCAGCAAGGGAAAAACAACAAATAACACACAAGGGGCTCCCCATAAGGTTAACAGCTGATCTTTCAGCAGAAACTCTGCAAGCCAGAAGGGACTGGCAGGACACATTTAAAGTGATGAAAGAGAAAAACCTGCAACCAAGATTACTCTAGCCAGCAAGGATCTCATTCAGATTTGATGGAGTAACTAAAATGTTTACAGACGAGCAAAAGCTGAGAGAGTTCAGCACCACAAAACCAGTTTTACAACAAATGCTAAAGGAACTTCTCTAGGCAAGAAACACAACAGAAGGAAAAGACCTAAAATAATGAACCCAAAACAATTAAGAAAATGGGAATAGGAACATACATATCGATAGTTACCTTAAATGTAAACGGACTAAATGCTCCCATCAAAAGACACAGATTGGCTGAGTGGATACAAAAACAAGACCCATATATATGCTGTCTACAAGAGACCCACTTCAGACCTAGAGACACATACAGACTGAAAGTAAGGGGATGGAAAAAGATATTCCATGCAAATGGAAATCAAAAGAAAGCTGGAGTAGCAATTCTCATATCAGACAAAATAGACTTTAAAATAAAGACTACTAGAAGAGACAAAGAAGGACACTACATAATGATAAAGGGATCGATCCAAGAAGAAGATATAACAATTGTAAATATTTATGCACCCAACATAGGAGCACCTCAATACATAAGGCAAATACTAACAGCCATAAAAGGGGAAATCGACAGTAACACATTCATAGTAGGGGACTTTAACACCCCACTTTCACCAATGGACAGATCATCCAAAATGAAAATAAATAAGGAAACACAAGCTTTAAATGATACATTAAACAAGATGGACTTACTTGATATTTATAGGACATTCCATCCAAAAACAACAGAATACACATTTTTCTCAAGTGCTCATGGAACATTCTCCAGGATAGATCATATCTTGGGTCACAAATCAAGCCTTGGTAAATTTAAGAAAATTGAAATTGTATCAAGTATCTTTTCCGACCACAATGCTATGAGACTAGATATCAATTACAGGAAAAGATCTGTAAAAAATACAAACACATGGAGGCTAAACAATACACTACTCAATAACGAAGTGATCACTGAAGAAATCAAAGAGGAAATTAAAAAATTCCTAGAAACAAATGACAATGGAGACACAACGACCCAAAATCTATGGGATGCAGCAAAAGCAGTTCTAAGGGGGAAGTTTATAGCAATACAATCCCACCTTAAGAAACAGGAAACATCTCGAGTAAACAACCTAACCTTGCACCTAAAACAATTAGAGAAAGAAGAACAAAAACACCCCAAAGTTAGCAGAAGGAAAGAAATCATAAAAATCAGATCAGAAATAAATGAAAAAGAAATGAAGGAAACAATAGCAAAGATCAATAAAACTAAAAGCTGGTTCTTTGAGAAGATAAACAAAATTGATAAACCATTAGCCAGACTCATCAAGAAAAAAAGGGAGAAGACTCAAATCAATAGAATTAGAAATGAAAAAGGAGAAGTAACAACTGACACTGCAGAAATACAAAAGATCATGAGAGATTACTACAAGCAAGTCTATGCCAATAAAATGGACAACCTGGAAGAAATGGACAAATTCTTAGAAATGCACAACCTGCCAAGACTGAATCAGGAAGAAATAAAAAATATGAACAGACCAATCACAAGCACTGAAATTGAAACTGTGATAAAAATCTTCCAGCAAACAAAAGCCCAGGACCAGATGGCTTCACAGGCAAATTCTATGAAACATTTAGAGAAGAGCTAACACCTATTCTTCTCAAACTCTTCCAAAGTATAGCAGAGAGAGGAACACTCCCAAACTCATTCTATGAGGCCACCATCACCTTGATACCAAAAGCAGAGCCAGACAAGGATGTCACAAAGAAAGAAAACTACAGGCCAATATCACTGATGAACATAGATGCAAAAATCCTCAACAAAGTACTAGCAAACAGAATCCAACAGCACATTAAAAGGATCATACACCATGATCAAGTGGGGTTTATTCCAGGAATGCAAGGATTCTTCAATATATGCAAATCAATCAATGTGATACACCATATTAACAAATTGAAGGAGAAAAACCATATGATCATCTCAATAGATGCAGAGAAAGCTTTTGACAAAAGTCAACACCCATTTATGATAAAAACCCTCCAGAAAGTAGACATAGAGGGAAATTTCCTCAACGTAATAAAGGCCATATATGACAAACCCACAGCCAACATCATCCTCAATGGTGAAAAACTGAAACAATTTCCACTAAGATCAGGAACAAGACAAGGTTGCCCACTCTCACCACTCTTATTCAACATAGTTTTGGAAGTTTTAGCCACAGCAATCAGAGAAGAAAAGGAAATAAAAGGAATCCAATTTGGAAAAGAAGAAGTAAAGCTGTCACTGTTTGCAGATGACATGATACTATACATAGAGAATCCTATAAGATGCTACCAGAAAACTACTAGAGCTAATCAATGAATTTGGCAAAGTAGCAGGATACAAAATTAATGCACAGAAATCTCTGGCATTCCTATATACTAATGATGAAAAATCTGAAAGTGAAATCAAGAAAACACTCCCATTTACCATTGCAACAAAAAGAATAAAATATCTAGGAATAAACCTACCTAAGGAGACAAAAGACCTGTATGCAGAAAATTATAAGACACTGATGAAAGAAATTAAAGATGATACAAATAGATGGAGAGATATACCATGTTCTTGATTTGGAAGAATCAACATTGTGAAAATGGCTCTACTACCCAAAGCAATCTACAGATTCAATGCAATCCCTATCAAACTACCACTGGCATTTTTCACAGAACTAGAACAAAAAATTTCAAAATTTGTTTGGAAAAACAAAAGACCCTGAATAGCCAAAGCAATCTTGAGAACGAAAAACGGAGCTGGAGGAATCAGGTTCCCTGACTTCAGACTATACTACAAAGCTACAGTAATCAAGACAGTGTGGTACTGGCACAAAAACAGAAAGATAGATCAATGGAATAGGATAGAAAGCCCAGAGATAAACCCATGGACATATGGTCACCTTATCTTTGATAAAGGAGGCAGGAATGTACAGTGGAGAAAGGACAGTCTCTTCAATAAGTGGTGCTGGGAAAACTGGACAGGGACATGTAAAAGTATGAGATTAGATCACTCCCTAACACCATACACAAAAATAAGCTCAAAATGGATTAAAGACCTAAATGTAAGGCCAGACACTATCAAACTCTTAGAGGAAAACATAGGCAGAACACTCTATGACATAAATCACAGCAAGATCCTTTTTGACCCACCTCCTAGAGAAATGGAAATAAAGACGAAAATAAACACATGGGAACTAATGAAACTTAAAAGCTTTTGCACAGCAAAGGAAACCATAAACAAGACCAAAAGACAACCCTCAGAATGGGAGAAAATATTTGCAAATGAAGCAACTGGCAAAGGATTAATCTCCCAAATTTATAAGCAGCTCAAAAACAAAAAAACAAACAACCCAATCCAAAAATGGGCAGAAGACCTAAATAGACATTTCTCCACAGAAGATATACAGACTGCCAACAAACACATGAAACGATGCTCAACATCTTTACTCATTAGAGAAATGCAAATCAAAACTACAATGAGATATCATCTCACACCAGTCAGAATGGCCATCATCAAAAAATCTAGAAACAATAAATGCTGGAGAGGGTGTGGAAAAAAGGGAACACTCTTGCACTGCTGGTGGGAATGTGAATTGGTACAGCCACTATGGAGAACAGGATGGAGGTTCCTTAAAAAACTACAAATAGAACTACCATATGACCCAGCAATCCCACTACTGGGCATATACCCTGAGAAAACCATAATTCAAAAAGAGTCATGTACCAAAATGTTCATAGCAGCCCTATTTACAATAGCCCGGAGATGGAAACAACCTAAGTGTCCATCATCCGATGAATGGGTAAAGAAGATGTGGCACATATATACAATGGAATATTACTGAGCCATAAAAAGAAATGAAATTCAGCTATTTGTAATGAGGTGGATGGACCTAGAGTGTGTCATACAGAGTGAAGTAAGTCAGAAAGAGAAAGACAAATACTGTATGCTGACACATATATGTGGAATTTAAGAAAAAAAATTGTCATGAAGAACCTAGGGGTAAGACAGGAATAAAGACACAGACCTACTAGAGAATGGACTTGAGGATATGGGGAGGGGGAATGTAAACTGTGACAAAGCGAAAGAGAGGCATGGACATATATACACTACCAAACGTAAGGTAGATAGCTAGTGGGAAGCAGCCACATAGCACAGGGAGATGAGCTCAGTGCTTTGTGACCGCCTGGAGGGGTGGGATAGGGAGGGTGGGAGGGAGACGCAAGAGGGAGGGGATATGGAAACTTATGTATATGTATAACTGATTCATTATGTTATAAAGCAGAAACTAACACACCATTGTTAAGCAATTATACTCCAATAAAGATGTAAAGAAAAACCCATAAGATCATCTCAATAGATGCAGAAAAATCTTTTGACAAAACTCAACATCTATTTATGATAAAAACTCTCAATAAAGTGGGCATAGAGGGAACCTACCTCAACATAATAAAGGCCATATATGACAAACCTACAGCTAATATCATACTGAATGGTGAAAACTGAAAGCATTACCCCTAAGGTCAGGAATGAGATGAGGATGTCTACTCTTGCTACTTTCATTCCACATAGTTTTAGAAGTTCTCACCATGGCAATCAGAGAAGAAAAAGATATAAAAGGAATCTAAATTGGAAAAGAAGAAGTAAAATTGTCACTGTTTGCAGATGACATGATATTATACATAGAAAATCCTAAAGATGTTACCAGAAAACTACTACAGCTCATCAGTGAATTTGGTAAAGTTGAAGGATACAAAATTAATACACAGAAATCTGCTGCATTTCTATACACTAGCAACAAAGGATCAGAAAGAGAAATTAAGGAAACAATCTCAGTTACTCTCACACCAAAAAGAATAATATATCTAGGAATAATCCTACCTAAGTAGGCAAAAGACTGGTACTCCAAAAACTGTAAGTTACTGATTAAAGAGAGTGAAGACCACACAAACAGATGGAAAGATACAGTGTGTTCTTGGATGGAAGAATCAATATTGTCAAAATGACTATACTGCACAAGGCAATCTACAGATTCAGTGCAGTCCCTAAGAAGTTACCAGAACTAGAACTCTACTTATTTTTTTGAATTTTTTTTCTTTTTTCTCTTCACCTTGGGTGATTTCCACTACTCTGTCTTCCAGCTTACTGATCTGTTCTTCAGTATTATTTTATCTACTATTGATTCATTGTAGTGTTTTTTTTTCCCTTAGTTATTGTATTCTTCAGCTCTGTTTGGTTCTTTTTTTATAATTTTTAACTGTTGTTGAAATTTTTAGTGTCTTCATCCATTCTTCTCCTGAGTTCAGTGATTACCTTTATGATCATTACATTGCACTCCTTATTGGATAGATTGCTTACCTCTACTTTGCTTCATTTTTTTTTGAGATTATGTCTTGTTCCTTCATTTAGAACAAATTCCTCTGTCTCCTTATTTTGCCAGATTCTGTATTTATTTATATGTGTTAGGTAGTGTTGACTAAAAAAATGTACAATCTAAAATTTGAGAGTTATGTTTTATTCCACAGACAAAATTGAGGACTTAAGCCAGGGACACAGCATCTCAGATAACTTTGAGAGACTGATCCAAAGGGGCAAGGAGGGGAGTCAGGATATTATATGGAGTTTTGCAACAAAGACCAAGTAGTCTGAATTTCAGAAGCTTACTATTAATTAAAGAAAACCAGACATCTCAAGTTAAGGAACTTAGCACTTTTCTATGAATGGGAAGATACAAAATCTGGGCTCATTGAAATCATTCCTTTGATATGTACCTCAGCTATCTGGGGCTAGTATCCTGTGCTTCTCATCCAGAGTCTCCTCAGGGTGCACCATCAGGGCTGGCTGCAGTGGCTGACTGCTAGATGGGGGGTTGGGGGGCATCCTGCCTCCATCCTGAGTTCACTGAGGGCTCACCATCAGGGTGGTTGTAATATGATGGCTTGATGGCCACAACATCCTTTGTTTACGAATACGGCAGGCAATATTTTTCATTCACAGTAGGTTGGTTACATTTCTTGATCTTGGAGAATAGCTTTATGTAGGAGATATCTTATGGAATTCAGCAATACACTCCCCTCAGGTCACCAGAGCTATATGTTCTAGGGGTGCCCTTTATGTGAGTTTCCTAAGCCCTTCTGTTGTGGTGATCTGACTACTGTGGGCACACTGGTAGGCAGAGCTGGCCCTGGCCAGGTTGTCTGTGAAGCCATGCCTTGTGGGGTGGCTGAGCCCACTGAAGTGTGGGGTAAACTTCCTACATGGTTGGCTAGGCTGCCCAGGGGAGTTTGAGACTATTGCTGGCCCACTGTTGGGCAGGGCCAAATCCCTGCTCAGCTGTGTGTGGCCCCCAGGGGCACAGGGTTGGTGCCAGACCATTGGAAGTTGGAGCTGGGTCCCTGTGTGACTGTCTCCATGGCCTGACAGGGCTTGGTCTAGTGCTAGCCTGCTGGAAGGTGGGACCTGGTCACTACATAGATGCCTGTGCACTCTGGGGGTGCTATGGACTGGTACCAACCCACTGGGGGTAAGGGCAAGTTCCCCATATGACTGTATATGTGGCCCAGTGAGGGGGCTTGGTCCTGGTGCCTGTCTGCTGGAGGGCAGGGCTGGGTCCCCATGAAGCTGTATGCATGGCTCAGGGGGGCTCAGGGCTGGGTCCCTGTGTGGCTGTCTGCATGGCCCATGTGGGCTCAGGGCTGATGTTGTCCTGCTGGTAGGTGGGGTTGGTCCCTGATAATAATAGGCTGGAGGGAGGATTCCAAACTTGTGCTTGCTAGCACTGGTGTTATCATGGTAGAATGAGCTCCCAAATATGGCTGCCTCTGGTATCTCTGACCTCAGGGGAGTCCCAGTTACCTCCTACCTCTCCAGGAGCCCCTCTAAGGTCAACTAGTGTGTCTGATTCAGGCTCCTTTTAAACTACTGCCTCTCTACTGGGACTCCAATCATGTGATATTTTGCATGTACCCTTTAAGGAGGGAGTCTATTTCCTACAGCACTCTATTTTCCTAGACATAAGCCCTGCTGGTTTTCAAAGCCAGATGTTCTGGGGAATCTTCTCGGTGTAGGACCCCTGGGCTGGGGAGTCCAATATGGAGCTAAACCTCTTGCTCCTTGGGGAAGACCTCCTCTACAACCCCTATTTGTGGGTTGTCAACATGGAGGGTTTTGGTCCTGACTATACTGCATCTCCATTCCTCCTACCCATTGCATTGTGGTTCCTTCTTTATGTCTTTAGTTGTGGAAAATCTTTTCTGTTAGTCTTCAGGTCATTCTCATAGATAGTTGCTCTGTAAGTAGTTGTAATTTGGGTGTGTTCTTGGGAGGAGGTGAGCTCAGGATCTTCCCATGTGAAATCTTGACCCCCTCTCCTCCACTCAAAATTTTTAATTATAGTCCATTTAACACATCAGACACCTTGTTTCTCAATGTACTTCATAAACTCACAGAAGAAAAAAAAATATTGTACTAACCTGACAATTATGGGGAGGAAAATAATCTACCCAAAAGCATAAAATTAAGATTAAATTTCTAATATAATAATTATTATTTCTTGTCTTCTGAGGAAATGCTGTTTATTCTTTTGTATCTATAAGTCTATACCCAGAATTTGTATTTCATTCACACACAAAAATTGATCTGGACAACCTAAGTCCAATTGTCTCAACTAAACTACAGATTTTTGATAAGAAAGTGATATTTGACACAACATACAGTTGGGATTTTCAAAATTGGAATTTATTTATTTTCATACAGTGATGGAGAAGAGAAGGTCAGAAAGCTTCTTTCTACCCACACATACACACACTTTTAGGGGAGATCTGGGCAGGTGTTTTAAATGTTTTCTTCAAGCAGAGATGATATTCTAATTTATACATAAGATACTCTCTTTCACATCTGTGGCACATGTCAAGCTGCATATACTTTATTTTTGCAAGCAACATTTTGTGAATTTGCATAATACACTCTGTTAACGTGTCTCAGTTTAAGGTTACCCCATGGATCAACCTAAGATGTTGGTACATCTTGTTTCCTCAGTTCTTAGAGTATCATCTACAAGAAGACGTTGTTCTACCTTGAGATATCTCTGGCACCTGTATATTACCTGCTATCTGTTTGTCACATCATGCTTGCTAAACATTCCTTACATTTTAATGCTGAATCTTGATCATGTTCTATAATTGACCATACTCTACACTTTCTAAAGATGGGAAACCAGACATGGGGCTAGTACATAGTTCTAGACTAGTTTCTCCTCTTTCCAAACTAATGCTTCTTCCCAGCTAATTCCATAAACAGCTTTAGGGAAGTAAATCCCAAAACCATTATTAATGGAAATTTAGTTGCTGCTTATTTTCATTTGCTTGAAACTCTATGGTTTGAGAGTCAAGAAATGCTAATTTGTATACAGACTGACAAACCTTGGGAAAGTAACTTAACCTTCTGAGTTTCAGTTACAGAAATAAGAAGTATAATAATATATTGTCTTGATGTGAAGGGTTGTTTTAAGAATTAAATGAGATGTGTATATAGAATATTTACTACAATATCTGGTATAAAGTAGGGACAATAGTATTATTAATTAACATAAAGAAATAGATTTAAAAGGTAACTTCCAAAAATACTGTAAAAACTACATGTCTTTAGAATGGTGTTATTTAACATTATAGAATAATAGTTTGAGCAGTTCCAAAAGGGATAGTCCTCAATGAACTCAATTTAAGGAAATCTGAAAATTCACCTTTCTTCAAGAAGGAAAACTCCACCAAAGGTAAGGTGAGCAGTATTCATTTGATCAATATTTATTGAGCAATTATTTTATGCACACCCTTGTGTGGGAAAGTTGTCAGCAATATCTCCCTTCCTTCAAAACATGCATAATTTATTGTGATATGCACACATAAAATTGAAATGAGAGTGATAAAAATAAAGAGAATACTCCAAAGGAAAGAAAGGAAAAACATACTTGCAATAGATATAAAGGAAAACATGCTATAGGAATACTGAGCAGAACAACACTATTGAAGAATTTTCAAGGTTGAGGCTAGTTATATCGAAGGGGCTTGGATATAAAGATTAAGGCTCTGGATTTTATACTGTGAGAAATAGAGTGCTACTAAAGATCCAAAGCTGAACAGTGATGGACTCAATCTGACTTTTAGGAAGATTGATCTGGCAGTGATGCTTAGGACTCAGTGAAGTGGGGAAAGACTGAAGACATGGAAATCAGATGGAAAGCTAATGCATGAGTTCAATGAAGACATAATAAAAGACTAAAAAAGGTTAGTGTCCATCAGAATGAAAATTTCAGAAGGAATATTTTAAAAAATCAATAACCTTAATGACTTATTAGATATGAAGGAAAGAAAGAAATTAAAGATGACTGTTACTGTCTTAGGGCCATATGAACAAGTCAACTCAGATATAATGATCTTTGATGGAAATTATTAGTAAGAGCTAGCTCTTATCCAGCACTTAGCATGTGCCAGACACTGTTCTAGTTGTCACATACATTAACTTATTTAGTACTCACAGTAACACCATAAGTTAAATATTATTATTGTACCATATTTTTAGCTAACACCTGGGGAAGAGGGGGGTTTAGTGAAAAAAAACTAAAGCCACACAACCAGTATGCAACAATGCCAGATCTGAACCCAAGTTGTTTGGCTCCTAGGTAAATGGCTCTTTACACTACATATACTGCCCCACACCATTTCTATAGGAAAGACAACACATTGCTAGCATCAGGTGTAATACTCATAAAATTGGTTCCCTCCTAAGATTGGTACAGTATTTGTACAATACTCCTTCCTTCCAAGATTCTGCTTCAAAACTTAGTTTCAAAAACCATAAGCCATGAAATAAGACCAGTTAGAAATTATATTTTATTCTTACCTTTTTATAATCTAGGCGATCCAAAGAGATGAAAAGCTGCCAAATATTATAATTAGAAACAGTGGTCTAGAACTGACAGCGTAATTACAGAAAGTCAGACATGTCAGAGTTCATGAGTGGTCTGAAATAGAAGACTCTCATGTAAAGACCTTTAATTTTTCCATATTTTATGCCACAATGTTGATTTTTATAATTTATTGTGTTTCAAAAAATAATTAGAGGTTCAAAATCAGTGAATTGCCAGAACTTACTGGTAAAGGGCAATGCTCCTGGCTATGGAGTATAGTTGTAGTCCACAGGATATCAGACATGAAGTGATTAAGGAATAATTCCTTGGAATTGCTACATCCCTGTGGGTGGAGGAGGGAGGTATGTTTGATGTTATTACAGTATCATGCAAATGGATATGATTTCAACATAGGCTCCAGGTTGTATTGGAGGAAATATATGGCATTTCCTAGTTCAGAATGTTCCTTCCCTCATCAAATGTATAGGAAATGTATGGCATTTCCTAGTTCAGAATGTTCCTTCCCTCATCTTTGAATAGAACACCAGTTATGGCCTACAGTGCAAAGATGCAGGACAGAATACCTAATTTAAAAATAGAGCGTTGGGGACTTCCCTGGTGGCGCAGTGGTTAAGAATCTGCCTGCCAATGCAGGGGACACGGGTTCAATCTCTGGTCCAGGAAGATCCCACATGCTGCGGAACAACTAAGCCCATGTGCCACAGCTACTGAGCCTCATGCCACAACTACTGAAGCCTGCGCGCCTAGAGCCCATGCTCCACAACAAGAGAAACCACCGCAATGAGAAACTTGCACACTGCAACGAAGAGTAGCCCCCACTTGCTGCAACTAGAGAAAGCCCGCGCACAGCAATGAAGACCCAATGCAGCCATAAATAAATAAACAAACAAATACATAATTTTTTAAAAAAATCGAGTGTTGGAGTGGCATGCAGAAATAGGGCAGGCAACGAATATTTTTTCAACTACATTGGAAAACCATTTTGTGACCAAAATTTTAAATGATGACATCTATTTAATGCATAAAATGCTTTTACACACAAACACATGCACACACACACACACACACAGAATCCTATTTAATTCTCATAATGTCCCTATCACGTAGATGCTGTTATTATCACCACTTTACAGATAAGGAAACTGAGACATAAAAATATTAAGTAACTTTACAAGGTCACATAGCTTATACATGGCAGATCAGGATAAAAAATCTAGGTAATTTGGCTTCAAAGTAGACACTTTTAACCCTTACATAGCCATTTATCTATGCACGATAGAACAAAGCAGACCTTTCAAATATATTCACAGAACTTTCAGAAAGTACTCTTTGAACATTTGCAAAAGAAAAGACTCAGGAACATCTGCCATCAGTATTAAGGGCTCTGAAAGAAGACATCTCAGCCCAGAATATTGTTGAGATAGGATTTTAAAGATACAACAAAACTATTTATCACAACTGGGGCAATCCAATAAAACCAAACTGGGCCAGAATCAACACTGACCCTTTAAATACACAGATTTAGGGTCATTACCTGATGCTGCGGAGATAGAAATGGAAGTTTCCATTCTAGGATTTGGGGAAAGCACTCTCAATGAATTATTTTTAGTATTTCTGAATTCTTATGTAAAAGAATCCTTGTAGAGACCAACGGTGTTTAAGTATCCTTTACAGAAATCTATATTAACATAACATAAATTAAGTCCATCTAGGTCTACTAAAGAATATATAAATAAATGATTCAAGAATGTATTTTTATTCTAATTGTGGAACACCACAGAATATAATCTTCGCACATTTTTTTATCCCATAGGAAGAGAAGTTGGCCAGTGTTCTATGTAGAAACCAGTTATTATTTTGGGACATATTAGAATCAAGTCCACCTGGCAGAGTCTGGCTCTTAACATTTCATACAAGAAATTGCCATTTTAGGGATTTGTAGTAATTTATTTATCTGGGGGGTGGAAATGGGAATTTGTCTTTAGAGCAGACTTTCCTTCGTACTAAGAAGGACCATTTGGGGAGTGTGATAGGTTGTGAAGATTCTTCAGTAAAAAGTTACACTGAAGTATAGTAATACTTCATAGTAATGCTTCACAACACTAAGAATGAGAGAAACTATATTTAGTTTTTGGTACACATCTTTGCCTTTTTCCTGAGACCAAATTACTGATTAACTGGACAGGCAGAACTGATCCTCTATTTCACATTGGAGCACAGACTTTGAGAAGAAACTTAACTGGATGCAGCAACCAGTACTGGACACTTGATATCCTCCATGTAATGCTATTTAAGATTTAATATGCTGGACTATTGGAAACCTACCATCAACTATTGTGATTGTTTTATTGCAGCTGTGTGCCTGGTGATGGAACAAGAATTTCCCTCTGAAGGGAGTGCAGGTTCTTGTTACCCATCATGTTAGAACATGTTTAATCCTGAGAAAAAGACATCAAGCTAAGTATGGCAGGAAAGAACACTTATTTTCTCTTGAGTTGGGAGGACAGGAGTGCAGAGGCTGAGGACAGGGATGGGACCTGGACAGTTGAGATATGGTGATATTTTTAAAGAATCCCATTGGTGTAGGGCAAGTGGATGCGCTTCTGCTATCTGGAGGCCTACTTGGGGTAAGGCAAAGATTCACATTTTGATTCTGGAGTCTGAGGGCTCTAAGAGTAATAAACACAAGTAAGGGACAACTTAAATTTGTACTTGTAACTTGTAGTAATGTCTTATAAAAAGTCACAAACTGGTCTTGCTTGTGCTCTGGGGGATAAGAAGAAATGGTTGTTCCTTCCAGAAGCCAGAAAGGCAATGTCAGTGGTACTCACCATTGGGGGATGACTATGCCAACAGGGCAGCAGTAGTACAGGCAGAAGCAGCAGCAACTGGGGCCAGACAAGGAGGCTAGAGCAGAAGAACTGAGGATGTTATGAGCATCAGAAACCTGAAAAAAATCACAAAAAGCTAGAACAGTCTTGGATGGATGAAATTTCTGTCAATTATTCTAGTGTTTGTTTGAAAGAATTTAATATAAAATAAGATTCTATTTTTCATTACGGATTCGTGAGTCCAGTTCATACTGATGATGATGATGTTGGTGATGGTGGTGGTGGAGATAGTGGTATTAAACAAACATTCCAGACTTCACCAAGTTATAAGCACACATTTCCCTTTAATGTGCAAATCATGATTGCTTAATCTTCAACCAGATTTTTAATATTTTACCAGATTCCAATCCCTAAATGTTTGTGAGGATATGTAAAGAATACTTATGTGTTTCTCAGATTCACTCTGTTTTTTACACGTCATCTTAGCTAGGGGTCAGGCTCATGATCACCACCTCCCCATTCCATAGTCCACCTCTTATTTTCTTGAGACTGGGGACCCACAAACCAACACTACTTTGCCTGTACCACATAGTCCCTCACAGTGGCACCAACTTTTCTTTGATTCTCCAGAATGAGAGTAGACAAGGCTACAACATATGAAAGGATTTTCCAGAGGCTTGGTAATAGCACAAAGGAATTACAAAGCTGAGGACTTAAACCTGGACTCTAACTGTGGCATCCTCACAGCTTTAAGCCCCTTCAATAGTCACTTCTTCCTATGTGGCAATACCCCTATGATCTGGTGCCACCGTGTGTACCTTCCTAGGGTAAGTGCACAGAAGCATGTCTTTCTCCCCTTGGGATCCAAGCCCCAATTACCTGAGCCCTGAAAAAAGGGAACAATCTCCCCTGTTATGCTGGTCTGAGGCTTGTCACACATGTTCCACATTTCTGCCTTTGGATTAAATTCTTCCCTGGATACTTGACAATATGAATGCATATTTTTCCCTACCCTTAAGCAATAAGGATTGGCCTTACTTAAAACTGCCATTAGGACATTTCAGCAGAATCTAACATTCTTCTATTATTTCTCTAGCCAAGATAATTCATTCTTAAATACCATCTCAAAAAAGTACTTTGACAGTCAGAAAAAACTTTAGAATCTGATAAAAGCCTCTCTCATTACACGATGTGAATATATGTCCCCATATCCTGGCTGCCATCTTTCGGTCTCCACTTCTGACAACTCTATGAGATGGGTTCAATTATTTTACCTATAGATACAGACAGGTTATATAGCTTGCCCAAAGTGAAACAGTTAGTACGTGAGGAATATTTAGAAAAGAAACATTTCTTTCCAGAAGAAACAATCCAGCACTCTTCCAATAGACTTTGAGCCAGGCAGAATAATTCTTTATTTTCTTAGACTCATGAAATTGCTTGCATGTGACTCTAATAATGGTAGGCACATTTTGTGAGGTATACTGAGATTTCGGCCTATTCCCCTTATGCAGAGGTGGAACATTAGAGATATACAATGAGCGTCTTTCTTTGCAAAAGTGTTGAAATGGATAATACCCCATTTTTTATGTTTTTTGTTCTGTATTGAGACAGGTGAAAATCATTAGCTTCTTCTAAGAAATCCTACACTGTCAGGACAAGTAAAATGAGGACAAGTAAAACTGGGCTTTCAGTTAGATTTCCTCAGCATCAGCTATCAGACTTGACAAATCACATCTTCATGTATGTGACATAGAGAAAGTGCCAGCCTAATCTATTGCACAGGCATGCTACAGGGCTTAAATGAGGTAAAATGCAAAAGCACACTGACAAATATGAAGTGCTTTGTAAGTACAAGTTTTAATGGATATGCCACTGTAAGAAAAACAAAATGTGATAGATTAAAAAATAAAACAGAATGCAATTCCACATTATCTTCCTAAAAGTAGGATATAGCTATCATTCAACACAGGAACCTGACTGTTGTTAGAAGAAAAAAAAATGTCCCTAAATTATAATTTAAAATATGTGCCTGTTTGTTCCATTGACTTCCATTATGTATTTTTAAAATTACTTTATGTAGGAATACATATAGGCATATACATATAAAAAGTTAAGAATGCTTTTAAAAATAAGGCTCAAAAATAAATGTACAAATTTTTAACAGTGAGTATCTTTGAAAAGCTGAATTATAAATTTAAGGGTAGCACTAAAACATTATCCCAAATTTTTGTCAATAAGCATGCATTTTTTGTAAAATCATAAAATGTATTTTATAATAATTCTTCTTTGCCTCAGGAAACTCCTAAAGCATTAGATGTAAAAATATGGTTGCAAAAATTAATGGCAGGAAAATAATAAGATAAATGGGAGAGATAATTAGAACCTTAACTTTATCGGTAGCAAAAAAAAATACAGCTCAGGGACCTAAAATAAAAAGAATTATTCCTTGCAAACATCTATGATAGGTTGCTCCTATGTTCCATAGAGTAACATCTCAATGTTACTCTCATTTAGAGACTTAGGTTCTATCACTGGATACCATAACAGAAGAAAAGGGGAGAAGCAGACAATTTCATGAGATGTGATACATGCCACTTTTGTTCACACTTCACTGGCCAAAGCAAATTACATGGTGAATCAGCACTTAGGTCTACCTCACAGTTCTTTTTCAGTGAATTTTGGGGAAAAGAGAGAATTGTGTTATCCAAAGACTTGTCCTTCAGACATATTATTTATACTTTTCACAAAAAGTAGAAGGCAGTTCTCAAATTTATTATCTGTGGATCACTTAAGAAAATGTGGCCAACTGATTTTAGAAGCCAATAGTAAAATTACTAGCATCCTTCCTTTCTTCCTCTTTTCCAATCAATAAGCATAGATTGACACCTTCTACACCAGGCTCAAGGAACACAAGGATGAAATGACCTAGTTCCTTCCCTCATGGTACTTTACGGTCTAGAAAATATAGAAAACATCTCTCTGTACAAGAAAATATCTCTGCTTCATGAGAACTAGAAGCTAAAATCTGATTTTAAAACAATAAAACCTGGTTTTATTCTCTTTGGAAAATTATGGACCTTCTCCCCACCCCCAACAAAACATTAAAATTATCAACATCATTGTCCAAATAAATAGAAACTATTCTATCAGAGTTTGAATGTTACCAAGAATGATCACTACTACTGAGAGTAGCTAAATAAGAAGCAGACAAAAAGTCTGGGAGGTAGAATTAATAGAGTATACTAAAGGTCTACTTACTGCATACACTTCCTGCTTCCCAAAGAAATTACAGCTATAAGGGAGACACCAAAACATGTGTGGACTCCATGAGCCTATATTTGTTTCTATTGCTACCCCTAAAAATGTGCTTGTACTGAAGTAGATTAACCTAAGAATTGCTTAGCTATTTTTCCAGAAATCAAAAATAACTTAGATAGTACTGTAGGTGCAAATTCATTGCAAGATGTTTGCAATTTGATCCCTCAATATTGTTGACTACAAATTATGAGGTAAAATTTGCATATTGAATTACTGCAGGTTCAATTACACCTGTCCTTGAAATATAATCTCTTTACCTTTCTTACTCTTATGCTGAATGCAAACTGTACCAGTAAGATAGGAATACATCATTTATATTCACTCTGTATATCACAAATATGTCAATAAAGATTGCTTACTATGTCATACAGTCAACCACTTTCACCACATTGGTCATTTCTTTAGGCAGAGCCAGCATGAAACTGTATTATGTCAGGGAACACAAACACTTTTTTAATAGCCACATCTGGCATCATCTTTCCAACTGGATGAAGCATTGAAGCATCAAAGGCAAACTACATACTTAAGAAATGCAATTCATACACTGTGTCCCCTCTCTATTCATCATATAGCTCATCAGCACTCATGATTTCACCACAGGAATGTACAAGTTCATTGGCCCAAGCAGCTACTGAGGTGAGTTTATATGTGAGAAAATATCTCATGTGCTCCAGATGAGGAAGCTTGGATTTGTGTTTTGTGTGTGATAACCATCCTCTTAACAGCTTCTTTCTATGGCGTTGCATGGTGTTAGCTAGATTTATCTCCTGATAACTAAACAGAGTAAAACAGAAGTTTTATGATCCTGGCATTAGCAGCCAAAAGCTCTTGCAGTTAGTCCCTACAGATTATCCTGTAAATATCTGGAGAATTAAAAACAATAATAACAATAAATACCCTGTTAGGTAAACTATATACCCACGGAATGGTTAAATTAGAAAGGATGCTGGCTAGACATAAAATTAGCCAAACCAACTCCAACAATAGGCAGAACCGCCCCCCCAAAATTTTCCCTCATATTTAGCATCCAAAATACTATTAATATTGTGAGTCAAGTTTTCTGCAAAACAAAATATTCTTCTCTTGCAGAAAGAAAACCTCTTTAAGAAACCACTACAACAAAGTTTCTTAATACATTCACTGGTCATATTGTAGTCAGTTAAGAATGGTGTGCTACTTCCCATAGGTTTTGGGTCACCACATTTTTGTTGTCATTTGTCTCTAGGTATTTTTCGATTTCCTCTTTGATTTCTTCAGTGATCTCTTTGTTATTTAGTAGCATATTGTTTGGCCTCCATGTGTTTGTGTTTTTTATAGCTTTTTTCCTGTAACTGATTTCTAATCTCATAGCGTTGTGGTCAGAAAAGATGTTTGATATGATTTCAATGTTCTTAAATTTTCTGAGACTTGATCTGTGACCCAAGACGTGATCTATCCTGGAGAATGTTCCGTATGCACTTGAGAAGAAAGTGTAATCTGCTGTTTTTGGATGGAATGTCCTATAAATATCAATTAAATCTATCTGGTCTATTGTGTCATTTAAAGCTTGTGTTTCCTTATTAATTTTCTGTCTAGATGATCTGTCCATTGGTGTAAGTGAGGCGTTAAAGTCCCCCACTATTATTGTGTTACTGTCGACTTCTCCTTTTATAGCTTTTAGCATTTGCCTTATATATTGAGGTGCTCCTATGTTGGGTGCATATATATTTATAACTGTTATATCTTCTTCTTAGATTGACACCTTGATCATTATGTAGTGTCCTTCCTTGTTTCTTATAACATTCTTTTTTTTTTTAAGTTTAAGGGTTTTATTATCAAAGTCTTGTAAAACAATTTCAGAAACTGTACATCAACATGGCACAGACTGTAGCCTACTTTTGTTTTACTGCACAAAAGTGAAACTCCTGTAAGAAAACAGTTGCCTAACTACTTTGCATTTAACATGGAATCACTGTGTGCATAAGATTACTACTGCAGTAACAGTAACACAAAGTTTACTGGTTTTATACAACTTGAGATCAAATAAAAAGTACATTATCAAGTAGATCTGTCTTATTTTTAAAAGCATATGAAGGTCAATTTAAAATGCACTATCCCCCTTTTCCAACAATGAGATTAAAACAAATAAAAGAGTGGACAATTGAAAATCAGGACAAGAGATAACTTTCTTTTACAGATGGACTTCAGGATAGGCAGATAAATTTCACTGATGTAGATGTTCAATAAATTATTTTAGGAAAAAAAATTCCCAAACACCTTATGAAAAAGTATACAACTCTACTTCAAAATATGCTATTTACTTACTGCCAAAGACAGTTTCATTTGAAATCTTGTTTCTGTAATTAAAGCCTAATTATAGCCATCAAAAAAGGTTAGTGCATATATAACCCTTCAAAGTTAAACAAAAGCCACAAAAATTTAGCCACAAGGCTTAAAGGATTATCTATTTCAAATGCTCATTTCCAGATGTAACTATAAGAATGTTAATTTGTCATGTCAACAAACAAGACCATAAGTAGATCCATCATGTTGGAGGATTTGAATGACATTTAGAATATTCCTGCCACAATTAACATGCAATCAGTGCATTCCCTACATGGCTCTATTACGGCAATGAATCAAATTCTAGCAATACTATAAGTGAACTTAATAAAGGAGATCATACAACATAAACAATCCATGCCTCCTGTAGACGCATGCAGCTTTTCATTTTTGTTATGAAGCAGCACCAGAATAGTAAAACTGCTTGTTTACTCAATCAGATTTCAACCTGTCAAGAACTGGTTACCCATATATCATTTTTCTAAAAGCTTTTGGATGTAAATAACTAATATCAACATCAAGAGCTTTATAACCATTTATGACTCAGAGCTGTATACATCTAGATTTGAGATGAACAAATACAGCATTAAGAAATCACACAGAGGAATGACACTGATGCACGTATACAGTTGGGATTCCCACAGAGGCAATATTCAGTCACTCATATCCATGTCTTCTTCATGATGATCATCGCCATTCACTTTGGATTCTCTTAGTGAATCACCAGTTCCCTTTTCCACAGAACACTCTTTTGCTTTAGGAGAAGCTGCCTCTGTCAGTTTCTTCTCCTCTTTCTTCTCTTTCTCGCTGTCATACCCCTGCTCCTCTTCATCATAGTCCCGTGTAACTTTTACATCTTTATCACTCTCTGATTTTCTTTCCCGTTCCTTTTCCTTATCTTTACTTTTCTTCTTCTTGCTTGTGGATCGTTCTCTTTCATCTCTGCTTCTTTCTTTGTCTTTATCTTTCTTCTTCTCCTTTTTATGTCTCCTAGGGGATGGTGAACGAGACAATTTTCTTTTGGGAGACCTAGGCTTTTTAGGAGATCTTGTGCCACTTCTGCTTCTTCGTCGTCGTCTCTCTCTGCTAGCACTTCTGGAACGTCTGGCTGTGCTGTAACTTTTTGGTGGTGTTTTGGAACGTTTCTTTTCTTTGTCTTCTTTCTTTTTGTCTCTGTTTTTTGATGTGCTCCTTGACCTTCTACCCCTCTCTCTGGAATGAGATCTTCTCCGTCTTGGACTTTTGGATCGTCGTCTACTCCTTGACTTAGAATGTGATCGCCTTCTTGATCTGCTTCTTGACCGCCTGTGCCTAGAAGATGAGGGAGTCCTCCTCCTCCTAGAACATGATCTTGACCTCGAGTGCCTTCGTTTTTCTTCTTTCTTATCTGGTTCTATAGCAGCAGAAATTAGGGACTGTGCTTCTCGTACTCTCTTCATGGCTTCCTCTATTTCTTTACTAGAGGTATCTGATTTCAGACTTGGTGAAACAAGACCAGCAGCTACATGATTCAACTTGGGATCAACAGTACTCATAAGTTTCAGCAACTGATCTGCTGCAAGAGACTGAGAGTTCAAGTTTGCTCCAGGAAGCCCAAGTGCAGCAAGGGCAGGATCAAGAGTAGGAGCTCCCAAAGCAGCCAGTGGAACAGCGCCAATCTGGGTAAGTGGGTTAGGAGTAGGCAGGAGTCCACCACCAGGCAGAAGACCTGCCACTGCGTTAGCTGGTGCCAACAGAGACAAAGCCTTAGTCTCATCAGGAATAACTCCTTCTGCATATGGTACGACTATCAAAGCTCTGTCAATGAATACAGTATTTGTCAGATGCTGTGCCACAACTGCTGAGTCCGGATCATGGAACTTAACAAAGCAGACTCGGGATGAGACTGGCAAAGGCGAATCATCAGGCGGGAAGAGGCGCAGTTCGTCGATCTTCCCTAGGAAACCGAAGACGGTCCGCATCTGCTCAGAGCTAGCGCTCGGGGAGACATTAGTCACCTGGATTACCTCGGTGCCGCCGCCTCCGCCGCCACCGCCGCCCCCCGGCCCGCCGCTGGGGCCCGGGCCCGCAGTGCTGGGGACGATGGTAGTGTTGCTCATGGTGCTGCTCGCGTACTCGCTCTTGAGCGAAGTAATTTCCAAGACACAAGGCCGACACTGGCAACGGGAAGGGCCCCTCGTTCCTCCTGCCCCAGACGCTGGCGGTGACGACATCCGAGCCGCGCCGCCAAGAGCGAAGGCCCGGCGCACGGAGCGCGCGCTCCCGACAGGGGCAACATTCTTTATTTTAAAGTCTATTCTATCTAACATGAGTATTGCTACTCTAGCTTTCTTTTGATTTCCATTTGCATGGAATATCTTTTTCTATCCCCTCACTTTCAGGCTGTATGTATCCCTAGGTCTGAAGTAGGTCTCTGGTAGACAGAATATATACGGGTCTTGTTTTTGTATCCATTCAGCCAGTCTGTGTCTTTTGGTTGGAGCATTTAATGCATTCACATTTAAGGTAATTATTGATATTAACACATATATGTGGAATCTAGAAAAATAGTACATATGAACCAGTTTTCAAGGCAGAAATAGTGACACAGACATAGAGAACAAACATATGGACACCAAGGGAAGAAAGGGGAGGTGGGGTGAATTGGGAGATTGGGACTGACATATATACACTAATATGTATAAAATGTATAACTAATGAAACCTGCTGTATAGCACAGGGAACTCCACTTCGCTGTACGGTAGAAACTAACACAACATTGTGGAACAACTATACTCCAATTAAAAAAAAAAAAGAAATGTAAGAGACATAGCAACCAATTACAATGTATGGACCTTATTTGCATCCTGATTCAAATAAGCAAACAGGAAAAAATGACATTTATGAGACAACTGAAAATTTATACATGAATGAATATTTGGTTATAATTAAAGACATTAACTTGGATATAAAAAAAAGAATGTTGTGCTATGTATGTTTTCCTTCTTTTATTTATAAACTCAAAAAGGAGGTGAAAGAAGTTTAACTAGGTAACTGAACATAAAAAATTGGAATGACAAATTTAAAGGAAAAAAAAAATTTTTTCCTCTAGAAAATCAACATCCTTAATGATGTTCTATTTCTGTTTCTATCAGGTGAAGTCTAATTGTATTCTTCTCCACTGCACCAGAGCAATCTTGATTATTTTTAACACATTTATTTCAATTAAAAGTGGTATTATCTGGGCTTCCCTGGTGGCGCAGTGGTTGAGAGTCCGCCTGCCGATGCAGGGCACACGGGTTCGTGCCCCGGTCCGGGAGGATCCCACACGCCACGGAGTGGCTGGGCCCGTGAGCCATGGCCACTGAGCCTGCGCGTCCGGAGCCTGTGCTCCGCAACAGGAGAGGCCACAACAGTGAGAGGCCCATGTACCGCAAAAAAAAAAAAAAAAAAAAAAAAAAAAAAGTGGTATTATCTGATCCAGCTGCTGAGCAAAGTGTCAGAAACTCATATCCAGATTTTTTGCTGCTATTGCTTTTCTTCTGTTTAGTTTTTTCTTTAAATGAAACATGTTCTATAAATGGAGCAACATGGCAGAGACAGAGACCAAAAATATATTTCCCAGAAATGGAAACCCAAAGCACCGAATGATAATTTAATAATAAAGTCTTCTGAATCATGGGATGACAATGAATTCTAGCAATAAGGCAATAAGAGAAGGGTATCAGTGAAGAAAACAGTGGGGTGTTTTTGGTATTATTATTAGTATTAGTATTAGTATTATTTGTGGTACACGGGCCTCTCACTGCTGTGGCCTCTCCCGTTGTGGAGCACGGGCTCCAGACGCACAGGCTCAGCGGCCATGGCTCACGGGCCCGGCCGCTCCGCGGCATGTGGGATCCTCCCGGACCGGGGCACGAACCCGCGTCCCCTGCATCGGCAGGCGGACTCTCAACCACTGCGCCACCAGGGAAGCCCTGGTAGTATTATTAAATGAAAGAATATTGATTCAGTACAAAGCTCCCTGTTAAGGAAGATCAGAGCTGACACTTACTTTCATTCTGTTTTATGGCCATTTTTTCATACCCTGGGTAATGGTCCATGATTCCAACTTATGCGCCAGATTAGAGGATTGAACAAGAGAATTATATCCACATTCATCATGTCTGAAAAAATTTATTCTAGTTCCTTGGGGTTTTTTGATGAGTTAAACATGTTCATTCATATTGGAGGAAATGTTTTAAAGGTCCATATACATTAAGATATGTCAAACATTTTTCTCAAAAGTACAAGTAGGCCAACTATACTAGGAAAAAGATTACTTTCCTCTCCAACTCTGAAGTAATGCCATACATCTATAGAGCAGTAAGTGCAAGATTAATTCTTTTATTACCAATAATAAAGTTATAATAGTCACCATTTACTGAACACTTAACTAAGCTGGGCTTATGCTTACTCTGTGTATTACCTCATCTAATACTTATGATCTCTAGATGAAACATTATCTTTCCCATAACCACAACTACTTTATGAGGTATAATTTATATTCAATAAACTATATCTTTAAAGCATACAATTTAATAAGTTTAAAATACGTATATACCAGTGAAACCATCACCAGAATCAAGATAATGGACATAACCATCATCCTCAACAGTTTCCTAATGCTCACTGTAATCCATCCCTCCCTTCCCATCTCAACTCTATCTATTTTCCTTTTATCAGACAACCACTGACCTGCTCACTGTCACTATAGATTATGATGTGGAGGAATGAGAATTCTCATACACTGTTGATGGGAATGTAAAATGGTACACATATTTTGGAAAAGTTTTTGGCAGTTTCTTTAAAAATGAAACATACAGCTACAATGTGACCTACACACTTTGCTCCTAGGTATTTATCCAAGATAAATAGAAGCATATGTCTCCAGAAGGACTTGTGCATGAATGTTCATAGATCTTTTATGTTATGTATGACATGGCTTATGTTTCAAAGAGATCCTTCTGAATGTTGAATTTGGACTGGACTCCAGAAAAGTGAAGAGTAGAAGGAGGAAAACCAATTAGGAAGCTATTATAATAATATGGATTGGGATAACAGTGGCTTAACCAGTGTGGTATGATGGTAAAGTGGTGAGAAGTAGGCAGATCCTACATAAATTTTTAAGACAGACATTACTGTATTTCCTGATATACTGGATGCATGGTATAGGAAATGGAGAGGACTCGAGGATGTCTCCTAGACATCTGGCCTAAGTGACTGGAAAAATGGAATTGCCATTAACTGAACAGGCAAAGCATCAGGAGGAACATGCTGGGGGAGGATGAGATCACAGGTTGGTTTGAGATATGGTAATACTGAAGTGCTATTTATTAGTAAACAGTTGGTATCTAAATATGGAAGTGAATGTAGAAATAGAAAAAATGTAGTCCAAACTCTGATCCCTAGGACTATGCATGGATAACATGTCTAAGAGACAAGGAAGAACAAGCCATGCAGATTGAGAAGGAACAGCTGGGCATAAGGAGGAAAGCCAGGAGAGACCACTTTTCCAAAAGTATTTAAAGGAGGATGGGGTAATATACCCTCTCAAATGCTGCTGGTAGGTTTACTAAAATGAGGAGAGAGGATCGGACATTCAATTTAGCACCATGACCAACGGTGGCTTTGATGAGAACAATATCATTGGAGTGATGGGCATTAACTACTGATTAGGGTAGAATGGGGAGAGAGGTGTTGGAGATATGGAGTATACGCAAATCTTTTTAGACTTTCTGTGAAGGAATGCAGAGAAATGAAGTGGTAGTTGGAGAAGCATGCAGGATCAAGAGAGGTATTTTTGTTTGTTTTGATTAAAAAAAATTTTTTTGCTTTGTTTTGTGTTCTTTTGTTAGTCAACCTAGAAGTACAAGTTAATGTATTTGGTGGTCTTTGATATGTTAAAATTTGATACATAAGATATTTCACTGTGGGTACATTTTCTAACTTTTTATTTTGAGATGATTATAGATTCACAGAAATTTGCAAAGATAGTACACAGAAGTCCTTATACTCTTTACCCAGTTTTATCCTGTGTTTATATCTTATATAACTATCATACAATATCAAAACTGGGAAATTGACATTGTTATAATGTGTGGGTAGAGTTCTAAGTCATTTTATCACTTGTGTAGATTCATGTAACCACCACTACAATCAAAACACAGAACTATTATTCCATCACCACAAAGATCTCTCTTGTGCTACATCTTTATGGCCATGACCTCACTCCTCCCTGCTACCATTCCTCACCACTGGCAACCACTAATTTGTTCACCATCTCTATAATTTTCCTTTACCAAAATGTTATATTAATGGAATCATACAGTATGTGGTCTTTCGATATTGGCGTTTTCTCACTCTGCATAATACACTTGAGATCCATCCAAGTTGCTGGGTGTATCAATAATTTGTTCCATTTTATTGTACACGGTATGTATGTACCACCATTTGTGTAACCATTTACCAATTGTAAGACACTTCAGGGATGTTTATATGTTGAAGAAATAATCTAGTAAAAGAGGGGGAGCTCAACGGTGCGGAAGAGGGTGAAATTACTGGAGCAATGTCCTTGGGTGAACACGTAGAGCATACAGGGCTCAAGTGGAAACCAAGGACATTCATCCAAAGTAAAGCTTATGAAGTCAGAGTCAGTGGGCAAAAATGCAGCCAAATGGGTGTGCTGGTGGGAGATTGTGGAAGCTCTTTCCTGATGCCTTCACCTTTCTAAATAAATAAGCAAGCAAAGTCATAAGCTGAAAGGAAAAGTTGTTGCAGGTTGGAGGAGAAAAGAAAATATATTCGACAAGCAACTAGGAGAGGAGACAGTGAAGAGATCAGAGAGATGTCGGATGTTACGCTGCAGCACAAAAGGCCCACAAAGATAACAGCCATGAATTCAAAGCCAAAGTAACCAGTATGGTTGTGTTTTTCTGCTGCCTCATTCAGCTCCAGAGATGCAGGTGCAGAGAATGCAGGAGGAATAATGACTTGAGGTAGGCAGAGGAGAAGTGAGAAAAATAAAGAAAAATCTAGAGTTTGGAAAGCACTATTTGGTTTTGTTTTCAAAAATGTGAGGCACATTGCAGACAATAGATGTTCTATAGATGCAAACAGCTTAAGAGATAGTGACAGGATGCCTTGAATTATAAAGAGAAAGCCAATCCTGTTTATCTTCACCGTTAACCAAAACCCTGAAAAATCCCATTGAAGTACCACAGGTGGAAGCACAGTAGTGACTCCTTGGTCTGTTAAGATGCTGACACTTAGCACTTAATGCTTGCCCTTTCTCCAAGGAGGGTTGGTGCTGTCTTTGGTCAGCTCCCTCGGTCACTGCTACTTCAACTTCTCCAGCCATTTGAATACCTGTAGCCTTTGACTAGCTTTTATAAAACACTCATACCTTACCCTACTCAGACAATCTGATAAACCGTTGCTATTTTTCCATCTGTTGGATCTGAATATCATGTCAGGGAAAGAAAAGTCTGGTTAAAGGCTTTTGTGGGAATTTTCATTTTCCTGATTCACTTGGCTGGGGTGTTAAAACACAGAAGCTTTGCAGTTCCTCCCACACAATGAATTTCATGCAGAGTATCCCAGTGGCATTCCTGAACAGATTATGCCTCGTGTGCCAGGGACAATAGCACATGAAACAACCCAGGGCTGTGTGGTGTATTTGAGGCAATCGGCATGTCTGTGATTTCACAAAGCAGGCTGCCACTTGGCTGAGTACAAATACGACATTTCTAGAAGCTCTGGGGAAAGGACAGAGAAACAGTGCCTCAGTTCAGAGACATTTCCTCATGTTGGTACAGCCCTTCCAGCCTGATGCATCTTGCAGTGTCCATTGTTGAAAACAGAGTGGTCAGCACCATTACATTGGTGCCTCTGCTTTTTAACAGGTTGGAAGCTAGACATTTTTCTAATTAATATCATTTGTTTAAAGCAAATTTCTGGCATTCAGTCTGGTTACAGGTAACAAGGAACAACAGCCTCTTAGGAAACAGAAAACTGTATCAGTAATTTGTGGAGCCAGCTTGATCTGTTTTAGTGTACTCAAGTCTCACACTCTCTCTCTCTTTGCCCTCCCCACCCCACCTTTCTCGCTCAATCTCCAAACCAACACCCCTACTTCTGCCAGAAAGTAAACAAGGAGCCACAGTACTTATCTGGGTCACAGCACTTAGTTACTCAGGCAAAAAGAATAACAAATAGCTTAAATTCTGTCACTAGCAGAGGTCAGAAGTATGACAGAATCAAATCTGTGGGCCTTTCATTAGGGGCCTTCATTTAGCTCTGCCTAATTACCTTAATTTTCCAAGTTCTTCTAAGTCAGTGCTCTCAGTTCAAAACACAGCTTAAAATGCTTTTCCCCCAGTTGTCAGCATGTTTACTTTCACCTTTAAACAACAAAGATTGCAAATATAACCTTCCACTGTCCTAATCCATTTTAAGAGACTCAAAGCAAAACTGGCTGAGCAAAGCAACCCTGTATGCCTGTGAGGCCGAGAGCAGATAATCTTGTCAAGCAGCAGCAGCCGGTAAGGGAAACGGGTTCCGGCAGAGCACTTCACAAAGCTGTTTTCCTGGTGTCTGCTTTAGTGACTGGGTTATAAAAGTGCCCATGGAGACTGTGCTCCGCAACAAGAGAGGCCGTGACAGTGAGAGGCCTGCGCACCACGATGAAGAGTGGTCCCCGCTTGCCACAACTAGAGAAAGCCCTCGCACAGAAATGAAGACCCTACACAGCAAAAAGAAATAAATTAATTAATAAACTCCTACCTCCAGGGCTCCCTGGAAATAAGAGGGACTGGGAAGCAAGTGGGTGGGTGGGTGGGTGATTTCAAGGTATAGGCTGGTGCAGGCTCCTCCCCTGCTGATGCTCTGCAGGCCACAGTTCAACATGGCCTCACAGGCCCTGTGCAGGAAAAGAGCTGTGAGTTTTCCCAAGTCTGTCTTCAGCACTGTTCCCACTGCTCTTTGGCCCCTTTGTGCTGCTATCCAGTGCCCCCCACCGCTCCTCCTAGCCACATCCTCTCTCCACATACTTTTCTCCTTCCCATTCATGGTAGCCAAGGCCTGTCACTGTCTTCTCAATTCCGTCAACTTGCCAAACTCTTCACATCAGGGTTTTTGCATACATTGTTCCTTTTGCCTTACAGACTCTTTGTCTGCCTGGCTCCTTCTCATCAGTTGGGTCTCATCATAAACATAGCCCTTCTCAAGAGAGGCCTTCCCCAGTTGTGGACTCCAAATTAGATCCCCAGCCCATCACTATCCCTCATCACTCCCTGGTCTGGTCCTTTTTTACCATAATTTGATATTTTCTACTTATTTGTCCACTAACATTCAGAAAAGAAGTCTATTTTATTCATCACTGTATCAATACCTAGTACTGGCTCAGGGAGATCAGCTCGGTGCTTTGTGACCACCTAGAGGGGTGGGATAGGGAGGGTGGGAGGGAGACGCAAGAGGGGGGGATATGGAGATATGTGTATATGTGTGGCTGATTCACTTTGTTATAAAGCAGAAACTAACACAACATTGTAAAGCAATTATACTCCAATAAAGATGTTTTAGTACTGGCCCGGTGTAAACGTTGTCCTTTATGTGTAACACTTGATTTTAGTAGGATTCTTTTCACTGAGTGCCTATTACATTTTAAAAAAAAAAACTGATTACGTGGTTGCCCCCTTTCCCCCAGTAATCTGAACCACCCAGGCCTCCCCAGCACTGCCCCATGACCTTGAAATATACTTCCTCATTTAATCATCAGCGCAGCAGTGTCATGTTATATCCATTTTACAGAGAAGAATACAATGCAAAATAGTTATATGATTTTCCCAAAATGTTTAGAAATGCTAATGCCGAAATATAAATTTATATGAGCATTTCAAGCATGATAGCAAACCAATAAGATCTCATCATGGATTATGTGATACAAGCTGTATAAAGACTATTTTAAAGAACATTGCCAGTAGCTTGATTCTTTATTGTAGTAGTATTACATCATCTCCAAATCAAGTTCAGGAAATGTAGAATGATGAAAAGTATCAACAGGTAGAGCCATCCTTTTAAGTAAGTATGGGGCACAGAGACTCAAGCAACATCTAATGGAATGTGAGGTATGTGATCAAGAAATTTCTGGAAACATAGTACAGCACACTAATACCAATAAAGGATGTTAACCCTGCCTATAACTATACCAGTATAATGGTGTGGCTAAGATTAAGAACTCTAGAATAAGACAGACTTGAGTTTTAATCCCTGCTCTATTATTGGCTAATTCTGACTCATTTTCTCATCTGTCAAATGAATATAACAACCTCATCTCCCAACATTGGTATGAAAAGTAAATTTTGTATTTAAATTGATAACCACAAGGTCTGACAAATAGTAAGTGTTCGATAATTATTAATTTTATCATGGTAATTATTATTGTTATTGTTGTCATTAGCTTGAGTTGCCTGCCACTGTAAGACCAGACATTTTAGTTCCCATCTCTGAAAGCTTACAAGCTAGATCCTGTATGTTGATGGGAAGTGAGGAGATTCCTTACAACTATGCTGCAGTAGCACTCTCCCTTCTTTGTGAAAAATTCTCTGTAATAGCACATTTGCCCCTCTACTTATCAAGATTGAAAAAAAAATCCTTATTCTGAAAAAATGTCATTTGATGGTGTGTAATAGGTCTTTCTCATTTACATAAATTTAGTGGAATTTATAAGTATGTGGTTATCAAAAAAACTTAAAATTTTACTTTTTGTGAAGTTGTTTTAAATATATGCTAGGTGTTCCTTAGATTCTGCAAACAGATTCCAGTTTTATTTTATGCTGCCTGACAATTCACTCCCTTGGGGATATCATTTGTTATCATCCTAATTATCACTTTGAAGCATTCTTGACAATTATGCTCCGAACAATTTGCTCAACCACACCCTGTTTAGGCTACTTTCAGGTTTGACTCTGCTGGCTGTAAAACTAAATCAGTGCATTTGTACCTAAAAAAAGTTTGCAATTACCACCACAGCAATTTTCAGAATCACTTCATGTGGTGAGTGGAAACATTAATCTGGGTGCTTAACTACTGCTTGGGTATTAATTGGCATTCAGATAACATATATTAAAGAACACTGAAAGGCAAAATTTTTTATAAAAATAAGTTCTGTTAAATAACTAGCCCCTATGGCTTATGTTTCAGTATACAATGATGCTAATGATTGAAGCTATATTCACTGCATTAAAAATCAGGCTATAAGGAGTCAGGAAATTTAGAGCTTTACTCCTAGCCTAAAGAATTCTCTTCATTATGTAAGAAAACTATAAATAACAGTTTTACCATTGGAAGGATACTGCAAAGAATTGTAATTTTATTACTTTTAAAGAGCTTTTAATGTGTATGGGATGATTAAAATCAATGCTTGGACATTTTTAACCCTAGGTATAGATTTTACGCAAATGAGCATTCATAATTTTATGAAATATTCTTTCTTACAGAAGACTTTATTTTCCTTAGATGTTTTGGCTGCATAAAAAAAAACAATTGAGTTATTTTCATAATGTGAAACAAAGCATGATTGCCTAAGTAAAATCAGAGACACTGAAAAATGTCAATGCATGAATCAAATTTTCCCAAAATGACTACTAGAGTTAACACCATTCTAGTTTTGTGATTCATTTACTCAATCACTCACTCATTCATTTGTTCGTCATTGTTAGTCACTGATTATTTATTGATGATCATTTAATGTGCCAGGCACTATTATAGCCACAGGAAACAAACATAAAATAAACAAAAATGAATGCCCTCAAAGACCATCCATTCTAGTTGGTTGTGGAAGATGGTCAATAAACAAAATAAATAAGCAAAATGTATAGAAGCTTGGATGGTGATAACTCCAATGGAATAAATAAAGCAAGAAAGGGGAATAGAAAATTCTGTGTTTGGATTTGGAATTTTAAAGAGGAAGGTCAGCGTAGGTTTTACTAAGAAGGTGATGTTTAAACAAAGACTTGAAGGAGAGATGTTGGTTCACAACTTTCTTGGAGCTTCGCGTGTGTAATCTAAAATTGGACCCCATGCTCAGAAGGCAGAGAGAGACAGAAGAAAGAGGCAGGTCCTTGCAGATTGTTAGGTGGCAGTTTTATTAAGGAAAGGAATTTCCTTACAAGGCTTGTCTTGGGCGGCCGCAAGATGAGTAGACCTCAACACCCAGGTAGTGCCAGAATCTTAAAAGTTTACATAGAGTTCTTAACTGGGCTCAGTCACATACACCATCCAGATAGTCTCAGTATCTCATTGCCCTCTCAAGGCTGTGTCTTTGGGCAAGTTCGAGCAAGGAGAAGGCCAGAAGAACACACATTCCAAGGATGGGGAGGGAGTGAGGGACCTCCGACTGCCTGGGTCAAATCATGCATCAACCAGCGTCATGTCCTCTCTCAATTTACCTCCTCCAACAAGAGAATGGAGCAAATCTTGCAGAAATCTTGGGGGAAAGAGGGTTCTAAGAGAAGGAATATTAAGAATAAATGCTCAAAGGTGATAGAGTGGCTGGCATTTAGGAGGAAAATCAAGAATGAAAACGTGGCTGGCATGTCATTAGGGCAGAAGAGAGAAATGAGAGCTGGAGACAGAGAGGTTACTGATGTCAGATCTAGTAAGGTCCATTGTAAGGTCTTTTTCATTAGAGCTGAGTGAAATCAGGTGTGACCCAACTCTTCATTATGTCTGGAGAAATATTTTAATCATCTGCTGTTTCCTACACACTCTATAATCACGTCCACTTGGTAGTACACTACAAGGCTCATGGTTGAACTCCAACTTTAAAAAAAAATTATTGATTTCACCAAGATCAGTAACAAAGGTGAAATAAACCAGATTTTAAAACTAAATGCATTCCAGGGATGGAGAGAATTTTGTTGAAATAATTTGTCTTCAATTAAATTTTTCGAACTGTGGCAGAAACTGTTAATGGTTCTCTAATGTCTTTCTCCCCATTGACTCATAATAGAACTCCTGCAGGGCTTGTGACCAAGTACCAGCTAATAGGATGTGAGCAAAAGATACAGGTGCCAACTCTAGGTCCTAAGAAAGAATACGTTTCTATCTTGGCTCTTTCCCTTTTGTGGCTGAGTCAGTGAAAACGGGAACAGAGATGGCAGCAAAATATTAAGTTGAGCAGTTACCCAACCAACTGTGACTGCTTATCGTTGGTTGGCAATATGAGAAAGAGACAAAGGATATCTTTTTACAGCCAATATTTTGGGGTCTTTGGTTTGCACCAGCTTAACCTACACTCTATCAAAGACGTTAGCAAAATAAGAAGTTAAATGAGACAGAACTCCTAAAACTCTAAATTATTTCATTGTAATCTTTAACCCTCTGATACTCACTTTAAACTTCTGTACTACATCCCACAAGGAGAAATGCAACTGTAATTCACTGTACTTTTTTAACATAAATAAGGAACAAGAAGTCCATGACCTTTTGACTAATTTTTATTCTACATTTGATGGAAAAGGAAAGAGAGGGACTTTGGAAATAATTTGAAAAACTTCTCAAAGAAAAACTCTATTTTCTGGCACAAAAACATTTCCTTTTTTTCTTGCTAACTAGAGTGGTAGTTATATCAGATTTGTTCAGGAATATGTGGTAATGAGTTACATATGGCACAGGGAAGCATTCACTGAACTATGATATTTTAATATAGCTTGCTACAGGAAGAGAGAGACAGGAGAGAGAGATTAAGAAAGATAGAGAAGATTAAACAAAAAAAGAAATATTAGGGTGGAGGAGACTGCAATGGAGAGATATGGGCTAACATAGCAAAGGAGAAACTTAAAGACAGATTTAAAGGGAACCAAAGAGGAACTTGGCAAAAGACTGTCAAAAACCACGTGTGGGAATCTGTTTATTCTTGGTTTTGTTTGTTTGTTTTAAGCTAATGCCCTGGAAGATCTTCACTAAACTCAGAAAACAATCTAGAATATTTGAAACCCTTGAAGCCATTGTCTATCTAAGTAGTTGAGAAGAATAAAAAAAACACCAGTGGGGTGAGAACAAGTGGAGTTGTCTCTGCTTACTTTTCAAAGTTACAAAGAAAGTATCTCAAGGACTATTTTATAAATATCTTTTAATGAACTATAATCTACCCATGATTTTTGTCAGAGGTATAATATTTACATGAATATGTCCAAGGTTCCTGACATGTCAATTATTTTTTTCCTTGAACTTTCCTAAAAGATTTTGTGTGTGTGTTAGATTAATTGATCTGTTGCTCAGATCTGTTAGAATTAGAAAGCCAGTTGGTTGAGAGGGAAGAAAAGAAAAACAAAAACAAAAAAAACCGTCAATGCATACTATTTTAGAGTACTTAAATGACAATTATTCAAGTTTAAAGTCAATTGGAAAGAGAAATTTAAGATATAAGCATCTGTGGAACTCGAAAAGCATTCTTTTTAAATATTTCTGATATATTTTTAAAAATCTGACCCAAAGATCATTTTGGAGTACTTATTTGGAATGGTCCAGATATCAGCATGTTGGATAACATCTAACATATTGTCTAATCATTTGAAGGACGATATGAGAGCCCTCAAAGAATAGTCACTTTAGTGTTCATATGTGATTATTTCCCTGTATATGTTAATTCCTATGCAAAATTTGTTTGTAAAATGACAGTTTGGAGAACTTAGCATAGCCTACAAGAATATGTCTAAAAAACAAAATAAATTAACTGCTTCATTTTTAATTCAAGACACAATATGAGCTGATAAAGTTATGATAAGAAAAAAATTCCCAAGTAGAAGGCACAATCTGTTTATTAGATTGCTCATATTTTTCTTTTTCTAAAAAAAAAAAAAAAAAAGGCATGATAACATATAGGTCTGATAGAACTATGGTAAGAAAAATTAGAAATGAACAGCTCAGCAAGCACCTCTTAGTTTGATTTGCATGTCAAGTGATTGAGATGAAGAGACAACTCCCACCACCTAAAGTTCAATTCCTTTCTATTAGGACAGGGATTCAAAACAGAGTATGCTATGCACCACTAATTATCCGATCAGTTTCAGTTTTTCGTATGATTAAATTAAATGATAATAAGTAATCAACTTAATTATTCTGTCATCTAAAAACTGATGATTACCCTTCTTTCATTTACTCTGCAAAAATTATGTAATTTGAGTCTAACACTATAAAATATAGGAAATTATAAATGAAGTCTTTGCCCATAAGAAGTTAACAAGCATCTGAGGAGAGAAGGAAACACCATCATCTCCCACTAGAAGTACTCGAAAAGCAGCGTGGTCTCTGTTAAATCCATTCTCCACACTGCATTTAGGGTGATATTTACAAAGGACATATCTGATTATGTCATCAACCTCCTGTGCCCCCACCCCCAACTAAAGACATGAACTATTTCAATGAATTTCCAGTGCACTTAGCTATACATGCAAAACTCCTTGCCAGTGTTTTTAGTGCTCTTCATTAGTCCTCCCCTAGAGACTTTCCAGTCTGGTCTCTCACTGGGCTCCCATTCTCTCTGCTTCAGCCACAGTGGTCGTGCTTTTTCCAGCCATGATATCTTTGCAAAAGGTGGTTTTGCTTCATCAGGTTCACTCCTACTTCAGATCTCAGCATAACTGTCACTTCCCTGACCTCCATTTTTAGGTCAAATTCTTTATGTATAATATTTTATAGCACCATGAACCTCTCCTCTGTGCTTAGGGGTTAGAGACAGTTTTATGCTTTTGTTATTAATTAAATTCTATCTTCCTCTCTAGGCTATGAGCTGCAAAAGTAGAAAAATCATGTTCAGTTCTCCTCCCTATTGTAAAAGATGTGCTTTTTTAAACAGCCTGAATCCTATAATCCCTTGATAAATATCAGTAGAATGACTGTTATTGTTAAGTGAGAAATGAAACTGAATTCAGCACTCCAACAATGGAACTTCAGAAAATCCCCTCCTAATGTTGGTAATGAGTTTCAGTCTTCAGCTTAAACTAGTCATTGGTGAGTTGATTGGGTTTTATTTGTTTGTTTCTTTGTTTTTGAAAAACAAACTTTGAATTGCTCTTATTGACAAAGAAAATGACTGCCTCTAACTATATTATAAACATTTATTTCTTCATGTTTTCAACAAATACAAAAAATATATATGAATTCAAAGATACTGTACAGGTTTTAATCACTCAAGAGCATGAATTTATAAATTTATTTCAAAATAAATGTAAACCGTATTACTTTTGAAAATTCTGTTGGCTCATGATGCCTTTTATGGCAGATCAAACTGTGTACTTGCTGTGCTCTATAAACTAAATTGTCAGTTAACTTTGTGCTTCTGTGGAAGAGTTGGCACTCCTTCATTTACCTGTATTAGACATTTTCCCAATCTGTTTTTCTCCCTTGATTGAAAAATCAGAAGTAATTTTTTCGGTTTTGAAAAATAAATCACTTAACCCCACCAAGTATTCTCTTATCTATTTTTTTATTTTCATTTTTTATTAAACAATTTTTATGAACAAATAAGTTACCAAGCACTTATAACGTGTCAGGCTCTGTTCAAAGTATTTTATATGCACTATCTCATTTTAACATCATGTAGAGACGATTACTAGATTCTTTGAGTAACTAGAAAGAGAAGTTCAAGTTGCCTCATCATGACCCAGGCAATGAGGGGCATGGCTTGGATTTTAGACCAGTTTTTCTTCCTTCCCAAAAGGTTATATCAAGAATAAAGAAACAGCATGAAGTGGGAGAAAGATTCCCAAACTAGAGTCTTTTAAAATCCAGAGATAAGCCATGGCTCCGTGACTAACTGACAAGTCACTAAAATTCTCTAAAATCACCTTTAAAATAAGGAGCATGTAGAACATCAGGGCCAAAACTATTGTCTGCCGAGTGAAAGTTAATTGATTCTCTGCTTACCTCATCCTCCCTTTACCCAGCCCCAAAATTAAGTCCACAGAAAGAATGATGAATGGCTTAATGATCATGTATTATACAAGTAGACAGAAATGTAATCACATAGTCAGCATTTTTCATCTTCTAAACCACATGCTTATCTTCACAGAGTAGAATTTTTAGATTAGTAGCATTTTTTTTAATGTGGTGTATATCATTAGGAGATAGGACTACTACCAGCTGTTTGAAGGAAATAGGAGTTTTAGAATCCATTGGAAGGAAGTGAATAAGACAGATTGTTGATAGGAGAGGAAATCAAGTCTAAAGGCTCCATTTCTTATCCCAATTCCCTATCTTTCTTACAAGTTCCAGTGACTTTTGTAAAGGATTTTAATACCTTCATTTACATCTCTATAAACTGTTTTAATGTGGACATTTTTACTTACATAAAAATTAATGCTTGAAAAGTACTTTAAAATCCTTAGTGCTTCAAGCATTTCAAATGAATCCATATCATAATATAGTCTACTATACCATAAAATGTGGTAAAACAATGGTTTTTCAACAGTGTTGAAGAAACCTTAATTAAACAGGCTAGACTCAAGATGGAGTGCAAAGATCTACAATATTGATGCATGGCAGGTGTACTGAAGTGGTACAGTTTGTAACATAAAGAACACATGGATTAGATTTAGATAATATGGGATTAAATTCCACTTTTTCTATTTCTTGATTATATCTTATGGTTGTTAAAGAAATAATCTGGTATTAACTCCCAAATTTTTATTCTCCCATGTATAAGGAAGGTAATCAAAAATAAGTTCTTCCTATCTTATCCTTCTGTTGCACCATTAGGAGTGTCTACATTGGCTGCCAAGCTCCCAACATCAGACGCCCCCACTGGAACTAACAAAAAGGAGAAAAGAGAGCAAACAAGGTCATGTCCCTGCACAGAGCTTGTATACTTATACCGCATTGGCCAAGACTTCATCATAGTTACAAAGCAAGCTAGGAAACACAGTCTTCATTCATGGCCATGTACATAACCAAAAATTCATGGATATATATTGATAGAAAACTAGGAGTCTCTACCACAGTGATCTTAAGCGAGTGACATTACCTTCCTAAACAAGAAATTCATCATCTGTACCAGGGGTTTTAATATCTTTTTTGTCAGAATGGGATAATGGTGGCATGTTCTATTTAAAAGTGCCTGTCACAACTGTAAAACAGTGTGTTTACATTTAAGTCTTATGTAGACCTAAGACATTATTTGTTCATCAGAGTCCATGAATAGAAAAAAATGTGCAAACCATCTGTTGTGTTACGAATAGACAGAACACTTTGGACAAGAGTCAACACATTTTTAAAGCATTACTTTTTCAATACGGTTTTAAAGATTCTGTTTATAACAGAGAAATGACTCTCCAGTGTTAATCACTAGACTCAATATGCCTCTTCGGCCACTTGTAGCGCTCTAAGAATGTATCACTCCCTATCTTTCTCTTCAGCAAGGAGGGTGTTTTCTAACTCAGGAGCTCTGAAACTATTCAAAAGTGAGAAGCACCTGAAGCCAATCCTGTCAGATTGCTCTGTACCTATTCAAAGCCACACTATGGAATGCTCAGGAGGGACCACTGTATTTCAGTCACATTCCTACACATATACCATTTGTACATGCCTCAGAAGTCTCTAATAAAAGCAGTTTCTTTTTAACAGTAATACAACCTCTGTGAAGATAGATTATCTTTTCTATGGGGTGAGGAACCAGACAGACAAAAGACTGTTGTCTAAAAGCAAGGAAACTCCATTTCTAGTGACGGGGGGAAGTGGAAAGCATCTGTTAATATAATAAAGAGAAGCCACCGAGTGCAAAGTTAAGCTTTGAATTCATTTTAAGCAAACATGGAGAAAAAGTTGGATCATCTGTCCTCAAAGAAACTACATCAGAACATGAAGTTCCTTGGTGGATCCAAAGAAAGACTATTGCTGACAATTGGTAAAACAGACACAATGAACCAGTTGTCAGACATGCCTACTGAATACCAATTTGTAAAATAAAACCCTTGAACAACCAGAGGATGATTTAAAAGAAGCTGCTGACTCAAAATGAATCACTTCACTTTGCTGTGTTTTCTGCTCTTATATAGATCATCATTACTATTTTTAGTTTCTATTTTCAGCAGAAATTTGAGTTAACCTTTTGTTCCATCTGTAGCTTACCTTCTGAAGCAGCACCACCTCCTTTTCATTATTCCTTTCAAAAGCACTGAAATTTGCAAAATGTGCCATTTCCCTCCCTCACTCTGTGGAGGAGCAGCAGAGCCAGCTTTTCAAGCATGAAGATTCCTAATAATCAAAGGAACTTGAGGACTAAAATGAGTATGCAGAGTGGATAATACTCAACTCCAGAGGAGGTGTGATTGGAGAGGCAACAAAAATTCTCTTGCTCAAAAATTTGTTCTTTAGAAACCTGTCAAAACACCTGGAACTCCCCACCGTGACTTGCTGAAGACTTCAAACCTCTAAGAAAAATTTAAAATATTTTCACAAAATATTATTCACTAAACCACCAACAACCATAAATGTCTCAGCTCATACTGGTTTATTTGATTCTCCCTACCTGAGGCCACTAAGTACTCTCCTGATTTCTTAGCAAAATATAATGGGGAGAAATTAGAAGCCGGGCTCCAAATCTTTTCCTAAACGCGGACACTGTTACGATCAAAGAAGTTGCTGACTCCCCATATGATAATGTTCATTTAGTACGAGATAATTTCAGTATTTGAGAATATAAAAGACAAAATTTACTCAGAATTCACTGGCATCTTAAAATAGATGTTTTCTTACTCACAATAGCACTTTTATATATTTAAATTATAGCTGTATGTATTTATGGAATATAGACTTGCCCAATCCTCAGAAAGTATTCAAAGCAAATAAGTATTGAGGGCTTCTTATGGTTACACCTTGGCACTGTAGCAGGGCTGGCAGGGCTGGCTATGCCTACTGGCTGTACCTGGCTGGGTGGTGTTACAGGGAGAGTCTTGGTTGGGGGCTGGCAGGAGGTGGCCTATAGGAACTGGACACAGAGGGCTTATTCTGGCTGTATTATAAAGAGAGGTAAGAAACGAAGCCATTCCCCTAGAATTCCACCTTGTCAGTTCATCCATGATGAAGAAATTCCCACATGTAGAGTGACACAGTAGATGATATAAATTTGTAGTGTAGAATAAGGGTTAAAGACTGGAAGAGGCCTCGGAGTTCACATAATCTGATCATCAGGTGAGGAATATGAGGCCAAAGTGTCTTACTACCTATATGTGATAACTAAGTAACTGCCAGGACAGGACTAACTCCCAGAGCCTTCTTTCTATGAAATTATTGACATTAACTAAATGTGAGTCAGAAAAATATTATCAAATGCAATGTTTCCATATATGTTGATATTGATATGCACTAAATAAATATACTGCCTAAAAACATTCTGCTGTGAGTCTTTTATAAAGTCTTGTATCATAGGTAATGTATAGAACTAGGCATCAGAAGACTTACATACCAGTATTACTTATGCCATAAATTGTATGACTTTTGACATGTCATCATGCTCTGACTCATCATTTTTCTTCTGAAAAATACGGATGCTAAATTTAAAAAAATCTCTCAAGTCCCTTCAACCTTATTATTCTGAAAACATAAAAATTATCCCCAAATGCAAAATATGACCCTATAATTTATCTGTATTATCACCATATTCTCATTTTAGAATAGCATTAAAGGAGAGTCATCTAAGTATCTTTCTTTGGAAGAGGCAAATGTACATAGACTGTGCAGTTAAGGATCAAAATTCTTTTAAATTTTTCCAAAGCTACCATTTTCCTGATATGCCCTAACAACCTCAAGAAAGGTTATATTGAGATTGAAATAATATAGTTACATTAAAAACATATAAGCTCATCACTAGAGAGCAATGGTATTATGAAGGTATTATGCTTTGAGATACCTTTGAGGATGGTAGCTAATAACTATTGAGGGTCTAGCCCAATACCCAAGAGTGACAGATTTTCCTATTTGTACAAGGAGATAGTGATAATATTAAGTTGATTTTAATTATTCTAAGTATTAAGGCCACATGAAATGCAATGCTTTTTCTCTTGATAAGCAACTAAGGCTGGATATCCACTGTCAGAGAGAAGTGTAGAGAGGTAGACAAAGAATATAAAAACCTTTGGCCCCAGTGTCCCAGATTGGCACGTGTTTAGTCTCCTGGATAGCTATTTAATTCCTTTTATTGTTCAAGTGTATCCCACTTGAGTAAAGGATAAAAGGCATAGGAAATTATAATTAACTTTCTATGAATTCCATTTGACGGGAGAGAGAAATAACTAACACTTGGCCCTAAGGCTATTTCTATATAAAACTATAAGCAACTAGTGAAAAAAAAAAAAACAAAACTAATTAATCAAGCAGTAATTTTTGCTATGAATTACCTAATATTTTTACTGATTTTCCCCCAGAGAATGGGTTGTTTACACGACATTATGTAAACAGAGCTTAAGAGAAGCTACACACACACTAAATAAAACATCAAGTCGAGGTTTGTTAGGATTGTAGTAGTGCAAATAACCATCTCCTGTTTATTTAGTTTCCAAATATTTCTTGAATGTATAAAATATTTTGAAACAAGTCCTGTGTAAATCTAAAACCTTTCCAATTAATCACTGCAAAGTTCATTGTGCCCCTAAGGCATATTAAACTTCAATAAACATATTTGGCTATGTGAGGACATGGAGGGAAATGGTAGCATCTATGAATGTGACAGAAAACTTGTTATACTGGTAACACACAACAGAGGACTAGTCTTTTGAGTGCAGAGGGAAGTAGCCCAAAAAGTAAGATAAATCACTGGACTAGAAAAGAATATTAAAGAGTAAAGTATGACTGTCAGATCCATCTGTACTGAACTCCAAGCATTACTCCAAAGGGAACTTGATGTTGATTTTGTTTATTAGAGGGTTAGGGGATAATATTGTTGTTGCAAGATTAAAAAGCTGTTTCTATTAAATCTGAGCTTATGAGAAAAGTAAGAGACAATAATAAGTATCCAAGAACTATTAACTCTGAAGAATTTTATATGTTTAGTTATTAATCAAAAGAAGAAAACAGACTTGAGTAGTAGGAAAGCTGCTTGTTTTCTTTTTAAAACTGCAAAGCATTTTAATATATTTTGCCTAAATCACTTACAAATCCAGGGTTGCAAGTTATAAAAACCCACTATGGTTTCAAGAGATTTTTTGTTTGTTTTTTTATTGAACCATAGTTGATTTACAATGTCATGTTAGTTTCAGGTGTACAGCACATTCAGTTCCATATATATATATACACATATATATATCTTTTTCAGGTTCTTTTCCCTTGTAGGTTATTATAAAATATTGAGTATAGTTCCCTGTGCTATACAGTAGGTCCTTGTTGGTTATCTATTTTATATATAGTGTTGTGTATATGTTAATCCTAAATCTTAATTTATCCCTCCCTCCCCTTTGGTAACCATAAGTTTGTTTTCTATGTCTGTGGGTCTATTTCTGTTTTGTAAATACATTCATTTGTATCTTTTTTTTTTTTAGATTCCACATATAAGCGATATCATATGATATTTGTCTTTCTCTGTCTAGCTTATTTCAGTTAGTATGATAATCTCTAGGCCCATCCATGTTGCTGCAAATGGCATTATTTCATACTTTTTTATGGCTGAGTAATATTCCATTGTATATATGTGCCACATCTTCTTTATCCATTCATCTGTTGGTGGACACTTAGGTTGCTTCCATGTCTTAGCTATTGTAAACAGTGCTTCAGTGAACACTGGCATGAATGTATCTTTTCGAATTATAGTTTTCTCCGGATATATGCCTAAGAGTGAGACTGCTGGATCATATGGTAGCTCTATTTTTAGTTTTTTAAGGAACCTCCATACTGTTCTCCATAGTGGCTGTACCAATTTACATTCCCACCAACAGTGTAGGAGGGCTCCTTTTTCTCCACACCCTTACAAATCTAGAATTGCAATTTATAAAAATCCACTATGATTTCAAAGGATTTATTTGAAAACAAAACAAAACAAAACAAAAAAACCATGGGATCTGACAAAATCCTAGGAGCATAGAGAACCAGGCTTGGGAAATAGGCAGACGCTAAAGTAGCTCCTAACATGCAACAATATAAAGCACAATAAGCAGAACAGTGTGGCCCAGATATCAGCACTGTAAGATACTCAAGTTACCACAAGACATACGGCCACCACCTACTGACATGGCTACACAGTGGACATTCCATTTTACCTCTGTGAATTTATTCTATTTCACTGTCTTAGTATCACTCATCAAAGCAATACATTCCTGAGTAAAAGTACATAATTGATCAAATGCATGCCATGTTTCTGATACTAGAAAGACACTGTATTAGTTACCTGAGGCTATGATAACAAATTACCACAAATTTGGTAGTTTAAAATGACAGAAATACATATTCTGGAGGCCAGGCATACAAAATCAAGGTATTGGCAGGGCTTCACTCCCTCTGGAAGCTCTAGAGCAGATTCTTTTCCTTGCAACTTCCAGTGTCTGGTGGTCGCCAGCATTCCTTGGCTTGAGGCAATATCACTGCAATTTCTGTTTCCAGTTTTACATTATTTTCTCCTCTTCTATGTGTCTCTCAAAACTCCCTTTGCCTTTCTCTTATAAAGACACTTGTGATGGCATTTAGGGCCTACCCAAATAATCTGTGGTAATCTCCTCATCTCAAAATCCTTAATTTAATTACATATGCAAAGATTCTTTTTCCAAATAAGGTAACATTTACAATTTTTGAAATTAGGACAATGTCTTTGGTTGACCATTTTTTAATGGTCATGCCAACTGTTCTTGAGGATTACTAGGTATCTATGTTGCTAGGACAACTAGACATCTCAAACAATAGTGTGATAACCATTTTGGGAAATGGTTTGGCAATTTTTAAAAAGTATACACATACACTTACCATATAATCTAGCCATTCTATTCTTAAATTTTATCAAGGGAAATTAAAGCATAGGCCCATATAAAGAATTATATACAAATATGGATAGCAACTCTAGCTGTAATAAGCAAAAGCTGGAAACAACCCAAATGTCCACCATCAGATCGGATAAACATTGAAGCAAATCCATAGAACTGAATACCACTCAGCAGTCAAAAGAAAAAGTACTGGTACATGTTACTACATGGACAATTCTCAAAATAATTATACTGAGTAAAAGAAGCCAAACAAAAACCAATTCAGAATGTATGATTGTATTTACACAAAATTCTAAGAAATTCAAACTAATGTAGAGTGACAGGAAGTAGATTAGTGGTCGTCTGGGAGGTGAGAGAGGAGTAGGACAGAGGCATTATAAAGGGGCACAAGGAGACTATTGGAGGTGATGAGTGTGTCCATTATATTGATTATGGTGATAGTTTCATGGATATATACATATGGCAAAACATCAATTTCTACACTTCAAATGTGTGCCATTTATTGTTATGATAATAATACTTCAGTGAAACTGCTAGAAAATAGCAGTAGAGAATAATGTCATAGTAAGCCAAAGAAGTGAAATATGAGAAAAAAGGAGGAGCTGTATGTGAAAGAATGTTTTTAGCTGCAAGAAGCAAAAAGCTGAATTTAAACTGACTTTTAAAAGGGAACTTAATTGGCTTATAACTATAAAAATGAAACTGGGAAATTTTTACCATAAGAAAAAGAAGTTGGTTTAAGGAAAATTAACCAAAGTTACATTAGCAATGAGAAAGCACAGGGAAAGAATAGAACAATAATACATCTGAAAGAGGATGCATTAGTTATTTATTCATACTCATTGTGTACAATATGCAGCATACTTCAATGCCTCAAATTTAGTTTCATTTTGCACATTGCATTCTGTAAAAATGGTATTCTAGTGAGAGCTCATAAATTATATTAAACTGAATAACAAAGTCATGGAAATGAAAATAAGTTAAATATTCATTCATTACATACCTACAATGTGCCAAAGACATTGACAACAATAATGATGAATAAGACACAAGCTATCATCATTGTCCTTGGTCACTTGGAAAACCAGTCCCCAAAACTATGAAAGGCAAAAGAGCTCAAATCTCATCCTTACTCCAACTATATTTGTGTTTCTAAAAGGAGCTAATGAAACCCTGAAAAATCACTTCACTTTTTATATAGTTGCTAATGAGCTTTGATCCAATTCAAGCAAATATTTACAAGTGAAATAGTACAAGATATTTTACCCACAGCAGCACCACTCTGTTGTATAATATCCACTAGATACAAATCATTGTTAAATATAGTGATAGGCAAATGCAACTACAGAAATTAGAAGACAAAAAATAATTACGATGAGACTTATCTAACAAACTGGGAACCCATGTCATGATTTGCACACAGGGAAGCTGCAGAATTCTTGATTTTTATCAATTCTTTCTATCATTTACAATCAAGACCTAAAATAAATCTACATTGTAGTCAAAAGTCCAATTGAATGAGACTTTCTCATAAACCTAATAATTTTAAAAAAGAAAACATTTGACTGTATCATTTACCAGTAAAGGCAGTTATTGGCCTACAAATCAGAGACTTCCCGTGTCCCCACTTCAGATGTTTCTGACCCCACCAGCTGCTGTTCCAGTAACCCATCTTTACTAACTTTGATAAGCTTCACATAGGTGAAACTTTAGGCCATTGCTTCATATCTCCTGTCTTCAGGATTTTTTCAATGCCAGAATGTAGGATGTCAGCAAATACCTGCTCAGCATTTAAGCATGACCAATCTGGAAGTGTGGGAGAGAGAATACCCAGGAGCCATCCTTAATCAATGTGAGATGAAAGCCAATGGATAAATGCTTCCTCTTTTCATCCCCCAGGCAAACCATTCTAAGATACATTTCATAACACACTTCATAAAATGCAGTGGAATCAACCTGCAGTTTCTCATACTGATTGCCAACTTAATAATGCATCTTTATTTTAGGTTTCCCTCCTTGCCTGTTTTACCTTCCCATCCCTCACTCCTATTCTCTGCATTTAATCCTTTGACTCAGGCTCTGCTTTCTTGGGTACCCATGCTAAGGCAGTTGTTCTTTGAATTGACTCTATATAACAGACCTTTGGAATGGGTTTTGGAAGCTGAATCAAGCTCCAATCAGATAGCTGATGGATGTGTGGTAGGACCATAGCATATAAGAGCATCACAATTAGTGATACAAATGGAAAGTTAAAGTGTTGGCATCTGTGACTACCAAAATACCATTTTATAGGATGTACTTTTACAGAATGAATTTAGGTGCCTTTAATTGATTGCTTTGAAAGCATTGAGAAAAGAAATGACAGGCTCCGTTTGGCCTACTATCATCTTAAGGCATGCTTGAAAAGAAAGGAGAACTCTAGAAGACTGTTTAAGGAAATCCGCATCTAGTATAGCTACAGGACATACCCTACTGAAAATCAGGCCCAAGATTTTATTGTGAGGTGGTAGAGTTGTAAAAGAACTGAACACACAGCCTTGATAGATCTGCTAAGTCAGAGTCAGAGCCCTAATAAGAAAAACTATAACTCTGAAAAAATTAGGTGGAGATTTTTTGGTGAAAGATTCTAAGAACCTTGAATCCACAGATAACCCTGAACCCTTCAAGACAGTAGAAGCAGCCTTCTCCCCCTTGATAAAATAGGCTTCCAATTCTTAACTACCCTGCAAAGACTCTAAGGCAGATGCCTAGACAGATTTTGCTTGTCCTCTTCACAACATATATCTGTAACTCCTCATTGCTTTCAGGCCAAAAACCAAGGTTAGATCTCAGTACAGCCCAAACAGGGAAATGCAGTTGCTTATACACTGAAGGAATTGCAGGGACTGCTAATATGCACCAGCAGAAACCAGAGGAATTCACGTGTGATTAAGTGGTCTTGAGGCTACTACACTGGGCAGTGGTCAATGGAGGGTGATAAAGCAGAAAATAAGTTTGAACAGAAGATAATTTATTGGTTTAGAATCCTGTGATTCAGAGTTCGATGTCTTAGTAAGGACACTTGGTTTTGATCCTAACACACTACATTAATGGCTCTTTGAAGCTTGGATCCAATGATAATTCTATACTAAATAAAGAAATTTTATTAAGATTTTATTAATTTTAATAAAATTATTTATTAATAATATTAATTAATTTTAAAAATTTAAGTTTAATTTTATTAAACTTTATTAATCTAACTTTATTAATATTCAATAAAGAAACTTTAGAGATTATGAAACTTCCTTGGAATGATATTGAGAAAGGGGTCATAAAACTTAGGAAAATGAAAACATTTGAATGAAATTACTAGGAGACTAGAAAACCTGACACCTGATTATGTTTCCTGGGAGGACTCAGAGGACATATCTTCACAAAGATTATAAGAAATGTAAATACTAGTGAGAGAGGCACTAACATCTTTGATAAGTTTAGTGGGTATGATCTCTGCAGACAGGGAGTGACAGTAGGAGATGCTTCCTACTGGGCTCACTGGTATCAATAGGAATTATAGAATTACAGAATAGCAGAAGCCAGATGCAGCACTTAAACTTTAGAGTAAGACCAGAATGGCAGAGTATCTTAACTCACAGAAATTAGTGGTAAAGGGTGGCTAATAGATTATGATGCTTCAAGAAAGCTATATATATATTTACAGCTGATATGATGTTATGATGTTACTTTTCTCTATAACCTAAAAATAATACAATCAAGGTCTGAAATCAGAAGGCTGAGATGAATTGCTTTATTGAAAAATTATAATCCTTCACCCAATTTCCAAATCTAATCAGTCCACATATCCAGTGTGCCTTAATTGAAGTATGTATTAGTTTCTTAGGGTTTCCATAATAAAGTACTACAGACAAGGTGGTTTACCCAACACAAATTTATTTTCTTACAATTTTGGAGGCTAGGTACCTGAGATCAAGGTGTTGGCAGAGTTGGTTTCTTCTGAGGCCTCTCTCCTTGGCTTGTAGATGGCCATCTTCTCCCTAGGTCTTCACTGATCTCCCCTCTGTACCTGCCTGTGTCCAAATTTCCTCCTCTTCTAAGGACAGCAGTCATTGGATTAGGACCCACCCTAATGACCTCATTTTAACTTAATTGTTTCTTTAAAAAAACTATCTCCAAATACAGTCATATTCTAAGATATTGGGGGGTTAGAATTTGGTAGAAACCCAATTCAGCCCATAGCAAAGAGGAAGCGAGATTCCCTTGGCAAAAGGCCTACCAAGCATATATGATAAACATTCCTTTAATAACTTCCTAAAGAGACCTGTGACCTTATACTGGGAAAAGAATAGTACTCAAAGTTTTTAAAGACACTGATACCAGAGGATCTGAAAGCCTATTGTGGGTCCTCTAATTTGTAAAGGGGTTTATAAAGACTAAGTAATAAAGATAATTTTGGCCCAAGTCTATATCACAATGGTCCAAAATTCTGACTTACTGATTCAATTGTTAATTCCTTAGTCTCTAAGTGTACAATTGACTGGATATATTAAGCTGTTGGCATACTCTCACTTTAGTTCTCTGACCTATGGTATAAGAGCCATATGGTAGGAAGGATAAGTGGAAGACTTTAAGCTGCCACTGAACGCTGTCAGATTTAAAAGAAAGATGTAAAGAAAAAGCAATATTGCTACCCAGGAAAAATTTTAGATATTACTTCTACTTCCCATCAAAACCCTTTTCACTTCACTTGTTTGTCTCTGAAAAAGCAGATAGATTGTAGCAAATGAATATGGACTTTTATAAACTTAGCCAAATGGTAGCCTTATTCACAGTTGCTTCTATGCTGGAAGTACTTCTTTACTGAAACATATCAACATAGCCTCTAGAACTTAATATGTAGCTCTTGATCTACTGGACACATTCTTCTCAATCTCTACCAGTACAGAAGATAGAAAGAAGTTCTCTTTTACATGGGAGAGATAGCAGTACACATTCACTGTCTTTTCTCAAGACTGTGTTAACTATCCCATTCTCTGTCCTCAGGGAACTATTCTGTTTCACAGGAAATTTGATCATCCTGACATTCTGCAGAACATTATCGGTTGATTATAATGTGAAATAATGCTAACTGGAACTCAAGAGAAGTAAATGATCTGGTAGACAGAATTGTCAGAGGGTAGAAGATAAATACCATGATGATTCAGGGTTCTACTCTATTGTGAAGTTTATAGGTGTCCAGAGGTCAGGAGAATACTGAGACATTCTATTTAAGATATGGACAGGTTGATGCATTTTGCACCACCACCTATGATGAGAAAAGAAGCCATCACTTGGTGGCCCTTTTTGATATTTGGAGAAAATCTGAAAATTCTGTTTTGACCTATTTACTAAGTGACTTACAGTGCTGACCATTTTGAATAGTTTCCAGAGCAACATAAGTCTAAGAGGGAAGTCTCAGCTGGGTGTAAACTGTCCTGACACTCAGGTCATATAACCTAGCATATTTCATGATCATAGAAGTTTCCATGGTATATTTAAAAAAGGCTTTGTGGAGTCTCTGATAAGCCACAATAGAAGAGTTGCTGCACAAACCCTGAGGATTTCGTAGCAAGGCCATGCTTTCTGTGGCACAGAACTATCAGCCCTTGAAAAATAGCTCCTATTGTGCTAATGGCCCTAGTAAAGACTTAAGACCTGATCATGGGATACCAAGGGACTGTGGATTAGAGTTGCCCATCATGTCACAAAACAGGGAACAACCAACTGCATGATAGAAATGACACATTCAGGATGGTGCCTGAGCAGATCCAGACATGTAAGTTGCAAGAAGAAAAGGTCCAGACCCCACTTCAGCTAACTCTGAAATACACTTGGCCTTTTTGGAGATGTGCCTTAGAACTGACTGACCATAAAGGAAAATACTTGGACCTGGTTCACAGATGGATTGGTTTTGGTACTGGACACAAACTGACTGTTGCTGTACTATACTCCCATTCAAGAATGGCTCTAAATGAGGAGCTAGGATTGCCACTACATGGTGGCCAGTAAGAAGTATGTCTGGAAGACAAGGGATTTGTAGAAGCATCTCTTGGTGCTTCTGTGCTCAGTAATAACTGTGAACAAACAATTGCAACAACTATAGTACGATAAAACAATTCAATTAAAGATTTAGTCCCTTTAGGGCTGAAGGGTCATTTCACTAGGCAAGCAACATAGACAAGTTGAAATTCTGACTGAGGGTGAGCTAAATCTAGAATGGATGAAGTGGTAGATAATGAATACCAATTATGGCCTCAGGACAAGCTGCCACTGGGAACACTCTCTTGTTCAAATAATCCTGAGGATTTACAGAGTCTTAATAGATCTGAGTGCTACAAGTGTTGGACTGCAGATACTTCTCTTGTGCCTAATTTCAAATCCTCCAAGGGTCACCCTTACTCCAGCTGTGATAACCAGACCCGCGGAGACCAGCTTCACACTGATGGAACCTATAAGCACCTAACCACAGACCCATGATGTGTGTACACCTCCCACTTCCTACGTGAGGCTTTCTCTAATGGTACAGTGTTTGAGATGCTCATGGGAACTTGTTTAGCACTCATGCATGGCATGTCTAACCTAGAAATATGAGTTATTGCCCACAGGACCATGCTTGACCAATGGCAGACAGGAGCTGATGGAAATATGCCCTCCTTTTAGTCAAAGAG